>NC_081169.1:16446609-16753609 GCF_012432095.1 Onychostoma macrolepis
ATAAAAAGCACTTTTTTATGTGTTAAATTTTAACAGATTTAGAGTTTATGGCAGCATGGCGATAAAGTTGTATATGGACATACACCACTGTTGTACAGTCGCTTTTCTTTTTAATAGATGCATTAGATACAACACATTAAATACTTTTAGAAAAATTAAAAAATATTCTTTTTGAACTTTGTTCTTCTTGAACTTTGTTCTTCTGAATCCCCTTCTGAGAATTCCCAAATAAATATTAATCAGTACTCCAACACTAAAGACTGGAATAATGGCTGCTGAATATTCAGCTTTTCATCACAACAATAAATTACAATTTAAAATACATTACAATAGAACAATTATTTTTTAATTCTAATAATATTTAATAAAGTCTATTGTTTTTACTGTATTTTTGATCAAATAAATTCACCCTTGGTGAGCATACAAACTTATGACACTAAATTAGACTAAATGTTAACACACACATTGTTTACATTTATTGGCTACACTATTGAAACAGTATTTTCACATTTACAAATGAACCAGCTTACTTCAGTTGTAAGTGCCGCATTAATCAAATTGCAATAACTGGCTTTTCCTCTAGAACAACTTCTCTTTTCCACTTCTGTTGCTTAGCAGCACAGACTGTTACACACTCTTAATCAATACCCTAATCGCTTAATTTAGACATTGTTTTAACAAACTCTCATTCAGTCTTGCTCCATTCAGGTATGAAACACCCACTTTTCACTCATTTCCACTTTAATATCTGGTTTAAAATCCTGTTTCACTTGGAAACGTCATATTATGGAAGTAAAAAGGGGTTGTGACCACCATTCACATTGATTTTAAACAGTTTTTGGTGCTCTAAAAGGCATTTTGTTATCACCATCTTTGTGTTCTGAAAGAACTATGTGGAATGCTTGGATAAATGGATCAGATGCTTTATTCTGACCTATAAAAATAGGGTTAAAAAATCACCTGTAGAGCCAATCTTTATTTTTTCAGATGAAAAAATGATGGAACAAATAGTGTTTTAGGCCTTTCCACAGACCGTTCCTCCAGTGAATAAAAATGCTCGGAAATGTAATCAGCTCCGTTTATTTTGGATTCCGCGGTCTGTTCGAGATAAGCCCCATTTTTAGTTACAGTCTTTGAAAAGCTCAATGATAAACATCAAAGTGCCTCTTGAGGCGGTTCTCCATCACTCAGTCGGCCTTTGTGTCTCTCTGACTTGGAGTGACTTTGGCTGAAAAAAGGAGGTGGAGAGAGCTAGAGATGGAGGACAATAAAAGAAAAGGATGGCATGACTGTTAATTTGAAGAAGATGAAGAAACCTTGGCTGAGAAGGTAGATGAATAGAGTGATGTGATGAGTCATTTAAGCAATTTTATGTATTTTCCTATTCACCACTTCACAAGTAAATCAAGCAGCTCGACTTAAATGACTGATGTCAGATGTGTTAGAGAAGCCTTTGCTCTGACAGAAGTGAAGTTTGATTTGTTTTTCCCTCTTGTTTTCTTTTTCATAACTTAGACTTGGCAGTGTGCTCCTTCCTGAAGGTTTTTTTCTTGCAGAGCGGGGGCCACAGTGGAGGCGCAGGGAGCTGAAGCAGACGTATAGCTGTGAGGGAGGCGCTGTGTTAGTTTCCCTGGTGCATTATTGATGCTAGCTGTACACAATAGGGAGGGGTGTGCTTTGCCTCGCAGTCTTTCTCTTTTTTTAGTTTTCAGTAGATGCCTTGTGGCTTGTGGTGTGTTTTCTCTCTGTATCTGTCTCTCCGTTGCCTTTTTCTCACCATCTGTTTCGTTCTCTTAAAGCACGGTGCCCACAACGTCTCCTTACTGAGCTGTTATCAAAACTCACTTAGGGCTGGGATGGAGAAACATCCCTTCCAAGGAGCCGGTTATAATTTAATCAAACAGTGGCAAGCAGAAATTGAGTAAAGAATTTGTTGGGTAGTGTGTGGAAAGACATTACGGAAAACTGTCCGTCTGCTACCCGTCAACCCTTCAGTGTCAAAGTCAAACACTGGCTCCTCCAGTCACACAGCTGGTACATGAGCTCTGGGAGATGAAGCAATAGCCCCTCCATGTCTTGATGGGTCTCAGATGCTGCTATTTGTGTAGAGCAAGTATATTAGCACAGTATTTGTCTAGTGTCTTGTAGACCTGTAATAAACCTTAAGACTATCTTTCGTCTGTATTTTTGTACTGTTTATTTATTTATTTTTAATTATATTGAAATGAGATTGATTCATAATGTTCACATATTTACACAGATGAGATGTGTTTTAATGTGTGATTATTTTGTCATGTACATGTTCATTTAAAGCAACTTACAGTACATGGCATTTAAGGCAAACATTTTTGTTGGTCCATGCATTTTCTGCGAATCAAACCTGTTTATAGTTTATAGCAACCGTTTATAGTGTTTTAAGGAATAGTTCACCCAAAAATGTCATAATTACTCACCTTCATGTCTCTCCAATATATTTTTTATACAATTTGAGAGCTTTCTGACCCTCCATAGACAGCAACGCAACTACCGCCGTTAAAATAGTCCACGTGACATCAGTGGTTCAACCGTAATTTTATGAAGAGATTGTTGAATAAAGTCGTTATTTTTGTTTTCTTTGTGCACAAAAGTATTCTTGTAGCTTCATAAAATTACGGTTGAACCACTGATGTCACATGGACTATTTTATTGATGTCTATACTACTTTTAGTAGTTACGTTGCTGTATATGACAGTTCACTTAACTTATTTTTTTAATTATCATTTACTTAAAAATTTGAAGGCAACGGGTTTCCTCAATTTTTTAAAGTTAAGTCAGCTTAGCACTTTTTACAGTGCAGGGTCAGAAAGCTCTTGGATTTCATCAAAAATATCTTAATTTGTGTTCCGAAGATAAACACAGGTCTTACGGGTTTGGAACATCATGAGGGTGAGTAATTAATGGCTGAATTTCCATTTTTGGGTGAACTATCCCTTTAAGCCTTTTGTGTAATTGTAACACAGTGACCTAACCTGATGTGACGCAATAAGATTCCAGTGATAAGCAATTTGTCTATCCACACCAGATGTGACACAGCTCAATGAGAATTCAATCAAAAATCACAGCCAACCAGAAGAGAGTGTGGGCAGGCTCTGTCTGCAAGCACACTGCACTTGCCACAAAATGACTAACTACATAATCTAATTCATTTTAACTTTATTAAAACACACACTGAGTGACTGATACAATCTTTGTCATGGAATACGCTCATTTGTTGACATTGAGTTTACAGTTTTAACATTCATGTTTGCTTTGATTTATTTTTAAGATCTAAGGTAAATTACACATTGTCACTTTCAGTATAAAGGTCATGCAAAATAATAAACAAACTCGCAGTTGCATTAAACACTTTTAACACTAAATAAATCACATACTTAGTACCTGAGATTGTCTTTGTCATAGTTTGTATGCTGTTGTTTCAGCCACAACGTCACAGAAATAGAAATCCTTTTCCAAAATAGAATTCCCTGTTGCTCGTCATGTACCACTACCAGAGTTGGTTAATAGTGCGTACAAATGTTGTGTCCCAAATGATGCACCATGTACACCACTGTCTAGTATATGAATAGCCCCGCCCCCTCCAGCATGTAATTAATGCTGCAACAGTTGAGAGCATGAAATGTCCAACATTAAGTGCACATTTCCTTTTTGGAATTTTCAGTATGAACACACTATTTATACGAAAAATGGCTAGAATAGTGCACAAGTACGCAAATTGGGACGTGCCTAAAGTACAAAAACTCTTGGGGACAACTTGTGAACTCAAAAGTAGGACAGTTTTTTGGAGGTTGTGAAAGCAGCAAAGAACCCAGATTGCTCTAAAGGAATTGCCCAGGTAATACATGTACTGTAAGTCACTTTGGATAAAAGCTTCTTATAAATAATGACTAGTAAATGATGTGCTTCTTTACAGATGTCTCAGGGCAACTTTTTGCATAAACATGAGTGACACCCCACTTCTCCCTCCAGCTGTTATTTGCAGTTATTCTTCCTTCGATGTGTTTCACGCAAAAGGGTCGCTATTTAAATAGGAGTTCAGTGAACATACCTATTTGCAAGTTAAGAGAAAATGCAATAGAGGGTAAAACAAAGCACACACTCCCCCGCTGGTTTGTGTAAAAAGCTTCTAAGGCAGGCTCATGGTCATTTAAAAGTCAAATCCAGCCACTGAAGAGCACAGCACTGAGGGACCTTTGAACAGACAGTGAAGTCAGTTTGAGAGATTCTGTTTATACTCCACCAGCACTAATGGAGCAAATCAAACACTCTCCTGCCTCAGTGCGCCACGTCTGTTTGGTCTTGCCTGGAGTTTTTAGAGGAGCCTGGACTATGAACTGCTGGGGTTATGTGAAGAGTAGGGGGTATATGGGACTTTCCACTGGGAAGCATTTGGGAATGCTGATTTTTTTTTTTCCAACACAAAATCCCTGTGACATTGAGTGTGATATGCATAGTGATTTCAGAAGCTTTTTATAAGTCAGGGACTCCTAAGATACAAACTTCTGCGAGCGGTTCTTTCCAGAAAGTTCGCATTCAGGGTGAAATGGATGATAATTCACCTCATAACATTAGGCACATTCATTACATGCAGCCTGTCTAATTTAAAAACCTTGAAATTTGACAACACTCATTTCATAATTACTCATGTAAGGGCATAGCTAATAAATGAATCATAAAGAAAAACCCTGATTGACATTTAGAGCTCACACTATTTGCTTTTCGGTGTCTGCTTTTGGGGTTTGATCTACAAATGGCTGGATTCTAAATAGAGGAATTGAGGACTTCCTGCCCTTTGCTTTGTCTCTCATGTGTCATTTTGCCTGGATCTGAGTGATGTGTTAGATGTCGATGTGATTTTTACCCTCAAAGTGAAGTCAATCTCTCATAAAACACACATCACCGCTCGGCGAAACGATGTGTATCTTTTGCTTCTGACACTTCATAGGATAAGGGGGAAAAAATAGCCCGTCAGTTCCGTTTGGTTTGAGATATCATCCTCTCCTTTCCTTTCGTGGGAATGCGCTTCAGATACACCGGCCTCCGTTGTTGGAAGCAGCTTGTTATTAGTAAGTCGAGAAACAGAAAGAGCTATTAGGGTGCAAATGAAGCATTGTGAAATCAAAAGTTTCCCCAGCACGCAGCAGCCTCCTGAAGGCCGGCTGATTACATCTCACCAGGTGCAGGTGGGGGAGATCCATTTTCACCGCTACACTTCTCAAATCCACTCATTACGACGTGCTGCCTGATGAAGGTTTGGACTCATTAATTGGCAAGGGGAGGAGAGAGAGCATTCAAATGAACAATTATGGCGAAGGAGTTTATCTTTTTTCCTCCACACGCTCCGCGGCGTTTTCAAAGCGTCTCCAATCATAATCCATTTAGTGGATACTTTTCCATTTTGTTAATGTGCTAGGGGTTCTGACCCCGCAGTTTGAATGCTTTGCAATTTCGTATGGCTAAACCACAAAGCGTCACGAGCCATATAAACTGTGCAGTCCTCCTCTCCTTGGGTGGTATAGAGAGGAATTTGTTGCAAGGCTTTATACAAGGGAGGATGCTAGGCTTTGAAATATGTTAAAAAGGACTAGTTATTTGAACACCCATGTTATAATTGTAGTTATTCATCAGTGTTAATTTTTACAGCTTGTGAAAATGAAAATATCCTTTAAATTTAGTCAGTTTTACTTGGATTTATCTGAATTAAACATTTTTAAAGGTACATTTTGGCCTCTCTATGAACAATCTGTGGTTAAAACATAAAATTGCAAGTTATTTACGAAGGGACTTTTTTTCTGTTCCTTTTTCACCAGGGGCTTTCCAAGTCTTTCATCAGTAGTCAGACACAGTCCCCTCACCAAAACAGTGGCCCATATTTAAATAATATTATGGATATTTGGATATAAATTGTTTTTTCCCTGCATTAGAGAGTTATTCACAATCTGCACACAAAATAAAATGCTGCCTCATTGCTGGCAAATAATAGAAGCCATTTACAAGTCTTTTTCCTACAACTGAATAGGTAGACTGAGTAAAAAAAAAAATGGTGTGGAAACAATTCAGAAATTGCACGTAATTTCACAAATAATTGCAAAGAAGCGGTAAGTAACTTGGGCTTAAGTGTGACATTTTAGCAAACATGATAGCAAACATGATAGCAAACATACGACAGTCCTCCTTTTTTTCTTAATTATGAAAATGAATTATTAATATCTTTTAAATTACATTTGTCATACCGATCAAACTGTATGACCTTTCTTTGTGCTTTCAATTAGCCTTCAATTCCTAAAAATAAAGGTTCATTAAACTGTTCACTAAAAGGTTTTTGGAGAATTTAAAATGGATCTTCTATGGCAAAAAACCTGAGCATACTGTAGCTCTAACTGTTAAAAAGCACATTTTAAAACAAAAACTTGTAGCTTGAGTATACTAAATAAGTATTATCTATTTGCTTTGAGGTTTCTGTGTTGCTTTATGCTTTAGTTATTGATTTTCTGTGTTTTAGCGACTGATCTTTTTGCAGTTGCTTATGGGGGAATTAACTGTGGTTTCATTTTTTAGGATATGTTGTTTTATAAATGTTGCTGATATGATTTTATAATGTAAAGCACCTGGTCAACATGAAAAGTGCTAGAAATAATTAAATGTGATTGATTATTTAGGATGTTGAATTTACTGCTGAATTCAGAATGTCAAATCAAAACTCTTTCATCAATGTACATTTTCATCAGAAATTATGCTTTTGGCAAGATTATCACTGTTCTAAACTCATTATACATTTCATAATGAGCTTTGCTTTTATTGAATGTCTTCTCCAGGTTCTTATATGGATGGGAGGTTAGCAGTCACCCAAAGAGGAGGTCAGGTGGAAGCAGAGGATGGGTCCAATCCATATCACACCACACAGGACACAGACAGAGACCTTCCGCTGTTCACGACGGCTCCCCCTTACAGTGGCCTCGACCACCATCCACCTTTTAAGCCCTACCCGCCTTATGACCCCCGGGGCCAAAGCCACGAGCAGTATTTTCAAGACAGCGGAGGGGCAGCTCACCATCCCACAATGCCATCGTCTAATTCCCATCTCCTTCAGGATCCGTCCACACACCTGGTCCCACACGAGGATGTGCCTCCATTCTCTGATGTAGCAGCTCCCAGAACCACCACACTGGCCCCATCGGCTGCATCCCTCACCCAGCCACACGTGCCCAAAATCCAACACAAACCTTCTTCAGAGACGCAGAGGAGAAGCACGGAGGAACCACCCCTGCCCGTGACCGTAACGTCACTGACCACCACTGATGTGCACACATCCGCACCGCCTGCTTCCAAACTGTCAGAGAGAGGAGATGTCACTCCGACCTTAAACAACGAGCCCAAAGATGGAACAATCCCAGTGAAAAGAGACAAAGAAAAGTCTTCAATACTCAAGGCAGAACCTGGCACTCCAGGAAGTGATGTTGCTGTAAAAGCATCATCAGTGTCTGGGGATTTGGATGACGAGACCACCACCTCCACCATCATCACCACAACGGTTATTACGACCATGCAGACGCCAGGTACCATTCACACGATCAGCGTGACTTAGATTTACATATTTTTCACCCAGCTTCCTGAATCCTAATTCAAAGCTCTTCAGAGGTTTATCTGCCCTGCTTGTGCCTAAAGATGTGGGTTTTGAGATGCCAGAGGATACGTAGTTTTATACCGCTGCATTTGGTGCCTTCTTACATGAGGTCTTTGATAGTTTTGTGCAATAAAATCAGGGAGTCAGAAACCCCATGTAACATAAGTTAGCCCTATAATCTTTAAAAAAAATTTATTATTATTATTATTAATACAGGCTACATGTTTGGCCCCCTTTTAAATTCACAGAACAAAAGCTTGAAGACAATATATTATTAATTTATGAAAGTATTTTTGAAAGCAAGAGTTTGTGTACATTGAACTTTCAGTTGAATTTAGACATTTAACTATTTTTATAATTTATAATACGGGGGCATTTATTATTTTTTATTAAGGTACTTTATATATTTATTATATCGAATTTAATTATTATTTTAATACTTTGTGCAATTTGTGTATATTGAACTTTCATTTGAATTTAGACATTTAACTATTTTTATAATTTATTATATGGGAGCATTTATTATTTTTAATTAAGGTACTTTATTTATTTTATATGTATTTAATTTAATTATTATTTTTATATTTATTACATTGGGACATTTGGACATATCAGTGCCCCCTTACTTCATAGCACTCTTTAAAAAGTTCTGTTAATAGGAATACACAATACATTGGCACCATATCTATTATCAGGAGATATTAGAGATTTTTATCATTTTTTGATACCATCCAATATTGGATATATAATAGTCCATGATCATTTCTGTTACCTTACATTTCCATTACCTTCTAGTCATCATATAACACTCACTTTATGTTAATATTTAAAAATCATTTAAAGTGCCCTATTATGGATTTTTGAAAATGACCTTTCATGCAGTGTGTAACACAGCTCTAAGTGAATGAAAACATCCTGCAAAGTTTTAAATCTGAAAGTGCACCGTATATGAAGTTATTGTCTCTCAAAAGAAAGAGTAAACTCTTGAATCATTGAAACGAGTTGTTTTAAAATGAATCCCAAGCCGTTTCATCTTGACGTCAACATGAAACATTAGCATATTGCCCGCCCACCAGTGTTGCGCAAGCTACTTGGAAAATGTAGTGAGCTTACTCTTCATTAAATGAAGCTTCACTACACTGAAGCTATCCTCCTGGGAAATGTAGCAAGCTAAGCTACAGTAACATGGCAAAAGTAGTTTACTACATCTAAGCTATTTTTAAAGTTTTCATTTTTATATTGATCCGACTACATTCCAAGTCAAGCTCTCTCAGTGATCAATAAAACTGTCAGTCAAGGAGACAGACAGGCATAAAAGTTCAGTTTAGTTGTTTATTCAACAACTGTTCCAAACCAATTTGGCAACAAAAATAAGTATCATGTATAGGGATGGATTTACCTCATATTGTGACAGGCAAAATACATTTATTTCACAATAAAGTTCATTAGTTAACATTAGTTAACTAGTGTATTGAACCAGGAATGAACAATACTTCTACACTACAGTATTTATTAATCTTAATGCTAATTTCAACATTTACTAATGAATTACTAAAATCAGTTGTGTTTGTTAACATTAATGCACTGTGAATTAACAAATACAAATGGACGCACTCTAATTTTTTGATGAATATTCACAATAATCACGTTGTTTGTATTTGCCAAAATAGAAATTTACTTTAGTCAAAACACAGACGGAATTGGCATTAGCGCGAGCTACCAGCCGGCAGAGGATTCTGCAGCCTTCCTTGAACAGTTATGTTCAGGACTTTCTGATTTACTTAACGGATACTGCATGAGGGTGCAAGAAACTGGCCAAGGGAGGTCACGTACGGGACACATAAATTAAGCCCAATATACGGGACGTCCCGGCTAATATGGGGCGGTTGGAAACCCTAGCTTTCCCCTGCATGTTCTGGCATCCTGGCGCACAGCAGCTGTCCACCATGTTGAAATGGTGTAACGTTTGTAAGGTCTAAATCATTGGTCTCAAACTCAATTCCTGGAGGGCCACAGCTCTGCACAGTTTTGCTCCAAGCCTAATCAAACACACCTGATGCAGATAATCAAGGTCTTCAGCATCACTAGAAACTTCCAAGCAGGTGTGATTTGGAGCTGGTTGGAGCTAAACTCTGCAGAGCTGTGGTCCTCCAGGAATTGAGTTTGAGACCACTGGTCTAAATAGTCTGGTTTTAAATTATTGTTATGGCCGCTCTAGCGCTCTCCTGGTTGCCAGCCAAAATAGATTTTGGAGCGGTAAAAATAGCTGTTTCCACGGTAATGCTGTACACAAAGCAGCACTGTGTTCACAAACGCTGCTTCATCAGATGAAATGAAAATGAGACCAATCGGCAGTAGCCCCTCACTGCAGAACAAAGATCCAGGGGGCGGGGTTGGATTCACATCTAGGGGGTGGAGATGGTAGGTTTAGGGGTGCGGATG
Source organism: Onychostoma macrolepis (assembly GCF_012432095.1). Lineage (NCBI taxonomy): Eukaryota > Metazoa > Chordata > Actinopteri > Cypriniformes > Cyprinidae > Onychostoma > Onychostoma macrolepis. The sequence continues at coordinate 16,456,712 of NC_081169.1, forward strand.
GGTGGGTTTAGGGATCAGGGGGTGGAGATTGGTAGGTTTAGGTATATGTAAGGTGGGAGGAGTTGGATCTAGATCCAGCCACGCGCCCTGGATCTTGTGTTCTGCAGTGAGGACCATCTCCCAATCGGACCAATCACCGCAGATTAGCGTCACGCAAAGGAGGGGATTGGAAAAATGAATCGTTGAGCAAGTAAGGTAAAAAATAAATGCATATTATAAGACAGTGAAATTATTTTTGGACCTTGCATGCATGTCAACCTGTAGTTGGGGACTCCCAAAACCAAAATATGAACCTTTCATTACCCATAATAGCGGCACTTTAATAGCACTGTTAAATGTTATCTTTAGCAAATCCAATTTTCACACTGTATGTTGTTAAAATGTTGTGACTGGTTTTAGTTTTTATATTTTATTTAAACAAAATAGTATAGTATACTAATTTGAATTTCTAGCATAACAAAATTAATCATCTGCTTATCGGTATGGGTCAGATTGTTAATATCAGTGCATCCCTATTATTGAAGTTATTTAACCTATTTATTTATTGTGTATATTTGTCCATATAATAAGAAACGTGGATCTGATTGGCCCCGTTAGAAGTGATGCAGCCTAGTCATACAGAGCTTTCTTAAGACCACTAACCAGCTAGTTGTTCAGACAACCAACTGACAGTTTAAATATGAAAGTATGTAATTTTGCACATCCCTAATAACTAAGCCAAGCGTATGAATTTATATGGAGCGAGAACATATCTCTTGACCAGCAGCGGCATTTAACTCTAGAGGGAGATGAAGGAGCCGACAGAACAGAAAGACCTCAAGGCTACAAGAAAATATTCGCTCACCTGCCATTTCACCTGAATTGTCCACGTGTTCCTACACAGCAGGGCAGGAAAACTGACCCTGCTGATCCAGACGGAAAATGAGAAAACCTTGAAAGACAATTAAAGATGGGAGGGAATGCAATGAAGTGAGATGGAGAGAATGAGAAAAGGCTCACCTCTGTTGATGCACACTTTCTCTGTCTCTCTCTGTCCTTCTACCTTTTCTAATGCAGCTCCGTGCAGCACCAATTTCACATCGCCGGGAGGCTACATAGAGACACCGCAGCAAGCCAGGAGTTGGTACAATACGGATGTGGACTGCACATACACCGTGACAGTCTACATGGGCTATGGGGTGGAAATTCAGGTAAATTCATCACACGGTGCTTTTGTTATTGACCCAGTTCCTGGAAACGATCTAAATTACTGTGGTAATCCAGTTCTGCTCTTTTATTCTTGAAAGGTTAAGTGTGTAATGTACTGTGCCTCTAGCATCAAACAGAAAAATAGTGATTGTTTTCACACAGGTTTTGTAGACACACCCCCTGTCTGCCATTGGTCGGGCAAACAGATAGCCCCGCCCTAATCTCACACCATTGGTTGAGTCAATGTAGCTGTCAAACTGGTTGGAAATGTTTTGCTAGTACCATAGAGCCACAGTGTTACACTTTTAAGAAAACAACCTTCAAATGGCTTTCTTATAGTTCTCTCTGAATATGAGAAAAATCATTTTTAATTAATTAAATTAATTAATTCATTATTTTTTTAATTGAAAAAATTACTACCTTCAGCTTTAAGAAGTCGGTTTTTGGCATAAAGGTCACATATAAATGCAGCTGCTGTTCGTACATAAGCTGACAGAAATGGCTGATGTGAACAATTCAGGAGATTACCTGTTTGTTTGTTTGTTTGTTTGTTTGTTTGTTTGATTGTTTGTTTAATTAAATGGTGGGCAGAGTTCAGAGATGTACAGTGTATCTGTATTTTAATCAGTAGTGAAGTATTCTTAAATAATACTTCTGTCTTATTAAAAATCCACCCACAGTAAGTGCTATTAATTTGCTAAAAATTAGGGGTGGGAATCTTCAGGCACTTCACGATCCGATCCGATCCGATTCGATTCTGGGAGTCACGATCCGATTCCAAAATGATTCTTGATCTACATTTTTCCCCAATTAATTCTTCTGCTGTGCAAACACATCTTTACAACTTTACATTTTAACCAAAATTTCAGTTTCTATGCTTATTGTTTATAGTTGGAATCTCTGTACTGCCATCTTAAAAATAGGAGTGTGAATCTTCACTGGTTTCACAATTCAATTCAATTATGATTATCATTATCACTCAATATCACGATGCGTCACATTCTCAGTTTTCAATATTACTGCACATGGCTACATTTTCATATAAATTTTATATCAAATTTATTTTATGCAAAATTTACTTAATTTTTTTATTATATAAGCAGGCTACTTTTTTTTTTTTTTTAATTACTTATTTAAAATAAGTGTTCTTGTGTGTATATCCGTAAATAAATAAGTGCATCCAAAAGTTTACAGACAATAGTTGTTTTTTTTTTTCTTTTTCCTTCAGTATTATTGCCGTTTGATTATTACTGATGAGATCGTAGACAGTGGCAGCTTCAACAGGCTGCATTCACACTAATGCACAGATCTATTTCGATATATCAGATTTTTTGTCCTGCTCTGAAAACATGACTGACTGTGTGTAGCCTACATCAATTTCGTATAAAAGTATTTGATAATGCAAGTGCATAACCGCAGCCGCAATCGAGCTTCAGGACAAACAAACACAAAGCGCCCGTGAAAGTCTGTCAGTGCGCGAGTTTCGTGCTTCTAATAGTACTGCATTCCAAACAGCATAAATGAAAGCATATCTAAAGCATATCTAAAGAAAACACGGCCGATGGAAGCACACACTGTCAAGCAATGCGTACGTGTCTGACAGCGCAAATTATGTGCAATGAAGCCAGCCGCGTCTCTAGCACGCACACGTGCCATATGCGGGGAAAAAAACCAAGCTCATTTATTTATTTACTTTTTGACTTATTTATTTATTTATTTTTTACATTTCAAGAAAATTTTTGGTTAGACTCCATTTTGGTTAGGATGATGTCTGTGTATACAGTATAGACAGCAAGGAAGCTCACTAGTGTTTGGAACAAAACCATGATATGCACCCTCACAAAAATCACCTTCAACCACATGATTAACTGCAGCTTCCTTCATAAAATATACAATAGCTATTACCTCCCTGACCTTAGATGGTTTAGCTAATATATCTTGAATAGTAAAGATCACGCATACCAAATCACTATCAACCATCATGCGAGCTGCTGTGGCGTCTTAGTCGGTAGAGAGAAAAGGACGGTGAGAGAGAGGGGAGCCTAGAGTCTCATCTCATTCCTCCTCTCCTTGTACATACTTGTTAACCTGGGACAGTGTATAAATATCTCTCTGTTTTCCAGCAATTATTCAATGTGACTGATATGTGCGGAAGCCACACAGTTCTTCCCCTAATTAATTGCTTATGGATTATCTGTCCACTCCTTTTGTTTGTTTATGGTATTCTTTAATGCCCTCCTGTTAAACTGTCTCTCAGGCAACTCTTAACTTAATTAAAGCAGCCTCATCCTTCTGCTGATAGACAAAAATAATGTTTAATTCAGACAATGCGAGGGCCTGCTTTGCATTTTCTGTGTTCTTACAGCCTAATTTATTCGATTGGTCCTGGTTAAGCTTTCCCCTGATCCAGAAGCCTCTCTCGTTTTGAGACCTCGTGAAGATCTCAGACTTTGAAGGCGGTCATCAGGAAGATTAAACTGCATTTAAGCCATTTCCATCATTCAATTGAGGAAGATGGAAAGAAGTTTGCTTCTTTAGATCACTTCCTGCTCGTGCTGGATGGCCGTGGCCTTTACCTGCTGGATTCCTCTGGGATTCGGGTATTAGTGGTGGCGGGTGGTTGCTGACCTTGCGTGTCGAGGGCTGTGTTGGGCAGAGGGTTCATCACCTGTACAGGCCTGACCTGCTGACCCAGGCCAAATGGCTAAACCCTCATCAGTCTGAGCTCAGCGGAGGGAGCCCAGGTCGTGCCTCACTCTTCCTTTAATACCTAGATACTGAACTTTAGACTCCATCTCCCCCGAGAGCTACATCCTGCTGAACTCTCCTACGGTGATGGAGATGAGTCATCTGAGGAAGTGCAGCACTCGCTTTCACTTACTTTCAGATACTTTCAGAGTTCAAATATCATCTGTATAGTGCCACTCCAAAACATCCTTTTTGCTGAGGATTCATTTCTTGATGTAAGTTGAATTTTAGCTTATTTGACCCAATTATATGTCATTTTTAAAAACACATATTACACTTTTCTCCAGTACTAGGTTCCTGTTATTTGGTACATCTTTTGGGGTTGTCAAAATACCAATACTAGTCATATCTATCTAATTATCTATCTAATATCTTATCTAATTAAATTAAAGCAATGGCACTTTGTCTATATTTCCCAATTAAGTGTTTCCTCAGTTTTTCTTTTTTCAATTAAAACTGAAATAAACAGTATAAGCAAGTTCAAATTTATAACGGCAGTCTTACAGCAAACTAACTTTCTTGAATGGAATAAAATATTTAATAGAACACTGCTTAACGGTGAAAGTGGATGGGGACCAGGCACTGCTGTGATTAAATTTTTTTATTTTGGTGTTGACTTGGTATTAAAGGGGTCATATGATGCGATTTCAAGTTTTGAACTCTCTTTGGAGTGTTACAAGCTGTCTGTTTGTGCATAGATAAGATCTCTAAAGTTTCAAAGACTAAAGTCTCAAACCCAAACAGATATTCTTTATAAAAGTTCAGACTTGTCCACGCCCTCCTAAAACGGCTCATTTAAACACGCCCCCACATGTCTACATCACTGTATGGGAAGATCTGCATAACACTGCCCAAATGTATATGCAAAGAAAGAGGGCGTGATTTTTATTCTCGCTGTAGTGTTGTTGCATGCCGACGGCGCCATGTCCTGGAGACGCTGTGTTTCATTGTGAAAGCGAAACTTCCAAAAGAGGACACAACTAGAAGTCAGTGGTTAAGTTGCATTTACAACACTGTTCCAGAACAGTTCAACCCAAATATTAGAGTGTGTGCAGCATTTTACAGAGGACTATTTCCTGAACCTGGGAGAGTAGCCTACAATGCCAGCTGTGCACAAAGGCTGTTTCTATAAAGTGGGGCAATTCCAACTTTGCAAGGACAGTCTGGCGCTTCTGACTCACAGCCTATAAGTTTTGTTTGTTTGTTTTATTAATTTATTTATCAGGGACAATGTACAAAAAACATTAATCTTACGAAAAGATGCTTTGTACCAGAGTTAGCAAATGCTAATTTCCATCTGCAGTCCCCGGGCAGGTGCACATACGATAAAAACATTACATTACAAATAACTGTCAATAGTACTAACAAATACATGCAATATTAATTGAACAGTGATCATTTAAAACCAATCAAATGTTCAAATGAAAAACTAATCAAAAAACCATCACAACCTAAAATATGTACAACATAGTCAAAAAACATTTACTTCAATATTACATTTATAAACTTTAAGTGTACTGATGCTGACACAGCTGATTATCAAGGATATATTTCTTTAAGTTTCGAGAGAAATTATTCAAATCTACAGACAACTTTAAACTGTCTGGAAGTTGATTCCATTGTTTAATGGTTTTAAATGAGAAGGCTGTCTGTGCAAAGGCAGAGAATATTTTTGGGACAGCACAGTTTCTTTGAGCAGTGGAGCGTGATGTTCGGCTCGTTTGTTCAGAATAAAGTTTTATGATTTTTTTCATTGAGGGTGGAGCAATATTATTAATAATTTTGAAAACGGTTCTTAGATTTGTATATCGAATTAAAGAGTCAAAACTTAATATTTTATATTTACTGAGAATATTGCAATGATGATAGCGAAGGGCTTTTCTGTCAAGCACCTTTAATGCCTGATTATAAACCGATCTAAGCGGTTTAAGTGTGGTCTCGTTGGCCTGAGACCAACAGGACAAACAATAAGTAATGTGTGAAGAAATCATGGCATTAAAATACATGAAAGATGCTTCAGTTGTCAAACTATTCCTAATATGTCTAAAGGTGGAAATATTATATTTAATACAGTTGCACATTCTTTTAATATGTTTTTTAAAACTCAGAGTTTGGTCCAAATGGACACCTAGATATTTTATCTCTGTCACAATGTTAATTTTTTGTCCATTAAAATAGATGTTAGACATATCTTTAACCTTATTAGACTTAACGAAATACATTCCAACAGTTTTTTCAATATTTAATGTTAAGCAAGAAGATTTAAGCCAATTACTTATTTTGTCCATGACATATGAAAAAAGTATGTTTTCATATTTAAAGAATTTGCTATTGACTATTCAAACATGGGTTTTGAGCGGTGTAGAGTAGTGCTTGTTGTTTGTCATTTCTCCGATCACAAATGCAGACAAGGTAATGTTTACGCTGCTCGATGCAATGCGACGCAACACGTGAAAAGACAGTATAAGTCATTATAATCAGTAATTATGTCCCCACTGAATGCAACAAATGCCTTGTTTACTGTATAATGGGTTTTTATTGTTTTTGTCTCATCGCCCTGGGCGTGTTCTGTCACACGCTTGAGGTATTCGGCCAATCATAATGCACTGGATAGCTGGCCTGCAGGAAAGTGGGTCTCGCGAGCCAGATTTGAGTATCAGTGCCCTAGACATTGACCATGTGCTGATTCTGAATGCGTCTCTCGCATAGACTGACAAAGGAATATACTTTAAAGGCTTGTGCACTCAACTGTTTGCGAAATTTTAGGCTTTGTACTTCAGTCGCGTTCCAGTGGTGACACAGAGGCAGGTGCGCTGATGTTTGTATTTTATTTTGATAAAGTACCAACTTTAGCAATGCTGGAACTGATGTGTCTGTGTGTGTGTGTGTGTGTGTGTGTGTGACGCGATCAATTCAACTCTTTCCTTATACCAGCAGAATCAACTTTAAACATGTATCGTCTTAATAATGCATCACTGTATAAAGGTCTGCTTTTATTTATGTACACTCACAATGAAAACAAAACATTGTTCTTTTGATAAAGAAAACAAATAGGATGTTGCTTTCTGCCGTTTGAGTTTCCTCTCTGTGAACAAATTAAGCCTGTCACAAAAATTAACTGAAACTCAGCATATAGGCTATGTTACGTGTCACACAGTTTTTTCCCCCCTTGTTTATCTGTTAACTAAATCAAATATATTTCAAGAATTTATTCCTTGTATGTATATATGTACTACAGATTATATATATAATGTAATATAATATATGGTATTACTAATGTACTACTCTCTGTTCAAAATAAATGAAAAGAAATAAGCATAGTAGATTTGTTGTTTTTTTCCTGTTGTACCGAAATCGTATCGAACCGTGACATCTGTGTACCGTGCCACCCCTAATGATAATACACATTGTAAAATACTCCATTAGAAGCTGCTTGACAGTATAACGCGCCGTAAATGGAACAAACTGAAAAAAAATAAATAAATCTTTTTGTGTCCCGAATTTTACATCATAAAGTAATAGTGCCTGAATGTACAGTTTAGTGTAATGATCTTTACACCGATGATGCCCGCAAGCGAGACATATCTTGTCTATTAGGGCAGAGCAGAAAAAATAGCTCGTCCTCATTCTCAATTCTGTTTTGGACAGAGAGTAGATGTTTAATATGGCAGCCTGGTGCTTGGAGATCACTTCTGTCCACTCAGCCATGACAGTTGCCATGACTCTGGGTATTATCACTGCTTGTAAACAATTACCAAGTTAATAAGAGAGCAAGATGGCACATTGGAAATTTAATGAGTCTGAATCTTGGGGTGCTGAGGAGTGCAGGCGACCACCTAGAGCTTCTAACTATCCCTTTATTTTGCAATGCGGAAGTAAGCTATTTCCTGTGAATGTGCAAATTTCTGATTCATATTGCTGCTTTAGGTGAATAATTAAAAGAATAACAAGTTCAATAAATAGTATAACTTTGTGCTGCAAACTGGTGTTTTTATGATTTTGATAATAAATTGAAAAAAAACAACAAAAAAAACTGTTTGCAACATTAAGCAGCATAACTGACTGCTTTTGTACAGCTAAACACTAAAAATAAGAAGGTGCTGAAATGTGTAGGCCTAATTTCTGCATCAAAGATAATGACTCTTCTCTTACAGGTTTCCACATTATGGTCGAGCAAACAGATTGCTCTGCCCTAAACTCACGCCATTGGTTGATTCACTGTTGCTGGGTCAAACTGGTTAGAATGCATAAACAAACAGAGCAATGTTTATACTTTTCATTTCTGCCTATTAGGCAAGGATTGGAAAAAGTGTTTTAACATTGAAAATATATACACTTCAGCTTCAATATAAACCTAATAAGACCATACAAATCTCAAGATTTTTGTACAAAGGTTTTTGTGTGTGTGCTTTACAGATAGGCTGTATTGATTTTACTAATTGCTTGAAATGTCACCCTAAAAAATTGCTGCTGCTTGTACATTTATCTCTTATTGCTTTAGAAACATCTCAGTACATTTTCTTTTTCTTGTTGTTTGTTTGTACAGCCATTTTTAGGTGTTGATTGCCAAGCTATTTTCATCTCTTCTCCTCACTTCAATTGTGTGTCCTTGTTGTCATCCCACCTACATAATGGAAAAAATAAGCCAGTGGCAAGTAAATATCCACATCTGAACTAAGACATAGCAGTGCAGGATTTGACTGTTTGAGTCCTTGGTAACTACTTCAAATTACTTCAAACTGTACTACACCACAGAAACATTAGAAGACACATTAGAAAAGATAAGACAGCACTCTTGGCTTCAAAACAGCACTGGCCCCTATTGAGTTTGCATAAAATAAAACTCTATAGGGGCCAGTGCTGTTTTTGACTCTTTTAACTTTCTTTGTTTGGACAAAAACATTTGAAACATTTCAATTAATTGATATGTTCTGCAAAAGAAAGTCATACAGGTTTGAAACAACATGAGGGTGAGTAAATGATGACAGATATATGTGTGAACTATCGCTTTAATAAAGAGTGTGTCAAATCCTGCAGAGAAATCACTGCAGTATGCTTAACATATTTCAGTCAACTACAGCTTTTCTGTCGGTTGTAACATTGAAATTATTCAAATATCAACGATTTTGGCCATTTTATGAGAAATGAAGCATCTGACGTTCAGATGGATGGAGTTATCTGCTTCACAGTTTGTAGATTTCTGCTTTTGTATTATTCATTCCCAGCTTCTTGGCCAAACGCTCAGCTTATTATGGTTAGCATCTCTGTGCTGCCTGAGCGATTTAGTCGTTTTAACTGTCTCCTTTCACGCTGACTCATCAGTGCGGTGATAACACATCCTGAGTCCGGATAGCTCTCCTAAATGGACCCATAGATATTCCAGAGTGTGTGCAGAAACTGTCAGTGTGCTCAATCGGTAGATATGACGATATGGATTGGATGCTTAAAAAGCACCGTGAGCAGTGAGAGGGTCAAAACTCAAGCCGCTGTCCACCGGAGTGAGAGGGATCCATAAGTCGTCTCCAGAACCATGGGTGGCGCATGGATATTGACTGAGGGTCGATACTCTCAACTGCTTTGGATTAAGTGGGTCCTCTGTACAGTTCAATAAATATAGTTTGGTCTCCAGCCTGTCTGAGCTGATAGCTGAGATTGATTTGAATGTATTTGTCAAGCTGGACAGTTAAACACCCAGAAGCCTGTTGGCAGGGTCCCTTCAAAGTGTCAGGTTAACAAAGTGCTTTGCTTAAAGAGATTTCTGCAACTTTGTAAGGATCTTCTTTGTTTCTCAAGGACTGTGTGTTTATTTCTTTTGATTTGGTGTTAAATGGTGGTGACTAATAAAGAAAAGGAAATCCTTTAAAAAATAAGTGCGTGTGCTTAGAAATGTACTCTTTTTATTCATAAAAAGCCTATCACTCAAATTGGTATCTATCGAGAGAGAGAGAGATTAAGAAATAATAAAAAGACTATGCCATACAACTTTTCTTTTCACGAGTTCGCTTGCCCATCCAGTCCTAAAGTGTGAACGAACTTGGCTTGCTGTCTTTAATGGAGGCTCGATCCCGAGGCTCAGCTTGAGCACATAGATTAACCCCCCATTGCGGTACTACCTAGAGGGAGAATAACAGAAATAGAGGAGATGGAGGGATGCCAGAAGAACTGATGCTGGGACGGTGCAATGAGTGCTGCTTATATAGGCTCGTAATGATAATTGACAGAACTGAATGATTAGGCTGCTCCCGAACCTATGTTTGGAACTTCATTTTAAGAAACTCCATTTTTTAATGAGGCATTTTTTCATTATGATCTCAGGACTTTATCACCTTGTCAACAGATGTTGTTTCTTTTTGCTTAAAATACTCTTTCTAATGAACCAAATGTATTTTTGGGAGCTGGATGGATATTGCGGTGAAATTGCACTCAGTATTAGGTCCGAAATGTACTTTAGAGTGAATTTCATGGTGTCTCTTATTTGGTTTCTCAATTTCTCAATTCTCAATTTGGTCCTCATCCAGTAGATGTAAGATGCAAATCCTTAAATATTCACTTTTTTCCTTTTTCTTTTTTTAGATGTTGAGTGGAGCTATTTCAGCTTTTCTCTGATCAAAGCTGCTCTCAGTGCTGTACATCTGAGGTTTTGAGCCAATTCACCTCACACATCAGTGTTTGAAGTATCATTCTCCTCAATAGCATGGATCAATAACCTCAGACAGCGCAATTTCATCTGCCCTCCTCCACAGCTCACTTATAACTAGAGGGCTAATGGTCAAGCTTTATTAATAGCCTGTCACTTGTTTTCACGAGCCCTGTCCTCTATGCTGACACAGTTTGTAGTGCTGCCTGTACGGGACACTGCTCGTGCCCAGAACTAAACACTGATGTTTTTACAAGTGCAGATGTGTAGAAATGAGATCCTATTGTTTTCTTTCTTCCCATTTCCAGTAATCGTATCCTTTTCAGGGGGATACTTCAATGTGGCTTAATCTTTTGTAGATTTAAGACATAAAAGTAAAGACCTTAACCAGCCAGGAGAGATTTGTGCTAAACTCATTTGAATTTGAACAGTGCGGTTTAGCTGTGGAATGAGGTTATAACAAGGCCACTCTCCTAATTTTCCCCGTTCCCCTCAAAGCCGCCAGGAACCTTTCGCTGTTTCACGAAGGGGAACACAATGAATTAATGTACAACAATATAGTTGAAAGGGTTTTATGACTGCTATCATTCATAAAACTTATCCATGAAATAATTCACATTTTCCCAAATGTAACTTCAAATGATCTACTAATGACCCAAATTTCAATCGGTCTACATTTAGGGTTGTTCAGTACTCAGTAGTAGCATTAGCGAAATTTCAATTATTGATACAACAGCAGAAAACAATGTGCTAATGAACACACTTATTTAAATACATTTAATAAGGTTTTAATAATTATTTTGTAACTACATTATTTTTTCATTTGTTCTAGTAAACAGTGGTTTTTGTGATTTATAACAGTGATTTATAAAACTAGAACATTCTGAGTAATAGGACAGTTAAAAACAGTACAACAAATGTGTGTCAAATCTACAGTAAACATTTAAAAAATCATGTGCAAAATGAAACAGCTGAAATTATATATGTTACAAAAAGCTCAGAACATAGGGTTACATAACACAACACAAACAAAACAGTTAGGGTGACAGCAAATAACAAATGTTATTTGTTATATGCTATATTTGGAATTGCATACTGCTATACTGCTAAAAAGCTTTCATTTACATTTTTAAAATGGAACATCTTGACTTATTATTTGATTTGGCTGACGAAAATTAAGATCTGATCTGAAAAAAAAATGATTGGACACCATTTCTTACTGACTGCTTTTTTAATTAATATTATTTTAGTGTACTATACAGTGTGAACTGCACAGTATTCAGTAAATAGTAAGATGGTATTCCATTTGAACATAGCCAAAGAACTACCAAGTATTATCTTCCAGTAGATTACCATAATAATATAAATATTAAAACTAGTGTTAAAGAATTGGTTTGAGACCTAATAATGAATTTAGAGTAGATGCATTTGCCATTTTGCTCTTTAAACACTTTATATAAATTTTAATAACTCACTGATTATATTTTTAAGGCAACCAGAGAGGCTTTCCACTAGTTTTACTTATCCTTGCTTTGTTTCAGTGGTATGAGCATATAATCATAGCAAAATTACAAAGTCACACACTCGATTAGAATCCATTTAAATTTATTGCATCAAGTAAAATTAGCTTCCCCCCCCCACCCCCAAATGAACTCTAATCATGAATGTGAGGCATGTCATTCTAATCTGATAGTAATGTGCATGTAACTGCATGGATCACATACCAGGCATGAGACACCCTTGAGTGTTTATACCAATGTCATTTCCCATTGCCCTTGATTAATGCAGGGCATCTATTGTACAATAAGCTTCATGCATTAGAATGCAGGGGCACCTGAGTGAGGGAACTCAGTTAATTTATCAGCGTCCATCGGAATTAATTACAGATCCAGAGTGTGAAAGTCAGCCGTGCCTAATCACATGGGAGCAACGTCCCACAAGCGTCATTTATTTCAAGGCGCACCGCCCCGTGGCTTATTTGAAACCAGTGTTAGTGCATCGCCGTGCAGTTCTCCTCTTGACTAATTGTGTTTGTCCTGACGATGCGCTTTTCTGTCCTGCCGGTTCTCTCTGACTGATTGGATCTGTCTTTTTCGTCACAGATATCTGAGGAGCGAGCATCTGGGTGGAGGGTTTCGTGCTTCTTTGTCTCTTGCGGCGCCTTACTGAGGTGTGATCAGCAAACAGGGTGCCTTATCTGCACTTTAGATGGGAAACTCAGCAACTTGGTGCTCAGTAAATGTAGTGCGGATTTGGTGTTTTGTAAGCCTGAATGTGTTGCTTTGTCAAACGTGACAATTTAGCTGTGATATCCTTAAACTAAAAAATTCAAAAATTGACAATGTATAATAATATATGTATAATAATTCCATTATAATAATAAAGTTTCTTATTATTATGGATGTTAAAAACCGTTTTTGGTGCTTATTTTTGTGGAAACCCTGTATATTTTTTTTTACAGAATTCAAACTTAATTATACAACATTTATTTGAAATAGTAAAGACTTTTATAATGTTACAAAACATTTCTGTCTCTTTTGATCAATTTAAAGCATTCTTAGGTGAATTAAGAATTAATTTCTTCCTTTTTAATTATACTTACCCAAAACTTTTGAATAGCAGTGTATCATTATTAGTGTATTTATTTCCATAAAAATATTAAGCAGCAAACACATTTTCAACACTGATAAAAATAAGATGCTTAAAAAGAATATCTATTATAAAATATAAAAATGTAGTATAGATTTAGTATATATATATGTGACCTTGGACCACAAAACCAGTTTTAAGTCGCTGGGGTATATTTGTAGCAATAGCCAAAAATACATTGTATGGGTCAGAATTATTGATTTTCCTTTTATGCCAAAAATCATTAGGACATTAAGTAAAGATCATGTTCCATGAAGATATTTTGTAAATTTCCTACCGTAAACATATCAAAACTTCAATTTTGATTAGTTATATGCATTGCTAGGAACTTCATTTGGACCAATTTAAAGGTGATTTTCTCAATATTTTTTTTTTTTATTATTATTATTTTTTTGCACCCTCAGATTCCAGATTTTCAAATAGTTGTATCTCAGCCAAATATTGTCCTATCCCAACAAACCATACATCTCAATTTCAAAAAATTGATCCTTATGACTGGTTTTGTGGTCCAGGGTCACATATAGTAAATACAGTGTAAAATATAAAAATAAAAAATATTATAAAAATGTATATTTCTATTTCTATTCTATAATTTTCTACTGTAATTGTTTGAAAGGCTTCTGGCCTTTATTTCTTTGTTTTCTCTTTATTTTTATGTCCTCCACTTCTTTTGCATTTTCGCTCTTCTTTTTTTTCCGCCCTAGACCTGCACACTTGTTTCCATGGTATCCAGTGTGTGTACTGATGTGTTTTTGTTAATAGATAGGAGCAGACGGTGACAGACGGACTGATGATGATTTCTCATTACAGAGGGTCACTCTTGTCTTACACTCTGGTCTCAATACAAACCCCACCCAGTCCCTATCAGTTCACAATTCCTCTGTCATCTACTCAAAATACTGTTTTCATTCTGTTCCCCCTGACAAGGGCCTTCAGATATAACGTGCATGCAAACAACAACATTTTAGCTGCAGCCATCTTGTTCGGCTCATTTTATTGTCACCCTCATTCAGTGTACGCCTCCATGCGGAGAATGAAAAGGGCCATGGAATGAAAGTCAGGCAGTAGTGAGCAGCGCTGCCTTCCAGCAAATTCTCCTCAACGCCTATTAAAACCTTTCTGGCCTGGTGGATTGCGTGCGTGAGGTTAAAATTGGAAATGCATTAAATTGAACAGGGGGCCTTGAAACTGGGAACGGGACTGGAGGATGGGATTGAAAGGGCATAATCTGCCTGCTCAGACACCCAAATAATTTAATTGGTACTCACCTGTCGATAAATGCAAAAAGGCTGGATAACGAGTGGTATGTTTTGATGAAAAATTAAAGTGAAGTATGGAGTTGGATGATTCATTGGAACAAGGCTTGCATATTGGGCTACATATTGACCATAAGGAAGCATCAAGCATGTTCATACACTTCCACTGTCAATACAGCCAAATGTGTGATTCATGTGCGGCTCTCCCACACACTTCTCATCAAGAACTGGCAATAATTTGTTCTAAAGTGACTGGGCTTCTTTAGTTGAGTACAGGGCCAAGAACAGAGAGACTAAGTAGGTACTCATCTTAAAGGAACATTGCATTGAAAAATGCTCCATAATACATGGTAAAAATATGATAAAAGTGATTTTACTATATTTCACAGTAACCTTGAGTGAGGCACAAACTGAAAATTTAATTTTAAAATGATTAATTGACAATTTGACCTATGTCTATTTTTATTATAAGAATAGTTCTTTTGAATAGGATATTTTAAATGAATTGATTCACAAAACCAGATTGAATGAGTCATTTCCGAGCACAAACTGATTAAATCCAGGTACAGTTGTTACCAGTTCACTGCCTGATAAAATAATCTGTGAATAACGTCATATTTTAGACTGTTCATGTCACAAATCTGTAATTTGACTTGAAATATAGTGCATGACTCATATGAACTACTTTTATGATACTTTTTATGGTGCTTTTGTGTTTTTTTTTTTAAGCTTGAAAGCTTCAGTCACCATTACATCACTGTAATTGTGAAGCAAAAATGGAAATGATTTTAAATCGTCCTTTGCGTTCCAAGGAAGAAGGAACGTCATGAGGGTGAGTAAATGGTGATAGAAGCTTCTTTTCTGTCCCTTTAAGCATCATTTTGTTTTGAATTGTTTCTCTCTCCATCTCTTTTACTTACTATTTCATTCACCACATTTAATCACTGCCTGTCCTCTGTCGCCACATTTCTGTTGTACTTTGATTACACTTCTATTGCTTTAGCAAGGCTTTGCAATAGCTCTCCAAAGGTCTGAGAGAACACAATTATCAAATTATGATAATGCAGTCATAACACCACACAGGGGACGTGAAAGCACAGACAAGCTCTAAAAGGTGCTTGTGAACCATGCTCGACATTTATCTCCTCAGATACACCTGTGAGATGGTGCGAAAAACGCAGAATGACGGCAATGGCTGTAGCCTTCCACCTTTCCCGTCTGAGCCTGAAGGCTTTTACGTGCACGTCGTTCTCCTAAACATCAGGCTGCATCTCTCCCCCCGCCCTTCCTGAAGGTCGCTGGCCACCAAGGGCGAGTTCTCCCGCGCGTAATCCTTTCTGACACTGCTTCAGTGCCATTTTCGCTCAAAGAAAGAACGCTGCTGTCGACACCACTTTGCTTTACCCTAAAATCATATACGACAACTGCTAGAGAGAGCTATTGCTGTTGTGTCCGAGAGGTTTAAATGAAGCGGCTGCTGTTTGCGCTTCTGATCATGTTTTATATGATGGATATGTTGAATAATACAAATGCAAAATCTTTTTGGCTCATTGGATTGTTTAATGAACCTTCACACGTTGCAATAATCTATTAATTTATTTAGAAATATTTGAAAAATGCTGTTCATACATACAGTGACTAGAAAAAAAGTAGTATAAATATAAATATAGACATGTAAATACATTTAAATATTTTCAAAATATATACTGTATGTATGTGTATTAAATATTAAATATTAAGTATTAAGTATGTGTATAATAAACACAGAACACACATATACACCCCTCACATTTCGGCAACCATTTTATGTCTTCTCAAGGGACAATACTATAGAAATGAAACTTGGATATATTTTAGAGTAGTCAATGTGCAACTTGTATAGCAGTAAAGATTTACTGTCCTCTGAAAATAACTCAACATACAGCCATTATTGTCAAAAAAGCTGGCAACAAAAGTGAGTACACCCTAAGTGATAACAGCTGTACATCGTTTAACCATGCAAGGCCACATGTCCTATTCATCATGTTCATGTTTTTTTCTGCTTGACAGGACTATACATATTTGTGTATCTTGTATTAGAGCAGTTAAAATGTGGTGCTTTAAGTACAATTCTCTCATACTGACCACTGGATGTTCAACATGGCACCTCATGGCAAAGAACTCTCTGAGGATTTGAGAATTACAATTGTTGCTCTCCACAAAGATGGCCGAGGCTATAAGAAGTTCGGTAACACCCTGAAACTGAGTTACAGTACAGTGGCCAATGGCATACAGAGGTTTTCCAAGACGGGTTCCAACTGGAACAGGACTCGCAAGGGTCGATCAAAGAAGTTAGGTCCTCGTGCTGTGCTTCAGGTGCAGAAGCTGGCTTCAAAAAACAGACGTGTGAGTGCTGCCAGCATTGCTTTAGAGGCTGCAGAAGTGGAAGGTCAGCTCGTCAGTGCTCAGAGCATACGCCACACACTGCAACAAGTCAGTTTGCATGGCGGTCATTCCAGAAAGAAGAATCTTCTGAAGCTGGGTCACAAAAAAGCCTGCAAACAGTTTGCTGAAGTCAACCTGTCCAAGAGCATGAATTACTGGAACCATGTCCTGTGGTCTGATGAGACTAAGATAAACTTGTTTGACTCAGATGGTGTCCAGCATGTGTGGTGACACCCTGGTGAGGAGTAACAAGAAGCATGGTGGTGATAGCATCATGGTCTGGGGCTGCATGAGTGCTGCTGGTGCTGAGGAGCTGTGCTTCATTGAGGGAAACATGGATTCCAACATGTACTGAGACATTCTGAAGCAGAACATAATGCCCTCCCTTCAGAAACTGGGCCAAATGGCAGCTTTCCAACATAATAACGACCCCAAACACACTGCCAAGATGACAACTGCCTTGCTGATGAAGCTGAAGGTGAAGGTGATGGAGTGGCCAAATATGTCTCAAGTGGAAGGTGGAGAAGCACCATGATTAAGGCAGTGCTAGATAACAATGGTGCCCCTACAAAATATTGACACTTTGGACACAGTTTTGACATGTTCACTTAGGGTGTACTCATTTTTGTTGCCAGTTATTTAGACAATAATGGCTATATGTTGAGTTATTTTTAGAGGACAGTAACTTTGTACTTCTATACAAGCCGCACATTGACTATTCTAAAATATATCCAAGTTTTACTTGTGTAGTATTGTCCCTTGAGAAGATATACTGAAATTGTTGCTGAAATGTGAGGGGTGTACTCACTTTTGTGAGATACTGTATATATATATATATATATATATATATATAAGGGAGGAGGGACAACAATGAAGAAGCTGTATTAAAAAATCATTCAAAAGTAGTTTGGCATAATCTTATTATTATTTCTTTGGAAACTTAATCAAACATAATCAGTGTGCTTCAGACTCTGTGCATAAGTGGTGAGGATTTTTCAATAACTCTTTCTGCAGGTTACATCATTATGACAGAAGGTGAAAGCAGATAACTATATTTATGAGTAAGTCATGAATCTTATTTTCAATCAATTTGTTCAAAAGCACATTCTCATTCAGGAACACAAAATAAGTGACTTAGTGGATTTGGAACAGCATACTTGCATGCCACTCTTACTCTGTTTACCATATATTTTAATAGCAGAGATTCAAGTCAATTCAAGTTTATTTGTATAGCACTTTTCACAATACAAATCGTTGTGAAGCAGCTTTACAGAAAATTTTAGGTTTCTACATTATATTTAGGAGTAGGTTATTAGTGGTGACTATGGCAGTAAGAATACAGTAAGAATTATGCGGTTAGTTACAAATTACACGTAATCAAACAGACGGTGAACACTATGAACTGCAATGATTATATGTTGCGATTAAAATTCTGCTATTGTGTGTTGCTTAAAGTCTGTTTATTAAATTCTGGAACTATTTATGCTGGTGGAAACAAGGAATGAATACTGCATCTAAAATGTAAATTAATTAATTTCTTGTATACTAAACTGTTGTATGGATTGTCACTCTATCAATCATGCTGTTTTTCTGAAGGTTGGCAGAGTTGTGATATGGTTGTAGGCACAAGTACTGTAAAAAAAACTGTATATTTTTGGAAAATAATCAAAATGAAAGCACTTACATTAGACAATTAAAGGGATAGTTCTATAAAATATAGAAAATTCTGCCTTTGTTTACTCATCCACCTCTTATTCTAAACCTGTATGAGTTTCTTTCTTCTGTTGAGCACAAAAGAAGAAATGTTGAAGAATGTGTGTAACCAAACAGTTGACTGTAGCCATTGACTTCCATAGTTTTTGTTTTTTCCATACTATGGAAGTCAGTGGTCACCCACAACTGTTTGAATAACAACATTCATAAAAATATCTTCTTTCATGTTTAACAGAAGAAAGAGACTAACAGGGTGAGTAAATGATGACAGAATTTACATTTTTACACCTTTAAACTATTGTACTATTAATAACAACTGAAGTATATTTGAATTTTTTAGAAAGTACCCCAGTAGAATATAACATTTAGAAAGCGTACATATAGACCTCAGTATTAAATACGACCTTGGTGAAAGGTGACATTTCTATGACAGATCTATATCTGCTGTGCTGCCTAAATGAGAATTGATAGTTTACAAAGTCGCACAGAAGTACATAAATCTAGCCTCCAGCTCTGAAGGGTTTGCTGCAGCTTCCCATTCCAGTCGTCACGCTCACCACTGACCCACTTGTCTGCTCTTTGATGATAGATTTATAGGGATGAGTTGGCAGGGGACATCGGGCGTCTGTCATATCAGTTCAGTGTCTGACTCAGATCTGGTTTCATTAAATGGCTCTAATCTCTGCAGCCCATGAAGCAGCTGTGAGTTCTGGCTCTGCTCCATACCAGCTCCACCTTGTGCCACCGGGCCATGGCACTGCCTTCCCCTGCAAGTCCCTACTGTCAGACCAAATGCAGGATATAGTGAGAGGGAGGGCGAGAGAGATAGGCAATATGTTAAACTGAATATATAGTGTATAGTGGGAGGGAGAGAGATGGATAGAGTGAGAAAAAGAGGTAGAGAGCGGGGGCGTAATGCACCGTTTTCTTTGGAGGGGCACCGCTGGCGGTCCTACTCACTTAGTCCTCTATTTGAGATCAGACATGAGCTTTATAAAAATGCTTTAATATAAAAATCAAAGGGAAAAATGCTTTATAAAAACAGAGAAATTTACACAAATAGTAATTATGTAATTTAATTGTTTACTTTTTATGTATTCATTTATTTTTGGAAACTGCAAACAAAATACACTTAACTATGTCTAGGAGAAGTGTAAATTTAAATTAATTAATATTTACTAATATATATATATTCATACATACATACAGTATGAGATCAGACATTAGCAAAGGAAAAAATGCTTTGTAAAAGCTTCTTAGATATTTACACAAATAGTCTACTGTTAGATATGTCATTTAATTGTTTAGTTTTTATGCATTTATTTATTTTTTGGAAGTCGCATTGAAAATACACTTGACTACACTCTTAAAAATAAAGATTCCAAAAGGGTGTATTTGCAGTGAACCATTTTTGGATCCCAAAAGAACCTTTTAGTGAACACTTCCTAAAAGAACCATTTTGAAGGACATCTTTTTCGACTATATAGAACCTTTTCTGCATTTGAAAGGTTCAAAGGATCTTCAATGTTCTTCATAGAACCACTGATGCCAATAAAAAACCTTAATTTTTAAGAGTGTATGTGTAATAGAAGTGTATATTTACATGAATAAACCATATATTTATATATGAGACAGACATGCAAATGCATAAAAGAAATAAAAAATGAGTGCTTAGTTTTTTTAGACAGATTTTGTGCATATTATAAATAAAAAGAGACACTACCTCCTTCAGATACTTTATGTACTGGTGTTGTTTTAGAATAATAGCTTTACACACTATTCAAGCTCAAATTTTGCAATATTTGTTTTGTTTTGTTTTGTTTTGTTTTGGTTTGTCTTGTATGTTCTCTCCTCTGAGAAAGTGAAAGAGTATGTATATATAATATTACTAATGCACTGGGAATGTGAAGCTTTGTTTCCATGTCAGTAAAGCTACTTCAGTCTAGAGAGAGAAATAGAAATGGAGCGAGTGAGAAGTAAAAAGACAGAGTGAGAGAGATATAGAACGAGTAATATGAAGAGCGAGATGAGGGAGTCCATTACTCATCATCAGGCCTGCAGCCTCTCTTGCAGGTCTCTTTTGTAGCGTGTTATTGTTGTGAGGGATTTGAAGTTTGTCCAGGGCGGCTGAGGCAGGGTTTTTAGATGTGGAGAGTGCAGCGCTGTACTTTAGAAGCTTTTCAGGTGTGAGTGTGTTTGTGTCCGTGCGTATATGTGTGTATGTGGGGTTTTTTTGTGGTGATTTGGCCTCGGCAGGTCAGCTATCAGCTCTCTGCAGCCCTCTCAGCTCCCTTTGATTTATTCTGTTGCGAGGGCTCTCCCCCTCTCTCGCCTTGCTCTGCCCCCAGACTCCCAGAGGTCACCTTTTGGAAGATTTCAGCCTCAATTTTCTGCACCCTTTAAAATGCACATCTAGGCATGTTCACTCAGCCACAGACGTTGAATTGCTCAGTGAGAGGAAATTTAGACAAGAAGGAAGAAGCGCAAAAGCGAGAAAGAGAAATGGGACATTGGTTCATTATTCAATCCATTTTACAAAAGGAAACTCTTAGGCTTTTGATTAATGAAAAGCAATAGGAGAAGGATACAATGAAGACTGATGAGCACTATGTGTTTGTATAAATCTGAATACTGAAGACTGAATGTCTTGTAAGTGACAGTTAGACTGAATGATGTATTTTATTTATTTTAAAGGTACATTACGAGCCGAAATGAGGTTAATTTAGTTTGGTGCAATAAATGCTGCATTATACAGACAAACAGAATGAAACCATAGATAATAGGGAATAGAAATCAAAGCTTTGTGTAAAATGAAATGATTCTGCACTTTTTTATTTAATTTAATTTTTTTATGCTGATAATATCATTTGTAATAAAACGTTTTGAAAAAAAAACCAAAACATTAAAAGATGCACAATAGACTGTGTGTGTGTGTTTGAAAGTTTGAGTCAAATAGAGCAAAATGGTAATATTGTGAAATATTATTACAATTCAAAATAACTGTTTTCTTTATTAATATGTTTAAAAATGTAATTTATTCTGTGATGGCAAAGCTGAATTTTCATTACTCCAGCCTTCTGTGTCAAATAATCATTCAGAAATCATTCTAACATTTATTATCTGTTGAAAACGTAATATTTTTGAGGAACCTGAGAGAACATTTCCTCTTGAACACAATGTAAAGGCCTTTATTTTGATCGATTTAATGCATCCTTGCTGAATAAAAGTATTCATTTCTTTTAAAATGAATGTCATCGTGTAATATATGTCATATCATTTTGCTTAATGCAAGGTTTTGGTCTGTGGTTTCATGAATTACTTTTTTGGGGATGGTTGGTGAATTTGCACAGCTTGCTGACTGCTTGTCTTGGATTAAGTACAACAGAGGATTGATTGCATTCTAGTGAAGTTTAGTGCAGATTGTCATGCCAGATTGGTACCTTGTTCCGTAGGATCAATATGAAATTTGTTTGGAGATTAGATTTTGTTTTTCTGAAGAGTATCACAACAGTCCCACCAGGTATTTTTCATTGCACGCCACTCGTTGCATCAATGTGCCTATTGGTCCTTCCTATTATCATTAGGAAGCCCAGACCAAACATCCAGGGCTCAGTGTGAGCTTTATCTACAGCTGATGTTTACTATTGTTAGGCCTAGACAAATTTGTGTACTTTTCTGTCTCCTCCAATGAATGAAGCTAGGAGTATTAAACTAACATTTATTCACATTAAAATATAATTCTAATGAGGGTGAAACAAAGTTAGACAGATGCTGTTCAGATATAACCATTGCTACCACGTGTAACAACACGCTAGTGACCGGCCACTTGAATCAGATGAAATGACAGATAGCTTATGAAGCTTTTCTCAACACATTTGGTAAGAAGAATAGATGGCAGTGCTCTAGCTAGTGTCATTATCATAAATATTCCCTTTTCACTCAAGCAGACAAACCTAATGGAGAAAGAGAATCAATATTTCAGTGAAATGTCAGCTTTGACTTGTCTTTGTGAGACGCTCTGACTATTTGTCTTGTAGATTGCATAAACAAAAGAGGAGTGACTGATGTGTGTTGCATGTTCAATATGGATTTTAATGGTTTCTTAATGGAAGCAAGAAGAATCTTTAATTGATATGTTGGGAATAATGCAAGCAGCACATTTCAGTGGATTTTCTTTGTGCCTTTTGAAAGTGACTGTCAGAATGTGCCTGGATTTTTGACAATTGTTCTTCACACAAAGCTGAAAAATACCGTAATATTGAGATTGTTTTATTCGTTCCCTTATTTTGTGGCGAAATGACGGGCAGTGCAGGCGT
Organism: Onychostoma macrolepis; assembly: GCF_012432095.1. Taxonomy (NCBI): domain Eukaryota; kingdom Metazoa; phylum Chordata; class Actinopteri; order Cypriniformes; family Cyprinidae; genus Onychostoma; species Onychostoma macrolepis. The sequence goes on from NC_081169.1 coordinate 16,479,643, forward strand.
GAACAGAAGGAAAAAGATGCCGACGATGAAATTCTGTCCTTGTGTTTATATCAGCTTAACCCAAATCACACTATGGTTGTTTTGAATAAATGAAGCACCTGGAGCAAAACGATAAGAGGATGATTAATCTTCAGGGAAACTTTAGAGAGAAAATATTTTTAAATGAAAGAAAAAATTGCTGCGTGAACTACTTTTCTTGCTGAGTAATGTCTCCGGAGACGACTTCAACAGCAGAATCGGAAATTTCCTCCATCTCTAATTGAAAAGATCCTCAACTCTGCTCAATACTATATCCAAATGAACTCTGCCTTCATCTTTCTGTTTCTAAAATCATTATTCAACTTCCATAATAGACCACCCACCCTTTACACACCCTTTATTTATACTCTTTTTTTTTTTTTTTTTCCATAACCCTGCCCTTGTTTTCATGTTGTCAAGATTTGCCTTCCTCTGCAATTTCCCTGCCGTTATTCAGCCGCGTCGCATAAAACCAATTTCTGGTGCGGCGTGCGAGGGGATTGTAGTGATAATGAAAAAGAGACTGGCTGAGGTGAATGTTAAAACGAGATAAGCGCAGACATGGAGAGTGTGTGAATGCCCTGTCGGTAGGAAGGCCAGCGTCATTCCCCCCCCGACGACTCTTTGTTCCTCCCACATGTCGAGAACAACAGCAGGGTAATTGGATGCTGATAAAGTCTGTGACATAAGTGTGATGCACATATTACAAGCATTGAGGACACCCATAGTGGCAGGGCTGAATGGTCAATACAATAGAAGCCTGGTATGACTTATATAGTCTGTTTTCTTTTTTCATAGCAAAGAAACGCATTAGGCGACAGCAAATGTGCTACCAAGCTGTATTGCACATTTGCATTTGAATTTGATGCAGGTTGGGTTATTGCGGCTATAGTACCTAGAGGGAAATATTATTGGATAATGGTTGCTTTTTCATAGCTTGGGAGACTTAAAGTTGGCATGACATGAAAATTCACTCTATCTGTTATCTAAATGCTTGTTATTGATCTCACTGTGATAAATTCAGTAATTCATGCATATAATGACCTGGTAATTTGTCATTTTATAATAACTTGATCTTCCGCTGAAAATGCCAGACTTCTCTCTGGTGAGGTATTAAGGACTTCTCGAATAATTTAGCCCTCTTAAACTCACTTTCATACTCACCCATATTTTAGTGCAATGCCCACAATTTCAAAAATCCATCCATACGTCTCAAAATCCACAGAAAAACTAATGTATAGAACAAAACTCTGCCCTATAATTTTTTGCTTTTTTGACACTTACATCACAATACAGAAGAAAAAAAAATCAGTTGCAACTTCTATTTCATCACAACTTTAATGAATTCTTTTTGAAAGTGCTACATTTAAAAATCAAGTTTGTCTCAACTGTTTCTCCTAAAATTTCTCAGGATATGTAAAGATGGTTGATTGCATAATGGAAGATGGATGATTGAAATGCCTGGCTTTTAATATTAAACTTAACTTGGTGTTAAAACTCTATAACAGAGACTTTGAAGCCTAGGTTACAAAAGAAGGTTAGTTTATTAAAAGAAAGTTTATTACTTAAATATGTTAGCACAATGATTTTAACATTTTTCAATTTTGATATTAAAAACTGGTTAGAAATCATGAGGATAATGGCAATTATTTTATTCTGTTATCATATCTACAGCCATAGTTTTTACTTTCTTCTTTGAAACACACACATAGCTACACATTGTATTGACAAAATATTCTCAAAATATCTTCTTTTATGTTCCACAGAAGAAAAGGATTGTACAGGTTAACATGTCTATAGACAGATTATTTAATCTGGAATACACATATTATCTTTGTAATATCACATTCTCTCTTTTTGACTCTGTAATGGTAGAGAAGATACATTTGTGACTGCGGTCTTTAAAGATATTAGCGTCCACACCAGCGGACGATATCGTCTATTTATTCTAAGCGCACGCTCGTCTGCTGCTTTAAATTCTTGTGCTCCTTCTATCAGGATGGATTCTGATTGTGTGTCAATATTTGTATCAGTCATCAACTGAAAAAAAAATAGTTTTCAAAGTGTTTCCAACAATATCGTTTACCTGTGCCTTTATCGTTATAGCTGTGGTGTGAACTGTGCTATTCTTTAATATTGAGAACGATTTTTAGAATTATATCTTTATCGTTATCTTTATAGTTATCATCCTTGGTGTGAACGGGCCTTAAGAAGCAGGAGATTTACGCAAGTCTCATTTGCTCTCTATTAAATCCCGTTTCTGTCTAGGAGAAACAATTGAGACATTAAAGAGATGTCATTTGCGACATTTCTTTCCAGGTAATGAGAGCGTTTCTGTGCTCTTGGGTTCTGTGCTCAGTCTGTCCTTACATCTTGTGAAGAATATCAGTATTCACAGGGCCTATTCATAGTGGATTATTCAGGTGCTCAAATAGAATGGAAAATAATGAGTGTCGTCTTTGTACGGCGTGACAAAAGTCTCAGCCTGTCAGTGAACGTTAATCTCAGGGTTCCTCTTTATCTCGTCACCGGCTTCAGCTCTGCGGCGATACGGCGCTTCAGCGAGGAAGGTCACGCAAATGACACGTGGAGGACGTGTCTGATCATTTGCAGCACAATGGTCCACAAGCCGGACGAGGCTTGTCTTCCCTGGGTAATGTGCGAGGGGAGAGGTGAGCAAGATAAGGGCCGTCAGAGCCGGAGTCCATCTGCGAATTTTCGCACGGCTGTCAGATGGATTGCCTAGGTATGGCCCCTCCAGATGGCACAGATGGGTCTCTTCATCTCTCCTCTTCTACACTCGAGGCACTCCTAAATATAGCACCAGCGCCCTTATCTCTCCAGATGACCCTGTGTCTCTCTTGCCCGTTTCAACTCATCCGCACCTATGGCCCAGATCTGTACCGGTGTACGAGTGCTACATCATTTCCTGTTTGTTCTTAATTACAGGCTCTAATTAGCAGCCCAAATACAAGAGCGTTCCCTTCCCAACCCGTTTCTCTCGGCTCCAGAGGAATGGACCCTGCTAATTAGAGGAGATTTCCATCCTTCCTGTTATCCCAGAGAAATGGAGCCATGGGAATGCAAGAGAAGAACGCAGCAGAAACAGAAAGAAAGAGCAGGGCTTTTGGGCTTTTTCTATTCTTATACAGTGGCACGAGGGACTGTTCGACTTTTACGTGACTTGGATTTGCATAAAAGAGAAGCTCCAAACACATCAATCAAATCCAAACAATCCACATCAAGCTCTGCTGTTATAAACTCTGATGGGTTCATAGTAGTACTAAGTGGGAGAGAGAGAGCGCAGTTGGTGACCACTCTATATCAGATCAGTATTGTCATCTGCTGTCCTTCATGTAGGGAGAGCTTGAGGCGTGTGTGACCCACATAAGCAGTGATGTGCATAGAAGTGAATGCCACACATTGAACTGAGACTGTCAGTTGAGAAATTCCTCACTGTGGCATATGCTGTAGCTTGGCATCTGTAGTGTGGCATCTTTTGTAGTGGCATACCTGTATGTGGGGAGTTGCAGTGAGTTTAGCATAGTTGGATTTTATTTTGCACCAAAAAGCTTGAGCAGTTGTTGCGTTTCAGCGTTTCAGTATTGGGGTTATTTCTGGTTCTTTATGTCTACAAAATCAATATTTGTTCAAGTTAAACATATTTCTGACAACATCAACAAAATCCAGTATTATTCCATTTTATTATATTCTAGATACATTACTGTTCAAAAGTTTAGGGTCAGTACAATTATTAAAAATGTTTTTCAAATGTCTTATGCTCACCTAGGCTGCATTTATTTGGTTAAAAATACAGCTGAAATATTGTGAAAAATTATTACTTTTTTCTATTTGAATATAATTCATTCCTGTGATGCAAAGCTGATTTTTTAGCATCCTTTACTCCAGTCTTCAGTGACAAATGATCCTTTAGAAATCAATCTAATATGCTGATTTGATTATTTTCAGTGTTGAAAACAGTTGTGCTGCTTAATACTTTTGTGATACATTTTTTTCAGTGAATAAAGGTCAGAAGAATATCATTCATTCAAAATCATAATCTTTTGTAGCATAAATATTATTAATTGATGTAAACATAATTAATACATTTTGAAGAACCTTAAAATGTATCACAAATGTATTTATACATATAGGCACTTTTTTACATTATATAATGCAATAGAATAAATTAATTAATATAATTTATAATAATTCATATAATCGTATTACATGTATCCTATTACACTATATATTATTCATGATGAAAGTTGCATTCCTTTGTTGTTGTCCTTTCGGCATATTGTCTTTTCAAGGAGAAGTTGAAGTCAAGGGGCTCACTGGAAAAGGCACCTGTTTCAAAGAATGATCCTTGACCTGTTATCCCTCTGGTATTTATTTGTAAATCAGGCATTTACACTGTACCAGAGAGGGGTCATGTGTGTCAGAGACAGAAAGATAGGCCGTGTTGGAGAACAGAGTAAAAGCCTGTGCTCTCATTAGCTTTGAGGCATCAGAGATGATTAAAGAAGCACTGCTGGACGCACGCCTACTAAAAGAGCTGAACACATGGACATCACTTCTCTTTCCTTCACTCTTTCTGTCCCTTATCTTATGTCTTACTTTATGTTTTGTTTGTATATGGGCTTTTGGCCTTTTTTTGCTAGAACAGTGGCAGAGAATCAGGATACGAACCCTGTGAGCACCACAGGATTTCCTGACCCACTACACCACGGCTCTCTTTCTTTGCTTTGTTTCTCTCACTCGGATCTGAAAAGGCGACTCATATCACCTGCAAATTAAGCTTGTTTATTTATGAGGTGTCACCTCAATTATTCTGAATTCTTTATTGCTGTAAACAGGAAATCAGAATCAGCGCAGCACAGGAAGGCAGGAGAGCAGGAGCCCTTTTTTTAAACTCAGACATAGCTGGAGGGGTTTTCTGCTAATTCTCTGTTAATGTGACACAGCATGCATTTCCAGATTAATTAACCATCCGCCTGCCCTCGGAGTGCTGATACAGTGACTGTATCAGTATGTCTCTCTTAGGCCATGTACACACACCGCAGCTAAATGCGATTGTCACTCCTCTGCTGAATCCTAAATCCCACTCCACACACTAAGTTGTTTACAGGAGTGACAATGCATTCTAGATACAAGTTTATTCCCGAAAAAAAACAGGTAGTGACAACTGTATTTACATTAATCCGCATGGTGTGTAGAACCACACTGAGCGACTGGTTTTAATGTAGCGACACTCTTTTGGTCCCTGACAACTTGTCTGAGGTGTTGTGCTAGAAAATCACAGAAATTTACGAGGTATGTGAGGGATGAGCCTTGATTCAGTTACAAATTTTGATACATGCTTTTCTCCGCTGTAGTTTCTCCCACCAACCTTTACTGTATTTGTCAAATATAAAATAAAATATAGAATGCAATGATTTTTTTTTATTGCATTTTCATTTAAATAAATGCTTTCAAACATTCTATTCATCAAATGATCCATAAAATAAATAAATAAAAATCACAGTTTCTGAAGACTGGAGTAATGGCTGCTGAAAATTCAGCTTTGCCATCACAAGAATAAAGTACATTTTAAAATATATTAAAATAGAAAACTTAAAAAAAAAAAATTCTAATAATATATATTCATAATATAAAATCAATATTCACTATTTCACTATATTATTGTTTTACTGTTGTTTTAATTTGTTTTTAATGGCATGATTATTTGGATGTAATATGAATTGCATGATGTTATTTTAGCACAGTTTTAATGTAGTATTATGATTATGTGCAACAAATAATTTTCACATTCAAGCATATTTTCACATATTTTCATAATATTCACGTATTTGATTTAGTGCTGTCAAACAATTAATCACGATTAATCGGATCCAAAATAAAAGTTTGTGTTTACATAATGTGTAAATATTTTAAATATTTACATGTATATATATATATATATATATATATATATATTATATTTATATCTAATTAATATATATATATATATATATATATATATATATATATTATATATAAATATGACATATTTTTCTTAAATATACACATGCATGTGTGTGCATTTATATATACATATATATTAGGGGTGGCACGGTACACAGATGTCACGGTTCGGTACGTACCTCGGTTCGGGGGTCACAGTTCGACACGATTTCAGTACAACAGAAAAAAAAAAAAAAAGAAATCTACTATGCTCAGTTACAGACAGTAGTGCAAATTAAAAAATTTTACATGTTATATAAAATCTGTTTTGTTTTCATTGTGAGTGTACACAAATAAAAGCAGACCTTTATACAGTGATTATTAATAAGACAATAAGTGCACGCACGCACACACACACACACGCACACACATCAGTTCCAGCATTGCTAACTTGACAGCGCAGTTGGTACTTTATCAAAAGTCCTCCTCTGTATCACTGTTGGAACGCAACTGAAGTACAAAGCCTATCATTTACATAATAAATAATAGTTTCGCATTCAGATACGTTACATCACAAATATGGAAATATTGAATGAGAGAGGTAGGATACACAAACACAAAACTCCTTTTCGCAAACAGTTGAGTGCGCAAGCCTTTAAAGTATACTCCTTTGTCAGTGAGAGATGCATTCAGAATCAGCACATGGTCACTGTTTAGTGGGCTTTGTTTTCAAGTGCGCAACTCATGGCATTCGCTGTTCTTCTGCTGGTGGTTATCAAACAGCGTTGCATTACTGCGGGCGCCCCCTTCTGGATTGGGGGTAAACTGCCTGTATTCGTCGTAAGGCTTCATGCACCGAACCGAGATGTCCGTACCGTGGCGGTTCGGTACGAATACATGTACTGTGCCACCCCTAATATATATACATACCATAATAAATATACACAGTACACACACATATATTATGTAAACACAAACTTTTATCTGGGATGCGATTAATCGTTTGACAACACTAATTTGATTGTACTTCAAATTCCATTTTTGTCCTCCACTGCTCTGTTAAATTGCTGCAATCTCATTGCAAGAGAAAATAATATTGACAAATAATATCATCTTAATATTGCCTGTGGTCTGTACAAATTTAAATTTGGATGTACTGTCCCTTTAAGGTCTTTTTTGTATTTGGGACAAAAAACACCAGGCTTCCTGTTTCCCCCTGTTCACTCATAACATATTGGGCCTCTGGGCAGGCTGGGAGCGCTGGGATAATTGACGTAATTTCCCTTTATTCTGAACCTGTCTGTTGTGTTCTGTGTAAAAAGCGGCAAACATTTTAATCAACACTGACCCTGAATGACACAGCGGCTGTGTATTTACATGCCAACGTCTGCATCTGACTGACAGTCGTGTTTATGCGAGGGATTACATGCGTGGGGTAGACGGTCGGGCCCCGTGCCAACGCAAATTGGATTATGGCGAGCAATATTCTGGAAACATTTTATTATCCGAGGGCTTTTAGTGTAATGTGATTACTTTGTAATGCACTTTTGTTTTATAGACTGCTTCAGCACATTGCAGCTCTGGCTTTATTAAGCGTGAATTTATTCTGTAGTACACATCATCAGGTTGTCACCTGTTGCCTTCACAGCACTCAGGGGCCTCTAAGAGCATTTCCACAATCCCTATTTAAATTCAATCCTCATCATTCGCCGTGGACGAATTGAAATTGTTGTGCTTTTTGTAAAACTTTCCTGATGGTAGACTACAGACAGCGGCATTCATTTGAGCTGAGAGTTTGAGGTGTCTTCCTGTCGTGAGGAGTTACGGGTATCTAGATTGAGGGCAACGTGTGCGAGGCCTCATTAACCTGTCGTCACGTCTGCGTCTAGGCAAGGTCCCTCCTTAGGTCAGACTCATTTGCCTGCATCTGATTAAAGACGATTTCATTACCTGAGAGGAGCGCAAAGGGCACATCCCAACTGATCCCAGATCAGCCAGAATGGCTCAGTTTTGCGACGGCACGCTAGTTGAATAGGTCTGACTTTTTGTTCAGCATGATTGTAATTATTCCTCAGACTCCAACTATTTTACTTCGCTCCATGTCACGACTTCCACCCACGCTGCAGTATTGGATATTGGCTCATGCAGTTGTTGCATGTGTTGTCTAAAGTGGTAGACGGGCAGAACGAGAACTAATGGGCGGCTGTGGCTTTCTATTAGTGACAGGTGAGGATATGCATGCTGGCTTCAGCAGACAGGAGATTGCCCGTGGTGCAATTACCATGCAGCTTGGCAGACAGACAGGCCAACAGCATTATGAGTGCAGTCAGTGTGGCAGAATGTGTCACCCCACTGCCACCTCTGCATATCCGAAAACACGTCAATCTGTCCTTCTGGTTTTGTGTATTGTCCAAACTTTTCCACGTTTAAACACTCCTACACCATGATTATTTAAAGACCCTATTAAATTACTTAAGTGCTTCTGATTGCTTGAGTCATGTTTGAAACAGTGAGGGGAGGCACTTTTACATTGCAGGAGATTTATATTTTTATTTTTTTTTAAATATAAAACCTACAATTCTATAAAAGTTTTAATATTAAAAGTTTTTTTTTGTGGTGTGTCACTTCCACCACACTGAACAGTGTCGGACCTAATCATTTTTTTAATTTTTTTTTATTTGTATTAAGTTAGTATACTTATGTACAGGTGAGACAACAGTCTAAAATGAGATGAAATAAGGCGCAAGAAGAAAAAATGAAATAAATATGGGTAGTCAGCAGGTAATTTTTCAGCATTTCCAATCACACTTAAATTTTATGAAAATATTCAGATTTGTCTGTGAAAATATTATGATTTTTGGTGCATTTAAGATGATGGTGGTATTTTAGTATTGTTTATATACCATTATAGTATTTTGTTTTATAATAATAAAATAATTTGTGCTATTTGTATTACTTTTTTTGTTTTTTGTACCTTACTTAAGCTTTTTTGCAGCTTCATTTTTATTTCAGTTTTAGTTTTACATTTCAACCAAAGCATTTTATTTCAGTTATTTGCCAGGGCAACATTCAGTTAATGAAAGCAACATTTAAAAAAAAAAAAGTTAACAATAATAACACTAGATACATAAAATTTGGGTATGGACAAAATTATATAAATAATAATAATTGTAATATAGTAATATAATTATAATAAAATTATATAATTTGCTCAATCTGTTGTCGTTCTGAACCCACATGACTTTCTTTCTTCAGTAGAACAAAAAAAAGAGGTTTATCAGAATGTTCATGTTGCTCTTTATCAGACAATGAAGATTGGGGCTGGCGATTAGTTAACAATACTATACTTACTAATCACTACTACTAACTACTAACTAACAATACTAGATATTTGAAATGCCAGCTATGGAATTAGTCATAGCAAGACAATGGAGTCTACAATTTTTTTCCAAATATGTTTTCACTGTAATCACTGTAATGTCCATCCCAGAATAATATTAAATAATTTAGAAATGGTAGAAATAACACCGTGGTGGGAATATTCATGACTTTCAGGAAAAACAAAAATGACAATTCTCTTGTGATGCCTGTAAGCATCTACATGGCCCATAGCTGAAGAAACACCTATTACTACGATAAGTTAAAAGCTACAAAGCTCACTTAGTTCACATATGTTCTTTAACCGTGTCTCTGCTCTCTTTCTTCTTATCTCTCATAACATTAAGGTGATGAACGTGAGCCTGGCTGAGGGCGACGTGGTCAGATTTGAAGACCTGGGTGGCCGGGAGCCTTCTGTCCTAGCCAACGAGTCCATCTTACTGAAAGGTCTGGTGGTACGCAGCTGGAGCAACCAAATCTCCATCCACTTCCGCAGCCGGCAACCGCAGTCCAGCTCCTTGCTGCTGCGTTACCAAGGTGAGCCGTCCTACACGTCAACCTCTAAACATCTGCTTCATCTACTTCCAGCTAATTGCGCTTGTGCCAGTGTCTCCAGCTGGCATGGATCCAGCGCTCTAGACAAACCTGTTTATGAGTGTACACTTACTGATTAGATTGGCACAAACGATTAGGACTCTGGGAGTAGGGAGCTCTCAATCATTGCTTTCTATTAGGAGAGACTCTCTGTGCACTGAAGGGGAAACACTCCTTGTTATCTCATGTCAACATAATATGCTCATGTTAGCCTGAAAATGACAGCTGCTGTCAATAGGCCGCATAATTACATCAGAGAATGACTTGGATAATTCTCTGCTAATAGTCTTTTAACAGAGTCATCATGGGGAGATCGGCACAACAGAAAAGGTTACAGAGCGCTGATGTGCCCTGCCCCGCGCAGCACCGCTTTCTCGTTTGTTATACAGGGCGATAAAATGACAAATGACTGTATACAGGCAAATTCTTTTGTTTCTGTGAGCTAATGAACTGTGGCGGGTTTGCAGTGGAGTAATATCATTTTTTGCACATCCTTAATATGCCTTTTGAATAAGAAAGTCGTTTACACTCCACCCCCTCTTTCTGTCTCTCTCTCTGTCTTTATGAGTGTGTGGGGGGTAATCAGTGGTGTTCATCTTTCTTAGAAAAGAAGCCTTACATTCCTTCTATTAGACTTATAGCAATCATCCGCAGGAGCCAGACATATTTCACAGCACATATTTCATAAAGGCTCTCTGTTTCTTTACAAAACTTCCAATTACTTCGCTTCGAAGGCCCCTGCTCCCCCTGTTTCCGGCTCAATTTAATGTTCTCCAGCTGTTATGTTGGGTGGATGTGCACACGCAAGAGCAGCTAATTTTGCCACTGGGTTTACATTCGCCTTGACATTGATATTGACAAGGAAGGAAAGGAATCAAGCAGGGATTGGGATCTAATGTAAATATATGGTTCAGTATGGCTGTACACTGTAAAAAAAAAAAAAAGTTGAGCCAACTTAAAATTTTAAGGCAACCAGCTTCAGCAGATTTTTGAGTTTTCGCAAATTGTCGTTTTAAGTTTATACAACAAAAATTTGAGAATCTCCCACAAAAATAAGTTCAAAATCTGCTGATGCTGGTTGCCTTCAAATTTTAAGTTGGCTCAACTTTTTTTTTTTTTTACAGTGTAGATTTAAGAATGAACAAAAATGATATAATTACTATATTTACTCAGCCTGTTGTCATTTTGAGCCCGTGTGAGTGACTTTATTCTGTAGATGACAAAAGAAGTTGTTTAACAGAATGTTCGTGCTGCTCTTTATCGGATAATAAAGATAGATGGTGATCAGAACCTGACCATAATTATTTTCTCTTTTGGCAAAACTCCCAAATCTCATGTATATTTATATAGCATGTCAAGATATTACATGCCAAATAAATGCCAAATATCAATGAAGTAGTGTTATTTTAGTATTATTTTTATATTATTTTATTATTTTATTAATATTTTAATTAGCTTTTATTTTATTTTTGTATTTTCAGTTTCAGTAATTTTGCTTTGTGTCATTGTTTAGTTTTAATATATTAATTTATTAGCTTTATATGTATTTCAGCTTTAGTTTTAGTAATTTTAGTACTTTTTATTAGTCTCTTAAGTTTTAGTTTTTCATTTAATTTATTTGCATTTTATTTTAGCTATATATTTCAGTTACCAAAAATATTTTAATAGTTTTAGTTAATGATAACAAGCCAAATATTAATACCAAACTGCATTGTCAAGTGTTTTTAGATTTAAAGTGTATAATTTGTATAACTTTTAATAATATTTATAATAATTAAAATATTTTAATAAATAGAATAATAAATAAAGCATTTAAAGAAATTATCTTCATAATAATTATAATAATGAATGAAATTTTGGTCTCTTCACTCAAATCTGTAATATGACAGGATGTCTGTAATTTATGCAGCTTGACATGATTTTGAAAAGTTCAGCATGAAGATACTGTGCAAGAATTTTTATTTAAAAAATGACTCTTTTATTCAGTGTACAAATGGTAGTGGATGAATACTTACATTATTAAATAAATATTATTTTTAAACAAGAACAACTGATGAGATGTAACAGGCAGTTTCACTTTGTTTCCGAAAACATGTTGCATCTCAATAATTTGAGGTTAAAATCTCCCTACTGATGTTAAAACCAAACCTACGGCCTTGTACTTCAACATATTGAGGTTATAGAGAAAATGATACTCATTGAGCTACCAAATAAAATGATAGTCCACTTGATTTTCTGCAATCATTGAGGTTAGATGCAGGTTCTGTTTGCATTTTTGCACTTTACTTAAGTTTCCTTGCTTCCTTTCACCTCACTTTCAGAAAACTACTCGTAATGGAATAACACTTCTGGATGTTTTTGTTCGAATATCATTTTTTTTCATTTTTTTAACATGATCTTGTCAGGCATGTCTAGAAAGAAAATTGGCTGTGTTTCGACATGGATGAGCATGTATCTCCATTTGATTGCCTCAGCTTTTTGCAAGGCTTTGTGTTGTGAGCATTAGAGTATAAACACATCAAAATCTTTTATAGTGCATTTAACTTTGATTTCTTGTCATGTGTCTAATGCTATTTTCTACTATACCTCTAACATACCGGTCCTGTCTCAACGTTCAGCAGGCCGTATAGTTTGACAGATAACAGATTCTCTAAATGGGAACCTCCATCAGAGACACGCACATTAAAGATTTAGACCTCTCAATAATTTAGATCACAATGAAAGGACCATCGCTGCCCCCCTTTGAGTCTGGATAAAGGTTAAACACAAACAAGGCAGGACTGATGGAGTGGAGTTAGAAAAGGCTGCTGGGGTCTGAATGGCCTTTCAACGGGTAATCGCCCCCTTCGCCACACCACCGCTCAAATGCCACAAGCTTCAGATGATGTCACTCTCATACGACACTGAAGAGGAAGCACATCTGTATGCATATGCATGTGTTGCAGGTAAACTGATTTGGCGAATGCTTTAGCAGGGTATTATGAGCTGAGGATCTCAGTCCTGCCCCAGTAAGAGCTCAGTTGTGTAGTTGAGCCGTGATAAAGTCGGCTGATCTGGGCTGAGCCTAGCCGTGCATGGCGAGCTGCTGTGTGAGGTGATGGCTGAGGAAGCTGCTGTAATATCCTCCACCCTGCCGCTTGCCCCTCCCAGAGGAGATTAACCCTGCAGGGCGAGGGATCACCTGCTGATATACACGCTCTCACCCACTGACACACATCCTCAGCCGAAGCAGGGCTCCACTTCTCGCTTTTTTTTTTCGTCTGTTACTTTTTTTGCACTCTTGTTCAGCCAAAATTCACACTCACCAAGCACAACATGCAAGAAAAAAAAGACTTTTGCGAGTAAATGAAAGCGTTGCTGGACAGTTGGCATGTAACGCTTTGAAGAAAATCCTATTTTTTTATTTTTTATTTAAGGCTTCAGTAAATTCATTGTGACTGTGAGGTTTTTTTTTTTTTTTGGACACACTTTTTTTGGATTGAGTTTTTTCACTATCACTCAATAAAAAGATTTGATGATTTGTTGATGGATATTGCATAGCACTAGCAATGCTAATGTTATTATTAGATGTCAGCATTTTGTCTTCAGAAGTAACAATCAGTTAATTGTTAGTGTTAATCAGGCAAAACACATATATACTTTACTAATATCATAAAGAAAATAAAGGTATGTCTTTCTCCAGATACACTGCAGTCTCTTATGCTCACCCAGGATACATTTTTTGAAGGGGTCATGACCTGCATTTGTTTTCTTTTTTTTTATTGTCAAGATTTTTACATAAAAAAACATGATAATTTAGAAGTAATAGGCTATTTTCTGTCCTGTTTTTAACCCCCCTCATCAGAACGCTCAGTTTGAATAGGCGTGATAGATTGTAGACTCGGAAGTAAACGCCCACTGCTATGATTGGCTAACAGTTGTGTATGTTTGACCCCCTACATCCTTCACTGATGGACGCTGCTGTGATTTAGGTTAAAAAAGCATAAATATCGAAGAAGAAAGAAAGCAATAGTGACCACATAATAAAAACAGTTACTCACACTTGTGTGTTGCGACATTACTGTCAGATCCAGTATAGTCGGCACCAGTGTTGGGGAAAGTTATGAGGTTATGAGGAAAGAAGGAAAATTGTGAGGTTATCCGTGTCTGATTTTTATGCATTTTAAAGACAAACTGCCAGAAAATACATTTAGGTCTGATTAGGTCACATCTAGTTAAAGTTAAAGAGCTATTCTTGAGGCAGCCAGTTGTCAATGTCACACTAGCATTGGGTCAATATCTCTCAAATCCCTCGGGAGATCTGTACTCTCAAAATGGTTTTTTTTCCCCAATGGTTTATTATTCGCTGCTTGACCGTAAAGTCTAAATCACGGCATTTTATGATACAATCTTATACGCTGTGTAAGTCGTCCTTTGACCTTATTTGTCATCAAGGCCTTCATGGAGGCACTGTAAATGCTGTCGCACGCTGACAGACTGGATTTCTGTGATAGATGGGAATGTGGTAGTTTTATGTGTCTAGACATGCCCTGCCTTGACTCATTCACACACCTCTCTTTCCTTCTGACCCTGCCCATCTGTGCAGCATTGGGCCAAGGCCCTGAATCCCAAATGATCTGGAGCTCGCCGCATCCGGATTTTATTTCAGTTTTGCCCTTGTGGTTTATAGATCGCTAGATGAAAGTAAAACCAGTTCTAATGGATCTCTGGGTGAGCTTGACTGTGTTACAGGTGAGTCGGAATTGCTGTAAAACAAAATTAAACAATTCAAACTCTTCTGTGTCTGTACGGTGTCATAGATCATTCAATTCCCCGAATTTTTCTGATCTGGAAGATGATGGTGCTTTGATATTCCATTCTGTTTGATCCCTAGGTTCACCTTGTCTGGTGCGAAAAAAGTGAAAACCTTTTCATTAGACAGGCGTGCAAGACAAGACAAATCTGATTATGGATGGACACACCGTCTCTGAGAGAATGGATAATTAATTTCCATGTAATGAGCTGCCTCTTTTGAGAGGTTGACAGGCTAATGAATCCTGCCCTCTCATCGCAGAGTTATGCCTTGGAGTCGTCCAAAAAAAAAAGACCTGGACCGACACAGTAAGAAGAGTCATGGCAGGTCATTTCTAAGCACGGCTTTAAGAGCGAACAATGCTGCAGGTGTGAGCAAGGCCATGGAGATTGATAGATGAAAATAGGGCCATTCATGAAATAAGAAAAAGAGCAAAGGAGATTTTGCAATGAAAAGGCTCCACAATTAACCGTCAAACACTCTCCTTCCTCCGCTTCTCTGTGGGAAATTGCTTTAACATTTAAAGAGTCGGTGGGTCGACAGAGAGAGATGGTACCACGCTGAGTCCCACAGAATTGCACATTTTCTCAGGAACTGAGCTTTATTCGAACAAGAGAGCTGTAATTCTTCCCTTCCTCGGTTTTATAAGCGCCGTTATCATCTCAACTTTATGTGACCTGTCACTCTGTACATAGTATGTCACCTTTCTCACCCGATTAGGGAGTCGTGTCATGCGTCCGTGTCTGATTTGTAGACCTGAAACCTGCGCGTCTTGGCGCAAATGTTGCCCTTCTCAGTGATAAACGTCTGGATGGATCAGTGTCTTTGACGGCTGCGTTAAAAGACAGGCAAAGTTTCCGTAAAAGAGCTCTGACATTTAGCGGTGTCAGAGCGTTCGGCGGCTGAGGTGTCAGATCAGCTTAAGCAGATGTACGGCTCAGGCTGTATTTCACCTTTATGCCAGGTTCACCTCTGCCTGAGGCCGTCTCATTTCTGCAACATTAATTTTCGTGCTCTCCTGCCGTGTGTGACGGCCAATAATAAAAGGCCAAACCACCCTTGTGTTCAAGTCTAAGGCAGATTTAAGACTGAGGAGTTGTTGTCCCTCTATTGTTCTTTTTTTCATTGTTCTTCTGTAATTTTGTACACCCCTAGTGTATAATCACTTTGTCTTTTAACTTATCAGTATTCAAGTCAGCAGGTGTTTGCATCCCACTTTGCACTGATAATTTGACTTTTTTTTTGAGTGAAACATGATATTTAATAAGGAATAACTTAATTTGATCTATTAGGAACTGATTGGATTGTAAAAAGTGGCCATTACACCTGAACAGAGAACAGAGGTTAAAGTGAGGGGTTGAAAACTAAAGGGCGGTTTACATGTTACAGTTTACTAAGATATGTAAAGTCAATTATTTTCAATCAGAGCCAGTGATTTCAAGTGATTTTATGCAAATAAGCAGCAACAGCAAAGTAATCTGCTGCCTAAAAATGTCTTATACTGCTGTCAAATAACATGTAGTAATTTATTTTTTATTCAGTAAAATGTGTTTCCATCATAGCCTATGCATTTATTTATTTAAAGAATTAAAAATATCCTAATATAAGTACGTATTTATATATGATTTAATATATTAATTTGGATGTTTTTTGTTTTTTTTCTGGAAAATCTTGCTTGCATTCTTGCATATTAAAAGTCAGCATTTTAAGCTATTTATTTATTTGAAAAGTTTATTTACTAAATTAAAAAAAATATATTTTGGTAACACTTTAGTATAGGGACCAATTCTCACTATTAACTAGTTGCTTATTAACATGCCTATAATTACCATATTGGCTGTTTATTAGTACTTATAAAGCACATATTCCGTGTGACCATAAAAACAACAAGTAACAACTGCCTTATTAACTGTTAGAGCATATTAGGAATTTATTGAGGCAAAAGTCGTAGTTAATGGTTTGTTAATAGCGAGAATTGGACCTTAAAATAAAGTGTGCCCTATATTTTTATCTTATTTAAAAAAAATTATGTATATATTTTTATAATTTTATTTATATTAAATCAAAGTATATATATATATATATATATATATATATATATATATATATATATATATATATATATATATATATTTATGCCATGGTCTGTCTGAATACTGGATTCTGATTGGCTGGCAGGTGTTGATTAAATTCGTTGAACCGCACAGGTAGTTCCAGGTCAGTTTAATCACGTTCTATATTAACGCGCTTCCTATAAACATTGGTAACCATAGTAACATACAGTTAGAGTTGAATAGTAATACAGACGAAAATATCTGTAATTTCTATCGTTCCGGTCAAATATTGCAGCACAAATATTATTAACATCTTTAATATGTGAATGCTGGGAAATGACCATGGCATAAACGGAATAATCAACGGCTAGCTGTGCATTAAACGATTTGAATGCACGACGTGGAGGTGAAGAACCGCCCGACGCGCTTTGGAGGGTGATTGCCTCCACGAAGTGCATTCAAATCGTTTAATGCACAGCTAGCCGTTGATTATCCTTTACATATAAATTTTTGTGCTGTTAATCAGAATATTTATGTGATATCCCAAATTGTGCTTAACAGGGGTGGAAAGAAACCATAAATGCCTCTTGAAATAGCTTGTAAAAGTACAAAATAATAAAATAAGACAGTTCATGACCCCTTTCACTGAAAAAGAGGTGATTCAGAGAACATTACAATCTTAGTTTTGATACCAATACAAAGACAAACATTTTTCTCTCTGAAATAAAATGCATCAATGAATCACACATAATAAGACAAGAAACATGTATTATACTTCAAGGAACATTTTTCACATCCACAGCTTTCTTTGCCAGACATTTTGGAAGCTGATCAATAGAATTACAGTGTAAATGAGTCTGACTTCCGCTGACTAACACCCCATCCACTTGATGATGATTGTGATGATAACGGCCTTTCGCGAACACTTCTTGGCAGCTGTTAGCAAACCATAGAAAATAGCTGTTTCAAACAGTGTGCTATTCCAGCACAGCGGCAGTAACATCCAGGCTGTTCTCCACCGGTGGTGATGGTGGATTAGACGGAGTGAGATCTAGTGTGTGTATGCGCAAAGTGTGTAGACAACTCACTCCTTACTGCCGCACAGATGTTAGCATAGCTCCAGATCTTCCATCCATTTATTCATAAGCCCTCCCTCCCGGCTAGGAAGCCCAGCCTGTGATGTTCCAGGGAAGAAGGCACTTGTAAAAAGGCGGTATCCCACTTCCCACCCGTCTCTAGAGGATGGAGCCAGTCCTGCTTCTGATCCAGCAAATCCAGTATCATGAGACTAGGCTGTCCACAAAGATTTCTGTGTAAAGGTAATTTCAATTGATAAAGAAATAGCTGGTGGCTTGTATGTTATTGTGCATCTAGCCGCACATGTCAAGTACATGGGTGCTGAGCAATACAAGCAGACAAAAATCCTGTGATCCGACTACTTAAGCTCAATTGAAAGCGTATGACCAGCTTGCATCTTTTATGTTTGTTTGAAGCACAAATGAGTTTCTTTATGTAGTTCTCGATGGTTTCAATGCAGTTCCTCCAAGGCTGGCTTCTGTTCTCCGGTTCGGTCGCAACCCCGAGTTTGTCAGAAATAACATGCAAATAAAAGACTTTTACTTACAGGAACCATCTTGGCTCAGCTCATGAGGTTTAGCCAAGCAAAGAAGACGAATAAAAGGAGATTTTAATTAGCCCCTTTGGCAGAGTGTGTCCTTGTCTCTGTCCATGACGGCTGCAGATAATGAGGTTGGCATGCCTTTTCAGGTTAGTTAATATCTGAAAAGTAGCCCATTTTAGAAGCGTTTAAGTTGAAATGAAATGCTGACCATGCCTGGCCAGCCAGTTCAATGGCCAAAGCTCTCAAATATCCATATGTCCTCGAGAGTCGGGGAGCATTGAGGGACTTGTTCTTCATCAATCTTCAATGAGCTTACACAAGAAAACCTGCGATCACATAAGACGCCCCCTCTACAATCAAATCTGAAGGACTCTCACGACTGAAGAGTGATCTAATAAGAATGATCTGAATGTAACAAAGCGAGCATGAGAAGTGCCGTACACTCTGTGCTTTATTAGACAGAAATGAGAAACAACAGGCTGAATCCTCATAGCCAATTAGCTGAGAAGTGCCATGTGCTGCCAGCGTCTCAGAGAACAGAGCTGCACGCTCACACGCCAAATTATGTGGAATTATTAAATATGATTGACTTTAGATATTGAAATTAAGTGTATGAAACATTCTCTAAGTTACATCTTCAGTAACTAGTGGTGGTATGGTGCTGGATTGGCTTCCTTTCAGCTTAACTTGAAATTTGAAATTGGTCAAAAACTTGAACTGGAGTCTATCTATCCATCCATTGTTCTTTCTGTCTTTAAATCTATATAGTTGAATAGAAGTTGAATTAAAATCTATCGTTCTATCTATCATTCTGTTGTTCTATTTATCATTGTTCGTTCTGTCGTTCTATCATCATTCTATCCATTGTTTTATCCACTGTTCTATGGTTCTATCCATTCTTCCATCCATCCATCATTATTTCTATTATTCAATCCATCTATCTATCATTATATCCATCGTTCTATCATTCTGTCTATTGTTATATCTATTGTTCTATCATTCTGTTGTTCTATTCATCATTCTATTGTTTGTTCTGACATTCTATCATCATTCTATCCATTGTTCTATCCATCATTCTATTGTTCCATCCATTCTTCCATCCATCCATCGTTATTTCTATTATTCAATCCATCTAGTTGAATAAAAGTGGAATTGTAATGTCTGTCTGTCTGTCTGTCTGTCTGTCTGTCTGTCTGTCTATCTATCTATCTATCTATCTATCTATCTATCTATCTATCTATCTGTCTGTCTGTCTGTCTGTCTGTCTACCTATTGTTCTATCTATCTGTCTATTGTTCTATCATTCTGTCATTCTAACTATCTATCATTCTATTGTTCTATCGTTTATTCTGTTGTTCTGTTTATCATTCTGTTGTTCGTTCTGTCATTCTATCCATCGTTCTATTGTTCCATCCATCCATCCTATTATTTTATGTATCACTCTGTCGCTTCAATTTGTACATTATGTTTAAAGTTTGTCAAGACAAGTGTTGTTTTTTTAGTTAAAAAATTACAATTATATTAATTTAACTTAAACTTGTTATATATTACAGTAGTAGATCAGATATATTTATTTTGTGTGGAGATATTGTATGTGGCCAAATGTCAATGAAGTGTGCATAACCACTTTGACCACAATCTGATCGGTCAAGATGCAAATAACTGTAAAGTCCCAGAGGTGGGCCCTTGTGTCTTGGGCCAGTAAGCAGTCACCCAGTGCACTGTTTGTTGGTAAATCTATCATTTAAAATATTGAGTCTTTCTGTTCTCTATTAATCAGCTGTTTTTTTGCTCCAATACACACACTGCCATTATAGTGACCTATTTTGAACAGTGTAGCTCTCACATTTGTGTCTGTCACTCTGTGAAGTGCAGAAAAATAGTAATTGAGAGGCCGATTTAAAAGCAGTGTGGTTCCTGAGGTTGTCTGGGTTACGGCTGCCATTGTTTCCTTTTTCCACTAAAAGCTGTTCCCTCCTACTTCACAACCGTGAATAACAGTAATGATGCAAAACCCCAGTAATTACATTAATGATTGGCTGTGACACAGGGTGCATGTCAGTGCAGATGGTTTAACAATGGAGCGTGATGTTAGTGGGTGGGAGAAAACATCAAGACTTTCGTGCTTTCTCGTGTGCCGGAGGATTCGTGTACACACGCGTTCGCGTTTGCTGCTGTCCGCCGCGTTATGCATTCTCATGCATTTTTCATTCCAAACTTCGCTCATTTCTTATATATTCATGTAGGGATTTTTAAATACGCTCGTATTCGAGTTAGAAAGTCTCTGCTTGGCAGTTTCCTTTCCGTTCGACTGCAAATGAAGTTTGACATCCAGTTTAATATGTGAATCCTATCTCAATGAGCACATGTACTGCTCTAAAGTTCACTTTTCATTCTGTGTAATTGCCTCCCTGAAACACTTTTGTACGGATTGATCCACAGCTTGAAATAATCCATTGGATTTCAAATATCACCGTGCGCCGTTATTTACAAAACAATCATACTGCTACAGTTGTTTACTTATTGTGTGAAAAGGCTGCCTTTTGTAGTCTATCCTCATCCCGAATACAATGGAGCAGAAAAAATCCGTTCAATTTTGTTGCCTACATACTGAGAGAGATGCATTCACGTCACTCGGTGCGGCGGCCAATGTGTAGATAATCTATCACTGTATTGTGAGCAGACAGACAGCGAGAGAGCGAGGCTGTGTTATTGGAGTCAGGGGGATGTGGCTGCTCTGGGTTTTACTGAAAGCACATGAGTGCTCTGATGGCCTGTCAGAGAGAGAAAGGGATGCTGGGATTCTGTCAAGATGTCTGGGAGTGTCTCCAGGCTCCTTGCCTCACCGTGTGACACATGCGGCCCCCAGAATCCTTCGCAAATCTCTCAGGACACAGTCCGTGGACTCGTGTTGCAGATTCAACAACACTCTGCAGACACACTGTCAATGTAGCTCTGAAAGAAAGTACAACTTATAATGAGGAGCGCTCTCCCCCTCCGGACAAAATGGCGCTTGTCACTGGAGACTTCCTGTTTCTTTGGAGAACATATGCTCTCTTTTAAGGCTGTAAAATTATACTATTTTGAGAGAGATTATTGGTTTAAGAATTTAATGATAGAATGATCAAATGCATGTTTTCACACAGTTTTTCTTTTTAGTTACAGTTCTTGTCTTGCTAAAATTACATATAAATCATGACATTTTATATATGAATACATATTTATATATTTTATATAAATATGTATCACTTTATATTATACATTTATGTTGTGTACACTGCTGTTCAGACGTTTGGGATCAGTAAGACTTTTGGAAGTAATGGCATTTATAATGTTACAATAGATTTCTGTTTTAAACCAATGCTGTTCTTTTGAACTTCCTAGTCATCAAAGAACCACATGATATTCACATGGTTAAGATTTTTACAACTATATTAAGCAACGTGACTTTTTTCAACATTGATAATAATAAGAAATGTTTCTTGAGCAGCAAATCAGCTTATTAGAATAATTTCTGATGAATCATGGGACACTTAAGAGACTGGAGTGATGGCTGCTGAAAAATTAGCTTTGCCATCACAAGAATAAATTACATTTTAAAATATATTAAAATAGAAAATTGTTCTTTTAAACTGTAATAACATTTTACAATATTACTGTTTTTTACTATATTTTTGTTCAATGGTGAGCATCTTTCAATAATATTAAAAAACTATAGTGTATATATGTCTGTTTAATGGCTTATAATGTTTAAAGTCTAATTCGTTTAAAAATTAATCAAAAGTTTATCAATTTTCCATCAATAGTATGTTTTAGTTAAATCATTTAATTATCATTGATATAGCTGCAGACTATATAGTGTTTCATGTTTTATCATCCCTCTAACTAACATTTTCATCTGTAATATCGGGATTAACACTGTTGGTCAATTATTGGCATATTTTCATTTAATTTCTGAGGGATTGTGCACTGTAGTTCCAGTCATTAAATTTGAACGGCTCTCTCCTTAGCGCTAAATTGTACAGCAAGGATATTATTATAAACCTTTGCCAACACTTTGGTAGAGGAGTGCATTTCATTAAATCCTTTTAATTAAAAATTAATAAAGGGCATTGTCTTAATCACAAAGTTGCAGGAGCTCTCTTTGAAAAAAGAAAACCCATTGTCCCTAACTAAATTAATATGTTTCCAGGTTGTTATTGTTAATGAATTATCAGATAATTATTAAGAGGTAATTGCTGTGCAAGTTTCCCCTGCTTTCAATAATACAGAGCAGACAGCTGCTCTTTCATTTGAATTTAATGGACGTGATATGGCGTAAAATCTAGCAGCGGCAAATGGAATTAAATTGCGATTGTTTTAAAGCCTGGGCAGAACGTGTGTGCGTGTAATTGATTGATAGCACCGACCACCTGCTCATCTGCACATTAACTATCAAACAGCCTTCATTAAGAGAACTGTAGTAATTATGAGAAATGATATTACCCATGCAGTGAAAAAAATGAAGATCTTAGAGATATGGGGTCATTTGCATATACAGAGCGTCTATACCTATCAGAGCTTGATTAACAGTCGGGACATTTGGAGATAAATAATTATCTATTAAATAATTCAATGCAAATATAAATATAACACTTTCTATGTGAATGACACTAGTGTGAAATACAGGCTGTCCTCAGAAGACTAGTTTCAAATAGCACTCGAGCATATGCGAGAAGGGCAGATTCATTGAGCGAGCACATGGCAGTAAGAGCACCTCAATCAAATCACAGGCTATTATACTCCCCCGCCGCCACTATTTGAAGTCGTTTAATGTTTTGCAGGGCCGCAGGATCCTGAACTCTCAAAGTTGTGCTTGGGTTCGGCCAGTTAATGAGTATTTCCCGCTGAGCCGTTCGGCCGTGCTGTGACACACCATTGTTTTGTCATTTATTGACCGCTCTCTATGCCCTCACATCATTAGTAGGGCCGTATGAAAAACATGCCAGCGTGAACACGAAGCACACTCTGCCACCGACAGTCTATTTGCTTTTATGAAATTATATGTGCTGGCACTGAGTTACGGGGGCGTGCTGGAGCAAGACATTTAGATGACATGAATTATACTTCAACGCTTCCATAAAAGAGAGAGTCTGACACTGAGATGTACATTTAATGAAGCAAAGGATTTTTACTGTCTCCGTGTTTTGTCACTTGAGGTGTCAATGCAAATAAAATAGCTGTGGGTTGCTTTTATTTCCATGGGAACAAGGCAGATTCGTCTTTGCTGATGAAACCTTTACTTTCCACTTCTGTGCCGCTTGGTTTTTTGTTTGCCGCCACCTATGATCTCCCTCTACTTCTTAAATTGAACAGAAAGTCATGTAGTGGAAAATAAGGAGTGCATGGTGGTGTGGCCCTTTGTATATGAAGTGTACTATACACACATATATAGTATGTGTGTGTGTATATGTATATATATATTTAGACACCACACATTTAATATAATACATTGAGTAGATAGATAAATACATAGATAAATAGATAGATGTATAGATAGATAGATAGATAGATAGATAGATAGATAGATAGATAGATAGATAGATAGATAGATAGATAGATAGATAGATAGATAGATAGATAGATAGATAGATAGATAGATAGATAGATAGATAGATAGATATGTTGTGAGTAGATTCCTGTGTTGTTCCCGGTATGTCTCCTGGGGATCTACTTCATGATGTCCGTTTGCTCCATCCACATGGTCCAGGTTAATAAGGAGTGATGTAGAAGCCAGTCTTAAATTGAGGGAGATTTCCCTCGCGTCTGTGTCCTCTCGGACTGAGCCACTCACATGCAATCAGCCTCAATAAGACATGATGAGCTTGGAGTCGGTGAATCCCTGCCCATACTTCATAAATAAGCAAAAGAGGATATATTTTTTATTAGCTCATGTAATATGCAACAGACTTAATAGCACAGTCATTTCTGTAAGTGTACTACCATCCTGCTGTAATACTCATACTGGGGGAACTGCATGACACAAGTGTGGCATCATTTCCATGTTTTCCCAGATGACAATATGCACACACACACACACACACACACACACACACAGGCATTTCATGCTTAGAATTAGAGATGAAGCTCTGCTTATCAGTGAATTTTGTAGCGGTTGTGTATAGCGTGAACCTGTACAAGCTCTGGCAGAGTGGAAGCCTGGACACTTATGGACGTGAACAGCTCCACTAGTTCTCGACATGCTGTCAGGGCAGCCTGACACACAGCTGGTCACTGTGTTCTTATCAAACAGCAGATGGGGTCCAGTCTGAAGATAACAAATATTCACCCAGCAGGCACCACCTCACCAAGACCACCTCTGCCTGCTTTATCTAAAAGTCTCCGTAAAAGCTATGAAATCCATTATATACCATTTACACGCCTAAAAATAAAGGTTCCAGTTAAAACCATAAAGGGTTTTATAGCTTGATTTCATAGGAGAAACTGTTGAATTTCTGCTTTGATGGAATGAAACTGTATGATGCAAATAAAATAAAATACAATAAATTTCAGCCAGATGTAGACAAGGTAATTTTCTCATTCTAATGTAGTTTAATGCTAAAACTAAATCTGAAAATATAAGAATAAAAACTGATTCAAAATATTAATAAAAACTATACTAATCTTTATACTAAAATAGCACTGCTTTAAAAGCACCAATAATTGAACAGTGTTAAATGTAATCTTTAACAAGGATATCCATTTTTCTTAATGTACATTATAATGTGATCTGTAAAATTAGCTTGTTACATTTAAAAAAAAAATTATTTTTATTTTTTATTATCATTTTGACAAAATAATAAAAAGTAGTATATAATTTTAATAAAGGCTATTTGTTGGATAGTGGCCATAACATAGGGTATAACGGGGCTAAAGGCCCACCTTATGAAAAAATGTGCTATTCACTGCACCTAAAATGTATAATTGCAGAAAGAATATATACGTTGTACTGAACATTAATGGACCTTTGACTAACACAATTTTTTATGTTAATATATGTTTAACAATATCAAAGAATTGTAATATTGGTGCATGCCTACTTACAAATACAAATTAGTACAAATTAAAAGTACTTCATTTCATTTGATTATTATTAACATTATTAATTCATTTGAAAATGGATGGATGGATGGTTAAAAGGGAACCATCCAGAAAGAAAGAAAGCAATTATATTTTTCCTTCTTGAAGAGATGTAAACAATGTATCCTGTATGGTGCTTATAGAGTAACGATTCTCTGTTTCTGTTGCCATAGGCAACCTAATAGCCATCCATTGCATTGATCAGGGTTTGGAATAAACCTTCATTCTCCATCCTTTACCGTACTTTGGCCTGCCCTCAGAATGTACGAGAGTTTTCGTGAGCACATTGCATATGCTCAAGGCTTTTATGTGTTTACAGCTGAAGATGCATTGAGCCAGAGGCGGTGAGCGTGTTTGTTTAGAAGCCTGAGATGCGCCATGTCAAGTTCCTGACTCATATTCAGAGCCTTCAGAGAGTTCCAGTGGGCAAACGGTCTGTGTGCATGGAAATCTGTTTGAGATGTTTATACGTGTAAAGCATTCGGAGCAAACAAATCTATCAGTGTGTGCCTATAAGTGGATGACAGTGTGGTCTTCTTTCACCCGTCACTACTTTAACAATACAGCAGTCTATAATATAATTCAGTCACATAGACACACAGCATTTTATAGCTTTCCTAGTCAAACGGTTGGTTGTGACTGGTGTGCAATGTAAAATAGAAGTCATTAACCCTGTAAAGCATACTGTATTATGTATTATACACAAATTTCTAAGTACTCTAAGTATCAAGTACTCTAAGTATCAACATAATCAAATCTTTGCTGAAAAGCCTTTAGTTGTCTGATTGTTGTTTATACTAGTTTAACCAATAACCAGGTTTTAGTATAATTAAAATAAAAAATAATAAATATTTTTTTTTACTGTGAAACAGATTTTTATAAAGTAAATGTATCCATTTTTAATATTGTTAGTACAACTTGAACACTTGCTGGGCTGAGACAACTAGGTTTTTTTTTTTTTTTTAGAAAAAAAAAAAAACATGTTAAAGTATCAATATGATCTATCAGGTATTTGAGGAACATTTATTTGTTCATCTCTCAAACGTCATTGTATTGAATTGCATTATATGCCATGTATTGTATTTTGCCCCAACAATAAAATCTACATGGCTTTAATAATAAAAGCATTTAAACTTCACCCTTCTAAGATATATTATTGGATGATATAGATAGAGTGACAACTGGTATTTATATGCATTTTATAAAAGTAGTCTGCTATACTGTTAAACAGATCTTCATTGATTTACATGAAAAGCTAGCAGAATTACAATAATTGTTGGCCATATAAATAACAGCAGCTGCACCATACTGCATATCTTTGCTCATTTTGGGCCTCTGAATAAAACTGAGGTATTTTTTCCTCCTCAAATATGAGCTCTATATACTCACTATATCATACTATATGAACCATAAAAGCCTGATGTATCAAATATGATACTCAACAAAAAACACATCTGCAAAATATATTTGTCTGAAGGTTCAATAAACTATTCCGTAAAAAAAAAAAAAAGTTTTTTTCTATTGTTTCATATGTCAGGCTAGGGTCCCATGTTGATTAGTCCCCATTGACTTTTGGCAAAAATAGCTGAATCATGATAACAGAATATACATTTTTGGGTGAATTGTCCCTTTAAGTAAAACCATCCAACTAAACCATGGGGTTCGTCATGGTGACCGGACATACATCAGCCCATCCTCACCTCGTTCACCCAAGGGCCTTCCTCCAGGGCACCTAATGAAGCACATTAGCACTGCATCTGTTGCTATCTAAGCGGTTGCCAGCTAATCTCCACCATGCCAGTTCCCACACAATCATCTTCAGGCTGCATTACAACACTCAGTCTTTATGGCCTATGAAGCCACAAGGCAACTTGCGAGCATGTGATTTAGTGTCGACCGGACGTCTCCACATAAAGCTAGCCTCCGGTGCCCCTTCAGTATTAGTCTAATTGAAATGGAAGCAGAGGGGTAATAATGCTATAACAACCTGGCGGTGCTGGCGCACAGGCCCCGCTGTGCTGAAACAGCGCTAATAAACCATAAATAAAATAGATGGCTGAGGGAGTGAAGGGCCCCCCCATGTGCCGGCTCATTGAGTCAGTTAGAGGAGCGCTCCCCCTCTCAGTGTTGAGATTAGACAGTCATCAGGGGCAGATACCCTCTCCACATGCCCCACTGCTGCAGGCACAGAGCTCTTACGCATGTGCACTGGTGTAAGAGGGTGGAAGTCAATGCAACACTCATGAGCAGGGCATAATTACTGGTAGATGCTCTGGTTTAAGGCTAGAGAGAGAGAGAGGATGCAAAACTGTCTCATCAAATGCTGGAATTAGGGTATTTTTAAATTGCCTCTACAGCTCAACTTTTGAAACATCACAGACAAGAGAGCAGGGCTTATTTGGTTCTGATTAATTTAGGTGTAGTTCACTTATGATGTTCATTTTGCATGCATTTCAAATAAATTTTCTGTCAGCTAATGCTGTGAATTATACAGGAACCTTCTAACTTAGTTGTTGCATTACAAAACTGTACTGCACTGGTTGCACCGCTTGTTTATAGTTTACTAAGAAATATTAAGAGTAATTTGTTTGCGAATCAGAATACACTTGTTGCCCTGTTTGTTTTTGATTTGTTAAAAAGAAACTATTTATATCATTTAAAAGAATCATTTGTTCGTGAACTGATTGTGCTCTGTTTTTGATTTATTAAAAAGAACCAATTTAAAAGAATCATGAATCCGACTACATTGGACACACAGTATGTTTTTTATTCATTAAAAAGAAACAATTTTTTTTAAAGTAATTTGTGAATCAGACTACGCCGGTTGTGCTGTTTTTCTGATTTGTTAAACAGAACCGATTTAATATAGACATTTGTGAATCAGACTACACTGATTGTGCTCTATGTTTTTGATTTATTTTTTTATTTTAAAAGAGGCATTTTTTGTGAATCAGACTACACTGGTCACACAGTATATTTTTGATTCGTTAAAAAGAAACAATGAAAAAATTTATTGATGAATCAGACTACACTGGTGATGCAGTATAGTTTGATTCACTTAAAAGGAACACAATAAAAGAGTAATTTTTTGAGAATTACACTACACTGGTCATGCTGTTTTTCTGATTTGTTAAAAAGAGCAGATTTAATAGAGACATTTGTGAATGAGACTACACTGCTTAATTGAATTTTTCAATTTTTTTTAAATATATTTATTTTTTCTATAAGTTCATATGTCATATATAAATGTATCTATCTATATTAATTTGTATATTATTTAATGTATTAATGTCCTTTACCTTGTTTTTGTTGCTTGGACTAATGCTTGCTGCTAGGAAGGATTTATTTGTACTGCTCTTTAATTTTTTTTTATATAACTACATATCAGTTAAATTCTGTATTAATTCCCAAAATGTCTTGGCAACCATAAACAAACTACAGTTGCACAGTGTTTACACCTTAAACAAGTGGTGCATAAACATAGATCAAAACTAAATGCCGTTATAATCAACAAAGCTTTGTAGACTGTGAGTGCTCATCTGTGACAGTTTGCAGAGTGAACTATAGTTTTCTGCTTAGTGTCAGATTTTTTTCTGTATGTACCGCAGAATCTCGACATCACGTGGGGCACAAAAAATGCTCTTCAGGGGTGTGGATGTCAGTTCTGTATAACCCTCGCTTACTGGCTCCTATATTGTTGCTGAGGTGCACCACCCCATTACGCAGCTCCTCTCTGCTCAGTGAGGAAAAAGAATTGCAGTGATTTATCAAACTGTGGCTTTCTTAGACACAGGAAGCCAACCTGAGCCAGCAGAGGGGAAAAAAACTTAAACAAAAACATTAATTCTGTTTGACAGGGGCCTCTACCTCTCTAAACACCACCACAGGATCAGAGACCAGAGCGAGAGTGATTCTCACATGAAACACGGAGATGATTCACTTTTGCTGTTGGTTCAGGATCAGATATGGATAATCTCAGCTCTGAAAGCAATACTACAGGGCATTGTATGGTGTGGTTTAATTAATGCCTGACAACTGAAAAATTGCTGTAATATTTTAGAGCTGACTCGTCCGTAGCAGCTTCTGTGGCCTCTAATGTGAGATAACATTTCTTTTGGGAAGGGATAACGTCTCGATCATGTGTAATACAACTTGACATTTTTACCTGTTATTTACAGGTGTAAATGAAGGCCTCATGTTAGCCGTTAGAGACTAGCCCTTTGAGAGCACTTTGCTTGCAGAAGTGTCAAGTCATCTCTAAAGACTTTGGCTAGAATTTACTTTGCCATATTGCATTGCAAAATCAGTGTTTATTGACTAACCTCCCACAATCCAGTTTAACCAGGTATTAAGTAGACTGAAATTGGACTGTGTCCAAGTATTTAAATTTATTTCTGAACAAAAAATACCTAATTTCTATGTAAAATAGGCTTATTATATATTGTGCTTTATTCAGTAGGTAAAGTATGCCAGATCTCTGTAGTCTGCTGCTTGAAAATTGTTCATCACAGATGTTTTTGGCTGTTTGTTATTTTCCAGATATGCAAAATTTATGTGCATTTAAATAAAAAAATGTTTAAATTAATCAAAAATCATTATTCATTTGATTAAATATTTTATTTATATTTGTATTTTATATCCATATGTAATGAAAGCTTGTTTCTACCACAGGATAAAAAGTTACTTGCAGCTTTTACTTTCACAATTCAGACTTGTTTTCTCGCAATTCGGTGTTTATATCTCAAAATTCAGATTTTTATTTATTTTTCTCACAGTGGCAAGATATACACTCAGAATTGCACATTTTTATCTCACAATTTTAAGTTCATACCTTGCAGTTCTAATAAAGGTCTATATTTTGAGATATAAACTCAGAATTTCGAGAGAGGATCTCATTTAGTGCTTTTAAAAAATCAAAATTGTGAGATGAAAAAAAGTCACAATAACCTTATTTATTTAATTTACTTTAATTTACTTTTTTTTAATTAATTCAATTTTATTTATTTTTTTAATTGTATTTCATGGTGGAAACAGGCTTAGATAATGTTTGATGAAATCATTGTATTTCAGTTTTGTTGTTTTTGTTTTGTTTTGTTTTAAAGGGGTCCTATTATGCTTTTTCACTTTTTGAATGTTAGCCAGTGTGTAGTGTGTATGTTTGGGCATAAAAAGATCTACAGAGTAACAAATCTCAAAGTCCATTCCAAAGGGAGATATTTTGTTTTTAAAAAATCCCTTTTCAAGAACTACAACGAACGGCTCGTTTGGACTACAAAGTTGTTTTCCTATATTTGTGATATCACAAATTGGCCCATTAGAATATCATTAAAATAAATCCCGCCTACTGAAATTCGAATGGTTAGCGGGTGGGGAGAACACTTGGTTGAGCACTGCACGTTTCACAATCGAAACCCGGTTTGACATTTTGGATGTCATTTTCATTTCATCTTGCATGTAATGTCTGATAAAGCAGCGTTTGTGAGGGGAGCGCTGCTTTGTGTACAGCGTTACCGGGGAAACCTTGCTCTCTCCCGCTCCAACAGCGCCTCCTGCTGGCAGAGAATTAATTTGCATATATATGCCGCCACAAATAGTGTAAGTCTGTGGGACTATGGTATAAATAAATTCAACTGTATGACAGTTTCACTGCAATTCATGTTATAATGTTAGAATTAAAGAACAATAAACATAATACATATTACCGTTGCACTTATCTGTACATAGTAAATGCAGTTATTTTTAAGCTGTTATTGACATCCTATCTAAAACGTGATTTAGCCCCAAAAAAACAACAACAATAACGTTACCACTTTAATATGTCTTGCAATATCCGTGCGTGCAAAGGTTCTGCGCGATCCTCAATATTCTCGGGGTCTGAATTGATATGGCAATGTTGACGAACTTGCTGTTTTGGCAAGGGGCGGGGCAGCTAACCAATCACAACCCATTTCATTTTTTCGGAAGGTGGTCCTTCATCAAACCCGGAACTAATCGAGCCATTTATGCCAGGCTGGTAGTGATGAGAAGTTCGGATAATTTTACTGACTCGGACCTTCGAGTCTCATTCAGCAAAATGAATGAACCTTTTTTCGAGTCATTTCGTTCATGTTAGCAAAATATAATTAAAATGTTACGTGCTACTTCCCTAACACATCTACTACTTATGCAAACGTTGATCACACTACAAACAATACAAAACTATAATGATATAAGAAACAGAAAAGATTAATTCATTGTTTACCTGGGTCTTTAGTCTATGATTAGCTCACCTCACCTCTTATCTTCGGGTTTGAGTCGTTCGTTCATCATGTGACAGCCCCATAAACTTAACCAATGCAGTCTGAGCCGGAAAGAGAATTGATTAGTTCATCTCTCGGGTCTTCGGGTTTGAGTCGTTCGTTCATCACATGACAGCCTCATAAGCTAAACCTATGCAGTCAGAGCCGGAAAGAGAATTGATTAGTTCAACTCTTGAGTCTTTCGAGTCGCATTGGATAGAGAAATGAATTAATTTACAACCTTCCTCACAAACAGGTGCATAGTTATTATTATTATTCTTATTCTTATTATTTACTCTTACAGTTACGTGATGTGTTTCTGGTCTCAAATTGTAGCTTTTTATTTATTACAGTTTATAAATGTGTGAATTTCTGTCATTGTTATGATCTTTAAAGATCTAGGGATTGGAACGTATTCAATATTGCTGGGAGAATAGAGATTGTAGAAAGAACCAGGCAGGAAGAACGCTTAATTCAATTAAATGTTTTAATTTCTTTAAGCCAGAGCCCCTAAACAATGTGTGAGCTATATACAATGCATAATATATAAAGCAAAAATAATAAGAATACATTAAATTAGGAAAAACTGAGGAACGACATCTTCGGCGTATGCGACGCCACAACTAAACTACACTAACTACAAACAAAAATACAAAAGAGACGCTCCCCTCTTACCTAGTGTGTCTAACACTTGTTAGCTGCGGGCAGAATGTGTCCTAGGGCGTGCAATACGCTAACCTGTTCCTCATTTCCCCAATCAAAGAAAGAACAGTAATTCTTGTCACACTCCACTCAGAGTCGCGATAACACAGCAACAAGTATTAAGCTCACACATCCACAACCAAAAAACTACGAACTCTGAAACAAACTAACTCAAAACACCTGAACACACACACTGAGCTACTCAGCGTGACACGCCGGGAGATCTTTAAACAGCAGGGTGACTTCGGATTGGCCGCAGAGACGATGCCCTTAATGATGATTGACAGCCGTCTCCTCCATCCAGCAGAGACCTAAGAGCAATGATGACAGACTAGAGAACAGATTGATAGAAATAAAAGAAAGGAAACAAAAACACATGCGGCACGTAACAGTCATGATGGTTCATTTCCATAACACTGAATGTGGTAACAAAGGTAATAAACTAAACAGTCTTTTTGCCTCAGACTGCATGAACAAACGACTCAAACCCGAAGACTTGAGAGATGAACTAATCAATTCTCTTTCCGGCTCAGACTGAATAGGTTACGCGTATGGGGCTGTCACGTGATGAACGAACGACTCGAAACAGGTGAACTAATTCAGTGCAGAACCTATAGGATGTGGCACATGCGCAACTTAACGAATCACTCCCCGAGACGACTCGTTCTTCCCGAGTCACATTAAAGATTCGTTCAAAATTAACGAATCGTTCAAGAACGACCTCACTACAGGCTGGGGAGAAAGGTATTGTAATAATGTAAATTATGTGAAAAATAATGCGATTTTCGAACCACCAAGCATGAGAGCATGTTCTAGCCTGGCTTGTTTGGTAAACTTGTTTCATGAAACAGCCCCCTGATATTGGTTAGTACAGTTGTTTAATGAATTCTCCCCTTAGTGCAGGAAATACTGTAATTCATGCTCAGCCTGTTGCTGTCAGCTAAAGAATATGAGGGCAGATATGACACGGATCCAAGCCAGGTCAAAGGTTATAATTTATCGTTTCTGTGCAAATTTTCCAGCCTCGGGATCAGTCTTGTCATTGGCGACAAATCAACACCCACACACCGCTCTGAATTTCAACAGCTAACAATACGGCTGCCGCAGCCACATTGAGACAGGAAGAAATGAGCCCTGAAATTTCTGTCATAAATTGCAAAAACATTCTCCAAGGAGGATGGGTAGGAGGAGACGAAAAAATGGTGTTGGGAAAGCAGTTCTTAGCTCGATGGGCACTTGCGGTCTAACCTGGATTTACCGCCTTCCGAGGACTCCTGTGGAGGCTGTGCGGAGCTTCTGTGATGAAGGAAAAGATGGTCACTTGCTTATCAAAGACTCCTTCGTATGCAGACACCGTTCTGTACATGACTCGCAATTGAATTCACTCTGGCCTTGAATTTTGACCTCTTTCATTTCAAAGAAAAAATATCTTTCTTTTATGTCTTTAGTATTCACTGTGTCAGGGCTTGTTGATTTTCATGGGAAGAAGGTAAAATAGAAAATTTCTGCACTGTTGTAGCTTGCAAATGTTTATTAAATAGAAGTGATTCAGTCCAAGACCCTTCTTCAGGCTTTTTGAAAGGGTGAAAGAAGACTCGCAAGCCAGCAGTGATAAATGGTGAAAAGGCTTTTGTGGTCATTGCTTGAGAAAGTATTGACAGTCTGGTTTAGTGCTAAGAGCCAGGCAAGACAATGGTCAATAAAGCCTCACTTCATAGCCCTATCCAGAAGACCAATGCTTATGTAAGAGGCCATTTGGGGGAGTTTTATTTGGACCAGACTTGTAACTAATATCATCAATGGAGACTTATTATTGGAACATCATTTATTTAAACAAAATGACACATAGAAACAAAATGAAACATGTCATTGAGTTGTCATTGGTCATTTTGTATGTCATTAGATGGTCTAATTCAGACGGCTTGTCTAAGTGGGCCAGAAGAAGTTGCAATGTGGACCAGACTTTGTGTAAAAGTCAAAATGGAAAGAGTGTCCAGTTAAAAATGATGAAGAATCTGCGCTAGTCTCAGAGGTAGAGAAGGTTTTGCTCTATTGCGACCATTAGACCAAATGTGAATCTAATCTATCATCTTAGGCAGCTAATGATTGTCTCCACGCATCCCAGCAGGCCCATTCTGGCTGTGAAAACAGACAATGTTCAGGGTTCAGGTTTATTTGTCATCTTCGAGATGTCCCTTTCCCACAGAAAAGGTCGGCTGCGGTCTGGAGGACGTGGCGAGAGGACATGCATTGGGGACAGACCCTCTGAGACCATATTAAACTGAGAGAAAGAAAGACAGATGGAGTTTGTTAAGATAATAAGTCTTCTTGAAATAAGTGGGAGTCACTGTAATGCAATATTCATACTCCCCACAGACCTTAGTCTCAGTCTAATGATAGTTTTAGAGCAGCTTCAGACGTTCGTTTAAATAAACGTGGTGTGGCGTGCTGCAGTTTTAATCATTTGCCTAATCAGTTATTCGTTTTCTCTCCATTACAGCATTTGTGTTGAGTTGCAACTTTCCTGATAGACCAGCGTATGGGGACGTGTCTGTCACCAGTCTGCATGCAGGGGGAGAGGCCTATTTCTACTGCTTCAATGGATACCAACTCCAGGGTCCCTCCACCCTCACGTGCCGCAATGCCACCACACCCTACTGGAGCGGCAAAGTGCCCCGCTGTCTTGGTGAGTCCCAGATATTTTATATATATATACTGATGCATTCATTCAAAAACCCTAAAAATGTGACATCAGTGGTTCAACCATAATTTTAACAAAAATGATGAAATAATGACACAAATAAAAAATAATGACTTTATTCATAAAATTATGGTTGAACCACTGATGTCACATGAACTATTTTAACGATGTTCTTACTACCTTTCTGGGACATGAACGTGTCGGTTGTGTTACTGTCTATGGAGGGTCAAAAAGCTCTCGGATTTAATCAAAAATACCTTAATTTGAAAAAAACCTATAATTCCTTTCCTTCGTAAAGAAAGGAGGTGACAACTTACTGGTTTACATGGAGCATCTTGAATCAGCAGATTGCTAGACCAGTAGTTGTAAAATTACAATTTAGAAAAATTTTCAGCTCAAATTGTGCATTTTCTAAAATAATTAATGTGAAGAATGTGACGTGCTTTAACAAAAAGCCTCCCATTTCTGCCTTTAAACTCTCTGAATGATGATGGCATCATTTACCTCCATTAAGTGCCTTATTCTAACCAAGATTTTTGCTTTTTTTAACTTAAGGGGTCATTGAAATGATTTTCTATGCTAATTAACATTATTCCCCAAATGCGATCCATTGAGCTTCACTTGTATTGAACCTGAATGATTCTTTTAGCCTGATAGTAATGGATCTTGGCTGCTAATATAAAAGGTTCAGGTTGCATCCAGGTGGTGGTAAACTTGAAGCAGATGACTAACTAACATGTCACATGTGCCCTTTCACCAGCTAGACTCTTAATTGCAGGTTACTCCAAAGGGATTGTCTCTGTATTGAGTGTACTATAACAAAAGCATCAGCTAAATGACAGTTAATTACCAAATCTTCAGTATTTGATCTCTGCCCCTGAGAAATTAAATTATGAAGCAGTAGCACTAAGTACTACTGCTATCTTAACAAGTACAGAAAAATCTATGAAATAGTAACTTCTGCTTTTAATGAACCTTATTTAATTTGCATATAGACGCAAGGTGCAGAAAATGTTAGTTTTTGCCTGCCAATCATAAACACAACCTCCTCACACTTGCTGATTTGCATCATTGTGAAGCCGCCCTGGACTCGCTCACTAGCAATTATCCTTTGTGTTTTTTTCTCCGTCTCACCATAAACATACACCCACAAGTCATCGTGTCATTTAGACGCAGCCCCTATACTTTGGGCTCAAAAACAAACTTCATGCCTGTGTAAATATTTAGTCCACACAGGTGTGATTTAACTTGACAGGGGAGAAACTCCCGGTGCGGTTGCTCCCTCCTCCTTTTAAGTTAATTGGAGCTTGATCATTGATTTTGGCTGGTATGTTGGTAACAGAAGTGTTTGTGCTACAAGGCAGTGAATATTAACAACCGTACCCCCTCAAGGCAGCCCGGTGTGACAGCGTGATTGACAGGCCGGCCTCTTCTGCATAAATAAGGACTTTTTGCGCCTCGATCTCTTCAGAGAGCTGAATCCCAGAGCTGGGGAACTCTTCCCTCTTGCATGACAAACAGAACAACATCTCCGATTGCAAACAAGGCTGGGCTCCCTGAAGGAGGGCTGTTTTGATGAAGGATCTCATTTAGTGCTTCGGAGGCACGGCTGTAGCGTGCGTTGTGAGGTGGTTTAGTTAGCCTGCGGCTGCCAGACACGGCCTACAGGACTTGGGGTTTCTCAGTCTCGCCATTGATTCGGAGTGAAATAGCATAAACGTGCCGTTTTAGAAGTGTGCCCCTGTCATGCTGATGCAGGGCCGGGCCAGACTGTCAGAGTCTGATTACTGATCAGCATGGGCAGGCTGCCAGGGAGCAGGGCTTTGGGTCCACTTTAATTATGTTCTGTCCGCCTGACTAACCTTCAGCCGTCAAGCTCAGAAGGTATCCTCCTCCTCCAAGCTCTCTCTCTTTTCATTGCCTTTAAGAAAAACTGTTTGTTATTGCTGTCCTTCTCTGTTTAAATCGTTGTGGTCTAAAGGTTCTTGAGTCAATAACGTGGCCATTTTTGTTTGCATCTATTAATTTATTCAAAAATACACTGACAAGGCAATTCATACACGATCTGACTCAAATACACCAATTTTATGATGAGCATGTTTTTAATTTCTGAATTAAAATGGATTTTTGTGGGGCTTAGGTTTCAGAGTGGCACAACTATTGTTATCACAGTGATGGAAAACACCTGAAATACTTTAAAAGAAGTAATATTTATTTATTTTATTTGTTATTATTAATATTATTTTTTATTATTATTATCTTTCCTGCTTTATTATTTTACTTAATTTTTAAAGCCTTGTGGTATGACGTACATACAGAAAAAATATATAAAACAGGAAATGATATCATAGAGAAGACCCCTGCAGACCCTCATGACTGTAAGACCCTCAAGGTCAGTAAGTCTCTTAAAATAACAGGTAATTTTAACTTTTTGTGATAAGGCAAGGTTAGTTCAAGGTGTAAAAAATATATTTTTAAATTAATAATTCAGAATATTTTTATTTTTGTAATCTAATATAATTAGTTTAACTAATATTTACCTAATATTTATTTTTAATGCTTAATATTTTATATTATTTTATAAATATATTATTATTTCATTAATATTTTATGTACTAAAACTTAAAAACAAAATTGATGCTTAATCAGACTTAAAATCAAGCTTCAAAAATAATGATTCATAATGAAATTGTAAACTAAAATGTATTCAAGGTGTAAGGAAAATGTTAATACTTTTTACTTATAATATGACATTTTTACTTGTTGAAAATTGTATAAAAGTTTTTCTATATGAAACCAACATGAATGCAAAGTGCATTTTTTAAGATCTTGGCACACGTTTTAAGCTAGATTTTTCATACTTCTAAACACTACGTGTGTCCGAAATCACATACTGAATGAACATTGCAACTGTTAAAAAAGTTTATTCAAAACTGAAAAACAACAACAACAAAAAACTGAATTAAATGTGAAATTTTAAAGTAGAAAAACAAATTGTTTTTTTTTTTTACTTGTAAAACACACTCCAATAATCTGTGTTTTATTTACAGCTTCAAAACATAATTTTTTATTGTCATATTACTTACAGCATCGCAAGTGTTGTTTTACTGTCATTCTGAACTCTTCTCCCATGGCCTTATGGGATGAAAAGTCCGGATATTTTTCGCCTGTTTTCTGAATACTATGAATTCAGACTACGAAATGCTATGAAATGCTACTCATTTCATATACTGGTTTTCACCTGCTATACAGAAGGTAAGGGATTGTCTCAAAGTCTCTTTGATGTGTAAAAGCATTGTGCCCTCACATATTATGCCATCTTACTGTTATTGTCGCACTGTTGAGGTCTAGTCATTACAGTCATGCACTATGAAAAAGCTTTGTTATCCACAGCTCAAAGTTCGCTCTTAGGGCTTCCTCGACCTCTAGCTCTCTTTTTTTCTTCTCAATGTCATCTGTCTCCTTCCATTTGTACTTTGAACAGTGGCCTGCGGTGGAATGGTGAAGAACGCGACTCTCGGCCGCATTGTGTCCCCTGGTTTCCCTGGCAACTACAGCAACAACCTGACCTGCCACTGGGTGCTGGAGGCCCCTGAGGGTCAACGGCTGCACGTGCACTTCGAGAAGGTGGCCCTCGCGGAAGACGATGACAGGTCCGTCCCAGTCAACTCACTCAGTGCTTGGCTATTATACACTAATTAGTCATCTGATGTTCAAAGAGACAGTTGGAGAAGCTCCGAGTGTCTCTTCACAGTGCCGTCACACTCCAAATGTGGCGCTGCTCTTCAGGGCATTATCTGCTGCGGCGAGAGCGAGGCATGATAGGAACAGCTGTGAGTGCGTGAGTGAAAGTGGATGAAAGTTTCTGAGATCAGACACTTGCTCTCCTTTAAAATAATTTAGAATAATCAAATCCCCTCGTGCAGTCGCGGAGCGAGCGATTAGAGCCCACTCCGGGGCCTCAGGAGATGGATTAAGTTATTTTTATTAGCGGTATCCGCTTTTTCTGCAGGCTTTGCTAACAAATGGACTTTTAATGAGGTCACTTGCTGCTCAGCTATTCAAAATCATATCAGGCAATTATTATGCAAACTGCCAAAAGACAGTACTAGAAATCGGGGGAACGTTACATCTGCTGCCAAACAGATACTGTTGAGAGATTCCTTGTTTTGAACCGAACTTAACCCTTCTGTTCTGTTTATGTCTGCAGGTTTCTGATTAAAAACGGCAACCACATTGATTCGCCAATTTTGTACGACTCGTACGAGGTGGAATACCTTCCTAACGAGGGAATCGTTAGTTCCGCCAGACATCTCTTTGTGGAGTTTACGACGGATGGTTTCGGCACCAACACGGGAGTAGCCATCAGATATGAAGGTATGGACCAACAAGAATTTACAACTAATTTTCAGCAGTCAGAATGAATACAATCCAATACGTTTCTGTTTATATGAACCCTAAATGTTGCACTCACATTAATATATTCGTTTACATCTGCATTACAAGTATTCAAACAAAACAGTTCTCGTTCATAAGTGCCATTTTTGCCATGTGTGCCAGAAATTTTGCAAATATATCTCCTCCACTGACCAGTTCGTAAGACTTCAGACAAAAACACACACACGTTCGTTAGAGTTAAAGGGATAGTTCACCCAAAAATTTAAATTCTGTCATTAATTACTCACTCTCATGTCATTCTAAACTCCTAACCTT
This sequence comes from Onychostoma macrolepis, assembly GCF_012432095.1. Classification (NCBI taxonomy): domain Eukaryota; kingdom Metazoa; phylum Chordata; class Actinopteri; order Cypriniformes; family Cyprinidae; genus Onychostoma; species Onychostoma macrolepis. The sequence goes on from NC_081169.1 coordinate 16,519,559, forward strand.
TTGTTCCTCTTAATTCGGAACACAAATTAAGATATTTTTTTATGAAATCCGAGAGCTTTCTGACCATGCATAGACAGCAATGCAACTACCACGTTCAAGGCCCAGAAAGGTAGTGAGGACATTGTTAAAATAGTCCATGTGACATCAGTGGTTCAACCATAATATTAAGAAGCTATGTGAATACTTTTTGTGCGCAAAGAAAACAAAACTAATGACTTTATTCAACAATTACTTCTCTTCGTGTTCACGAGAGTACCACGACGCGTGAATGCACATCGAAGACTAACATGGAAGAGAAGAAATAAAATTCTTCATAAAATTACGGTTGAACCACTGATTTCACATGGACTATGTTAACAATGTCTTTACTATGTTTCTGGGCCTTGAACGTGTCAGTTGCGTTGCTGTCTATGCAGGGTCAGAAAGCTCTCTGAGTTTTCATCAAAAATATCTTAGTTTGTGTTCCAAAGATGAACGAAATCTTTCAGGTTTGGAACAACACTAGAGTGAGTAATTAATTACAGAATTTACATTTTTGGGTGAGCTATCCCTTTAAAGCATATGTAAACACACACAGCATGTCCAAAAGGTATTTTTGAAAGTGATTGAGAAAATAGTTGGATTCCAGCTTAACAGGATGTCGTTATAATGAGGACTTGATAGCAGCCAGCATATTTTCTAATCCATCCTCCGCTGGTTTGTCTCTGAGCTGGGCTGTACACGGCGACGGTTACCAAGTTCAAACGTTGTTTGAAGAGCGTGTGTCCTCTACAGAGCCTGAGGGTTGTGATGGAGACAAAGAGCGTACCTTCCGGCACATTCCCCTTGTTGGTTCAATTCACACCAAAGATCTGTTCTCCCATGTGCCTTGCTAAACACTCTTTAGATTCCTGGCTCAAATGAGATTTATTCAGATTAAATCAAATGGAAATCGAATGAAGCGGGCAAATGCAACCCGACAAGGTCATTAAAATGAGTTTTAACTGGAAACTCAGAGCCTTTTTTTTTTTTACAGAAATTGCATTCCTATTCCCTCTGACAGGTCAGTCGAACATGTGCAGTTGCATTTGTTCACAAGGATGTCTGGCACACCTCAGGACCTCACAGTCATTATCCAGCGAGATCAATCTAATCTCATTTACCATGCCACAATCCGATTATGCTATCTACAATATACTAATGTGCCTTCACAGCAACCTGTATCAATTCTGCTTGTCTTCTCATGCTCCAGATGCCTCTCTGAATTTCACACCAGCCAGGCTGCTCAGGTTTTAATAGTCTTTCTGATTGAAGTGCCATTCTCCTTTTTCTGCCATCATAAACAAAATGGATCTGTTTTTATCCATTTCAGTAGACATTCATACCATTCATACCTTCATATTTCATTCACCTAGAGACTTAATGCAGTTCTGCTTTATGTTTTATTTAAGAATCAACTTTGTCCTAAAATTAGACATTTTCTGACATACAGTAAAAGTGTAGTTTGGATAGCATACCATCATGACTAGGTAAAACATACTATCTCTGAATTTTGTCACAATTGAGTTAAAATCGAAATTGGGCCACTTTGACTGTTATCTGTCCTGTGACAAACATTTTTTAGATTCAGAAAACAGAGTAAATAATTACATCAAATCAATCAAAATTCAGTGCTTTGGCATTAGTATTGTTATGTTTTCATTGTTTTAAAAGTGTCCCTATTGTAATTTAGATATGAAAGAATTTGATGAGAAATGTTAAACTTCATATTTAAATATATAATGTTTGTGTCTTTGAACACTGAACAAAAGTTTGATATATTGTTGGAGATCTCTTTGAAAACTCTCTTTTCTCGGGAGAAAAATCGTTCTTACCATTTAATCTAATTGCTGCCTGGGAGAAATAACTGAGACATTAAAGAAATTTCATCTATGTTTATTCCTTCCTATTGGGACTTCACTCATAGCAATAACATAAAATGCACATAAATCATGCACCGTCTGGAACATATTCCTCTTATTTCCATATAAATCTGACTTATGTTGATACCATCTTATATAATGACAGTTTCTGTGCTAATAAGAGAGTAAGAATCAACTGATGATTAAAATGACTCATTTCTACTTCTTTTAGAGAACGGAGCCAGATGAAGCCAAAGATGAATAATGCAAATTTGTCTGGGGAAGGGGGTGAAAACAGTTTGCTGTAATTGGCAGAATTGCCTGTGTTTATTAAACAGAGAGCGAGGCTGAACGTAAAGCTGAATGTGGGTAGTCTAATCTAGCTCACGCTTGAATGAGGCCAGACCCGGAGGGATATCAAAGCCACTGTTTATCCATAGTCTGAACATCCTCATCTTAAGTCTCCTCCTCTCGCTCTAATCTCTATTCTACATTCTCAGACGAGCACAACAACCAATAATGGTTCAGCCAGGCGTGACGGTTTGTTGTTTCCCTGAGCGTGCTTGTTCATTCACGTTTCACATTTATTCACGTTGTCGGGTCGTCTCTCTTTCTTTTACGCCCGTAAGTGGCCTTGCAATTCTGGCTAAGGATGGTTAACTAACAATCTCCTTCCAAGGGCAACCCGAAACCTTGGGTGCGCGTCCAGGAAGATTATGATTGGTGGGAAAGTAAAACGCTGCACATTGCTTTAGCAGACAAATTCTTTTAGACTGCCATCCTAAAACGCTTATAAATTCAGATTCCACGTTGTCCTCGGCCTTTCGGACGAAATTATTTCGTGAAGCGGTTAAAGGCTGAGCCGAGCCGACTGGTTGTCTGTGTGTTTTAAGCTCTTCTGAAATCAGATGCTTGGTGATAGTGTTTGGACTGTGATGTGCGTCTCGAAGCAGGTGATTTATGGTGTGTCCTCTCAGCTTTTGCAGCAGGGCACTGCTACGAGCCATTCGTCAAGTACGGCAACTTCACCACCACTGACAGCACCTACGCTGTGGGCACGGTCGTGGAGTTCACCTGTGACCCCGGATACACCCTGGAGCAAGGCTCTGTTATCATCGAGTGCATGGATCCCAGCAACCCTCAATGGAATGAGACTGAGCCCGCCTGCAGAGGTGCGTGGGAATGTTTGCATATGCATATGTGCCAGGGTTGGGCCAAATTCAGAATTGAATTTTGGCTGCTTTTCAGTTCATGAGAGTGAATGTGAATCTGTCCGTAAGGTTTATAAACTTTCAAACTTCACAGCCTTTTAAACTTTTTTTTCCCCAAAACTTTGTCAAGTCAACATGATTGTCTTTATCTTGAGTTCAGTTCATTTTAATTCTTCTTCCTTTCAAATTGAATTTAAATTCGAATTGCAAGAATCTGCAATTCTGTTTGCAACCTCATTTCACATACAATTCTGAATGGCACATGACCCTAATTTGTACAGTCTGGGTTGAATTTACTAAAATTGTATTTTAATAATAAAGTTTATATTAAATATATTTATATAGTAATATTTTCATTTTAAAAATATTTTAATAAAGTAAAATTTACTTATATTATTATTATTATTATTAATAATAACTGTAATATTAATTCATTTAATAAAAGCAACAACAACAATGCTAACAATATTATTATTCATTTGTATTATTGTAATATTTATTGAGATTTCTTTTCTCTTGTTAATGGCTGCAGTTGTTTTAAAATTTACTACAATTTTAAACATATTTTAGCTTAAAAATGTGCATTTTATTTACTAAGCACCCCCAAACCAGTTTCTTTGTGCACTGAATGTTCTAGAAAATAATCACACTCTATTTTATTTAAGTCGTGATGAAATGGAAGTAGCGACAGATCTTTTCATCTGCTTTGTGACATGGTAGAAAGAATTTTGTCATTTTGCTGGAACATTGAAATTACATTACAGGGTAAAAATTTAAATATAAATCAATAAAACATGTACACAATTTAATCAGTAAGGTATATTTAGAAAATAGATAAAGTGAATTATATTTATATTAAATGTTTATATTAATATAATAGTATTTTAATATTAAGTAAAAATTTTAATATTTATTGAGATTTCTTTTCTGCAGTTGTTCATCAAAAGTTGATCATGACAAACAGCATCATAACAAGCCATGTATTCAGATGCATTGATTTAGCTCATTTGCTTAACGAATCAGGTGCTAAAATAACACAACATGCAATGTGCATGTACAAATAAATAACACATTTGATTCTTGAATTCTCTCCTCTATGTTCACACGTGAGGGTGTATGTGTAGGCTATACATTTGTGTGATTCTGTGTATAATATGCATTAGTTAGCTGCTGAAGAGCTCTACAGGCATCATGTGCAGGTACAGTACAAACCCCTCACATCCTTTTAGTGCCTTTTCTGTGTAATCCACTACATCCTGTGTCACCTGGATGGGTTTCAGACACTCTTAGCCACAGTCACGCGCCTAAAGCAGCACTAAAAGCATTAAGCCATGGAGGCTAGTAGCAGGTGTACAGAGCCAGGGAATGTGAGAGAATACCTTACTCAAAAACCCCCGATTCCACCCCCACCTACACACACACACACAGTGCCATCTTATCTGACCCGTTGCTCAAGTACATTTCTCTAGCCTCACAATAGAGTTTGGATTGAAAGGATTTAATCGTACTGGCTCCAGCAGAGGGTCAAGACAACAGCTTTTCCATTTGAAAATGTGCTTACAACCAGCTAAGCCAGTGTAGTGGTGTGGAAAAAGGGAAAAATGAAAACAGGAAGCCTCAAGTTGTTTATTAATCTGCCCAGAATTTTCCATTTACACCCCAGTTGGATTAATCCAGAGCTTGACCTCTGTTCCAGAGCTGGGGGTCTCCTATGCAACAAATTGGGATACAAAATGCCAGAACTTTTGAAAATGTGTTGCTCTTGTATAACCATAAATGTTGTTATTGTTAGCTTTTCATCTTTTTTTTTTTTTTGGTCGGGGGATGGGTTGAGTTTTGCTTTTTGTTTTGTTTTGAAATAAAGCTGAAAAATAGAAATGCTGCCTTCACAACTGATTAGTTTGTAGTATTACAAATCCTGAAATAAAATAAATATCTAATTAGAAATATAAAATAATAAAAATTACAAAGGCATAAAAATAATCGCTGAAACTTACAATAAATCTATAATGAAATGTAAAAAAATAATAAAATTGCATACTGTTTAATAACAAACATAACTGATAACATTCATTTCATTTAATTTGTTTATTCATTTATTTATTTTGATTTGGATGAATGAAAAAAAGCATTTTGAATACATTTGCGCATCTTTGCATTTCTTTCTGACTTTCTCTCTCTCTCTCTCTCTCTCTCTCTCTCTTTGGTTGCATTGCAGCGGTTTGCAGTGGAGAGATCACGGATTCAGCTGGGGTGGTGTTGTCTCCAAACTGGCCTGAGGCCTATGATAAGGGTCAGGATTGCATCTGGGGGATCCATGTTGAAGAAGACAAGAGGATCATGCTAGACATCCAAGTGTACGTCAAAGTGAATGACATATTCACACATTATCCCACAGAAACCTTACATAGTCCTCACAGTTTTGAGAGAGATCTGTATCTGCCAGCCAGGACTTTGATTTCTTTTCCACTATGATGTCCGTCTTATATCTTTTAAACATGGGGAAATAAATTGCATTATATAGTAGGGCTGTATGATTAATCAGAAAACAATATCAATATCTCAGAGTGGCGCAATTCACAGTAAATAGTAAAACTATTGTCCTCATTTGTAAGTCGATTCGATTAAAAGTGTCTGCTAAATGACTAAATCTAAATGTAATGTAAATGTAAATCCTGCTCCACACAAACTCATATGCTCTGATTTTTGAACACTTATAACATGGATTTCAAAATGCAACATGCGCCAACCATCTTCTTTTACTTAATGAAATATTATAATGAAAACACTTATAAACTGGCTTTTGTCAAGTAAAAGAGAAGCTTTAAGTGTTCCTTGCAGTCTCTGTCAAAATAAAAGCTTGATGTAATGTTTGAAAATTAAGAAATTAGGACAGCCATAAATATTAGTATTGTAATTTTACAGTTTTTCTGTAAAATATTTTTAATACTTATTTTTATACAATGGTAATATTTCTTATTTAAAGTAATAATATATTTAGTAATATTATTAGTAGTATTATACTGATATATAATTACATGTATTTGGTTGAATTTTGCAGCCCTATACACACAGCACCTGGGGCTTAAATTGAAAATTTACAATTTGATTTTATCCTTAAATCGTGCAACTCTATTCTCTGTAACTGTTGAAAACATTTTCTGCTGCTATACAGATGTCAAATTAATTGAACTGAATGTGATTTAACTTTAAATCTCCCACAGTAAAATAATATATTTAACTGGGTGGCTTTTCTCAGTAAATAATAACAATGAAAAATTAATTCTAATACATTTTTGATCAAATGACAGCTCTAGTTATATACCATGTATGTGGGCAAGATGACCCAGACTTATTTATATTCTCCCAAAATCTCTGCGTTTGACCTCTCCAGAGTTTTTCAGTGGACATAACTGAGCTTCTATGTTTCATCACTAGAGAATGCAACTGACACATCTGCTGCATCCTTTACTCCCTCTGAGATAAGTGTGGTTCAAATCCACTGTGGCTTCATCAAGACCTTTCAGCACACTCCCTTCATACCTATCAGTCTCTGACTGTAGATTTCTACAGACTCGAACTCGTATCACCATGGGGCCTCCTTTCTGCTGGGTTTGTCCTTGATGGGGCTGAGATTGCACCACAGTTACAAATTCTGGTGCTTTGCGTCATCTGCTCCCCACTGACCGATTCGGCTCCATTCTGCTCTCACTGTCCAAATGAAACACCCGTCATATCGCTCTGGGCATTTTGTGAGATTTCTGTTGAACTGCGACGGCCTAGAACTCGAAAACCTCAATTGGCTTTTCTGAAGATCTCCCAGAGCATACATCTTTAAAGCACTGACACAACAGCACAGCTTTCTTTCAAATGTACTCTAAACTCTTTGAGAATTAACCCAAAAACAAGCTGAATTTCTCTGCGTTGCATCAATAATTACTGTGATCAGTGTGGCACGGTGCTTACTCTGTGGCTCCTGCTGTCAGCCAAGTTCTCAAAGACAAGATAGCTGTTGCCTAGCTTTATGCTGAATTTAATTGAGGGGTCATCGGAGAGGTTGAGTGTATCTGTAAATTGCGGTTAACGTCATATCAGGTTTACTCAGTTCGCACTCCCTGCCAAATGCAGTCAAACTGCGCTGGCGGGGAGATTGAAAGATGGCAAGCGAGAGAGAGTTATTTTCTCTGCAGATCCTCGTGGGGGAAAAGACTTGAACTGCTTGGAGATGCGAGCTAGATCAACACTCTGTCCTCTCACAGAGAAAAATACTCTGTTCCAAAACCTATTGAGATGCCTATAGGGGTGGAATTTTTAAGGCGTCATCAATGCAAAAGCTGTGCCAATAGGCAACTTAATTATTTGACATCTTAGGACACCTAATTTTAACCAAAAATATTTTTATGTAAAATCATATGTACATTTCACAGAGAATGCACTCCCAGAATGCTTTGTGGCAAGCTCACAACCCAACCCAAGATGGCTTATGCTCATAAAGGCTGCATTTATTTGGTAAAACAGTATTATTGTAAAATATTATTACAATTTAAAATAACTATTTTCCATTGTTTTAAAATGTAACTTATTCATGTAAATTTTCATTTTTAGTAGCCAGTGTCATGACCCTTCAGAAATCATTCCAATATGATATGCATAATATTCTTGGTGCTCAAGAGACATCTCTTATTATTATCAATGTAAAAAATGTTTGTGCTGCTTAATGTTTTTGTGGAAACATTGATACATATTTTTCAGGATTATTTGATGAATGACATTTATGCATTTATGTGAAAAAGATTTGTTTTTTTCGGGGGGGGGGGGGGGTGTATAGAGTTGTATAGAGTTGCTGGGGGTGTATAGAGTTGCTGCTGATGAAGAGTGCTTCAAAACAATATGACTATGAGTTAGCTATAGCTAGACAGTAGACAGCTAGCTAGGTTTTGGAACAGAGTTTGAGAGTCTGCTCTGAAAGAGAGTGGCAAATGGGGAGTTGAAAAAAGAGGGCAGATGAAGGGGCATGTTGTGCATAAAGAGGATGCAGAAGTGGGATGCACATTGCACAAAGGTTAATAACGAACTCAACAGAACAACAATTATTTTATTGGATGTTTTTATGAATGTGAAATCAATTATGTGAGCAGGGAAACAAGTGTTGAGTGTGATTGTGCCGTCAGGTGAGGTGCGGAACATGAGGCCCGGCTGTGTCAGACCCAGATAGATTATTCATGCATTCAATAATTTGGCTGCCTTAATTAAGATTCACTCATTTGCATATGGTTCCTTTCGCATTTGTCATGTTTTCTCTCTCTCTCTCTCATTGCGAGTGTCCCGGCTGCAGCGCTACATTGTGCGGCTGTGTAATAAATGACATACTGGATGTTTTGCTGGAGATGCAGTCAACATAATTAATTTTCCATTTATTTTGTAGTGGAGGTAATGGAGGGAGATGGTGAGTTTTCATATTCCTGCTGGTGAGGATGAGGCCACGTGTTTCTACATTTCTACAGATGTACTGATGGATATTTGCTGATGTAGATATTTGCCCTGTTTATACCTGATATTACATCTGTTTTGGATTGAAACGAGGTAGGACGACACTAAATACTGGTACAAAAGGGATCCAAAATGTTGATTCATATACATGCAAACGATCAGACTAGTGTTTATTGAAGCAATGAGCTTTGAACATATAATGTGAACATTAGCATAGCCTCGGAAATTAAAAAAAAAAAAAAAAAACATCCCTAATAATGGACAGCTGTATTTAGTTTTTTCTTGCGATTTGATAACTTGATAATCTTAATATCAGGTGTACATATTTGATTAAGCAACAGAGGAACATGGGTGTATTGGTCATGGTGTGTTTGGAGTCATTCTGATCTGCTCATGCATTCCCCACCCTTATAATTTTCAAATGACCAAATTTATCAAAGGACATATGGGACATTATCAGCCAGGCACATCAAGCGAGACATACAGTATAGGGAAGGAAAATGAGTGAGGAGGGAACCACAGCTGTTCAGCCCAGAGAGCCTGAGAGAAAGAGAGAGAGAGAGAGAGAGAGAAAGAGAAAGAGAGACTAATAACAAATCTTCTAGCGCTAGTGCACACACTTTTAATATTTTGCTTTCTTTCCTTACATTCTTGCATGCTGCATCTTCTTACAAGCAATCATTGACCCACCACAGGTCCTTATTGCAACGTAGGTGTCCTGCAGAGCCCTTTGGTTGCACTTGAATCATTGGTACAGTAATACCAGGGCCCGGGCCACTGCTGGAGGCTCATTATGGGTCCGTAAGAACATTTTAGCCTGATAATGAATATGCACCCACTCCTCCATAATCATTCATCAATGTACGGTGCACTCCCAATTACCTGAGAACGTGGGGCGTAATGAAGGCTGATGAATTCATTTAGCAGGGAGGGTTTCTCACGCTGAATGTGCCGGGCCATGAATTGGAGGAAGGGGGAGAGAGGTGCACAGGTGACAGCTGGCACACCTGCACACAGTCTTTCATAGACTTAGCTGCACAGCAGGGAATGCTGGATATAACAGAGCCAGTCAAAGTCCAGGATTCCTATGAGTGCTAGAGCCCTCTACTGGAGTTGTAGTGCACAGCTATGCAAGACCGACATGATTTAAGTAGGATGTATTTACCTTCCTGCCTTAGCCCTCAAAAATGTGTGTGTGTGTGTGTGTGTGTGTGTATTAGAACTTTTATTATACAATTATTTGTCAGAAAGTTCCAAGCAAAGGAACCGAACCATTGAACATTCTCTGAGCTACATGGAATAGAGGTGTTTCATTCTTAAATGAATTTGTGTGTTTGAACTAAATGGTTAAGTTAATAATTCAATGACTTATTTCATTCATGAATGAATCATATATTATTTTTTGAACAAATCTGTTGAATAAATGGTTCAAATGACTCTCAATAACCATGTAACCATCAGAAAGAGTCCCTGAACACCATCTAGCACTGTTAACAAATTAATATATAAAGTGTAAATAAATTGTGCAGATGTTTGAGAACAGTGATGCAACATTGTATATATTTTCTAGAATTAACTACCTACCAAATATATTATTACATTCATAGTTAGTTACATTTAATTATGCAGGTAATTATTAGAAGAAAAAAAAGAATGCTATTAATTATGCTATTATGGCCCATACATAAATTCTGCTGTTGGACGACCTTCCTGTTTTTGTTGTTTCTAGGCTTTATTTGATCCATGTCTAATGGAATCACTATTGGAAGTGCAATGCAAAACATACAGATTTGTTGATGTGCTCATAAATCTCATATTCAGCAGCCTTTTCTAGTAATGCATCAGTATTTGAATCAATTTAAATGAGATGTAGTCCTGATTGACCATGAGCTGTTGATTTGTTAATGATGGTTTCTCTCATTTTCTCCTGCATTTGGCTTTGGGTTTACAGTTGGCTTGGCTGCAGAGCTCTGTATGGTGGTTGCGTGCACCTCAGAGAGTCACAGCCTTTAGCAGGCTGGTAATAAATCAAGGCTGTCTCATCCCCCCAGGCACCGAGCCAGAACCCAGACCAATATTTAACTTTCTAATTAAAGAAGAACTCTGCAAAAACAGAGGAACTAATTTCTCTCCTTTATTTGAGAAGGCATCATCCTCTATAAGTCTCTCTGGAAATGTTGACAATCCAAATGAAGGTTTAGTCTCTTCTGTTTGACTGGCTTTTCCCAGTGCCAACATTGTACAGCTTTTCATCCAGAAGTAACTGGGGCTTATCCACCTTCATCTCAGGAAAGTCCTGTGTTAATTTGCTGCCTCTGTCCAGAGTCCATCTTAAACAAATGGCTGTGGACTAAAGGCCAATCCAGAGTCTCTTGTGGCTCCGCAACGGATTTTACTCCATGTAGAATCACTCCTGCAGACTAATATATATGCCTGAAGAAAATTCTCATATTTTTTATCAGGTAATTTTAGTAGTAGTAGTATTCATTTTGTATTTGTAATTTAGTATTTTAAATTAGTCTTAGTCCTGTGTCAAATGTACTTTTTAGTTATTATCATATTTAGTCAAAATAGTCAGGTTTTAGTCGACTATATATCTGAGCATTTTAGCCTAGTTTTAAGGCCAATTCACAGACAAACGCCAACAAACTCCAACAAACTAGTCTGTTGGAGTTTGTTGGATCAGTGTGTTACCCCTGTTGGCATTGGTTGGCGTTGGTTGGAGTTTGTTTTGACCCGACTGAACATGCTTATAGATATAGGATCATCCAATTTCTCCCCAGTCAGTGCGAGTTGGTCAGTGTTTGTTGGTGCAGTGTGAACATGACCGTTATTTTTCATGAGATTCTAAATCCAACGGCCAACTTGAGCCAACTTGTTTGTTGGAGTTTGTCTGTGCGGTGTGAATTGGCCTTTAGTCAATGAAAACTTAGTCACATTTTCATCATGTTACAGTATTTAATAGTTAAACTGATAAATATATATATATATATATATATATAATTTTTTTTTTTTTTTTTTTGCTCAAAATTATAATTGCAATGATTGTTGTCATTTGAGAAATGTATTTTTACATTTCAGGTATTGCACTTTCACCAATAAGCATAAACCAACAGAATGGACCTCATACACATGGTTTATTTTAACTCATCTAGTGTACTGATTTATGATATGCTATTTAATTTATAAATTAATATCAGAGACTTAGATATACACTATGAAAACTGGTAAAAGCGAACAAAAAATATTATACATTCCTAATAGCAATTTCAATAATTCCAAATTGCAGTAATGTTTCTCTATTAAAGCAAGTGTTTGAGTAAGTGCAATCGCAAACAAAATAATCGAGATCTCATGATAGAACACAAACAGGCTGAATAACACCGAACATCTCACACGGAGATCGGTAAACTGCAGCTTACTTGCTTGTCTGTGTTTTCAGATCATTGTAGGGGCTTCCGTAATGAATATCAAGATGTGTGCACATGGTTGCCAGATTGCAAAAAATAAGCAAAACACCAAGCAGAAAATGTATCCTTTTAACAGAGAAGCTCTGAGTTAGGGTTTTGAACTCTTGATATCTGGCAACCACACACATGAAAGCTCGCATAGTAGAGGCATGTACAGCAGTCTGCAATAATATTTTGTCTCCTTTTTTCGACAAATCTAAAAAGAGATTTTTGTTTCATCTTTTATCGTCAATGATACTGCATTTTGATATAGTCACAGTTATCGTTTATTGATCAGTCATTGTCTTGTTTTAGTTATGGGAAAAAAGCTTGTCAACGAACATTTTTCGTTAGAGTTTTCGTTAACAAAATAAACACTAAAATGTGTGTGTGTGTGTGTGTGTGTATATATATATATATATATATATATAATTACTGTTATATAATAATAATACAGTTTTTACTGTATTTTTGATCAAATAAATTTATTTTATTGCATTTTAATAGTTCATTAAATACTATTTGAATTTAAAAATGTGTTGCACATCTGTGCAACTTTTTTTTATTTAGCTTTACTTTAAATAACTGTACGTTTCAAGGACACGCAGGGTTACTGTGCCCTGGGCGCAAAGCTGTTGTTGGTATGTCGAGCACAGGCCCATCGTGCCCAGCCCTCGGCAAAAGGGATTTGATTGGAAATTGTGTTTTTTCCAGCAGGGCAATCATTCAGGTAGATGATTCTCCACTAAGCAGACATGGAGCAGAGAAAGGAAGACAGGCTTCTGCGCGCCACTTCAGAATTTGTTCACTCTGACGCATGAAAACAGTTGTTCTCAGTTGTGGCCTGTCATCCCTGTAAATTACAGATAGGTACAGATAGGCTCGGTTTGCGTGACAGATGATGGATCATAATGTATTAGTTTTCCAAAGAAATGCCAGATGCAAAATCCACCACAAAATGCTCCCATTTATCTCTCAAGCAAACAGAATCAAATGCATCTTCACGGCTTTCACCAGCAGAACCGTATTTTACCCATGTCTGAGATGCAGAGAATGTCACGATTGACATTTCTTTTTTCAAAAAGCCAGCATTTGTCACTTCCCTTTCGTTGGGCTGAGCAGAGGACGACGTGTCGGCGAGCCCTATATGAGAGTTTAATGCATTCTGATGGCGGCTGTGTTGTCGGCCAAGTCAAGCTGAGCCTGTTTTTGTGATTAAACAAAATGAAATTACTGCCAGCAAATGGAAAGCATGATTGATTTTCTCGGCAGATACGGTGCGCGGCTACGCAAAGGCTTGTTTAACTTTATCACAACAAATCCAATAAGGGCTGACACAGTTTCACTCTCTCCGGTCCTCAGAGCGGGTCAGAGGCTCTTCTGGTTTAAACGTGTCTCCCGGTGGAAATGCATACACGGATTTTCCTGCATACAGTACTAGAGGGCCGTTGACAGTTGAATAATATACATTCCATCCATATGTAACAGTAGGTGTATGTGTGCGCGCACGCACGCGTGTAAGCCATAATTTAAACATCCTGTCTTCATTTTGCTTGAATGTAACCATTCTGCCTCGTGCTGCAGCAGAACGGAGATGATTAATTATTCCCCTCTCCTCAGTAATGACTTCCATTACTGCCCACTTGTGATTAATTAGTGACAAGATAGAGTGTGTATGCCGCCTCCCTGCCTGAGTGAATCACACTCCCTCCACCAGTGACTGGCCAGACTGTCTGGGTTTAGTGGACGTCAGCCACAGTTACAGATCACTTTCACGTAGAAATAGAGAGATGTATGCTGTAATATACCTCAATATGTCTGTATTTTGTAGTTTAGGCTGATTATTTCTGCAGCAGTCAAGGTAAAGCTTTCATTGACATTTCTTTTGTAGACTGGGGTTTTTGTCACCTTTGTGTAAGGCTGTCAGGCATCTTCAAGGCATTACAAAGTGTTCTGAAGGTCATATATTCCCCAGGCTTTTGAGCAATAGGCGTGGATTCCCCTCTGGTATAAAAAATGAAACTTTCTGCTTTTATAAAACTGAAAGATGGGAGAGACAGTTATAGTGACTATGGAAAATTCCTTCTAATATTTCCATTAAATATATAAACTACTGTTCAAATTTTGAGATGAGTACTATTTTTTATTTAATTGATTTTTAAAGAATTTGATACTTTTGTTCAGCAAGTATGCATTAAATTGATTAATAAAGTGAAAGTAAAGACATTTATAAAGCACTTTTGAACTTTTTGTTCATAATATAATTCTGAAAGTATTCTGAAGTTCTGTTTTCAACATTAAATTGAATTGCCTTTTAGAATGTTATTTTATTGCCATCACAGGAATGCATTATATTCTATTAGAATTAATTAATAGAAAGCATGTATTTTTAAATTGTAATAAAACAATTACTGTATTTTATCTTCACTGTATTTTCAGTATAACTTTTGAACAGTAATGTATGTTTATTGTACCTGTAATACAAATGTTTTAAGTTTCTGTCCTGTGTTTTCAATTGTAAAAATGAAAGAAAGTTTTTAGTGTTTTATTCTCCTCTTAATTTAACTTACATGTGATGATGTGTAGGATGTGGATGTGTATAAGTTTAACCCTAATAAGTTCATAATTGGAAAAATAGTCATTTAAAATGGTTATAAAGGTTTTTTTTTTTTATAAAATGTCAAATCTATAATAATTTCACAACAAAATTCAAAGCATGTCCGTGATGGAGATTCTCTTGAATTTGCCACAGGGAAGCTGCCAAATGTTCTCTCTTTCTGGCTCCTGAATATCAGGAAACTGATTTTCCAGCTATTTCCAAACATGAGATAGGAGGAGTTGTTTCCCCCGCTGCTGAATCATTTGCTCTTTATAGTCTGAGTGAGATGAATGTGGTTTGTGATTGCACTGCTATTGAAACTATGCACAAAAATGCTTAACAAAAGCAGTGGGAAAACATTAAACAGCAGAAAAGATTTCATTTGCAGCAGGGGCAAAGAAAAGCGGTAAGGCCAGAAAATAAGAACTAGAACTAGAACTAGAGTAACAAGGTCAGGAATCTGTCAGGGCCCCTGGTATTGCTTTGAGGTGAGACCTGAACATCTGAGATAGAGGATTAGTCTGGGATTGACCTGTTGTATATTATCTGCTAACAGTCTCCACATGGGAAAGAACGACCTGCTGACATTTTACGATGGAGATGACCTGACTGCAAAGATACTGGGCCAGTACAGCGGTTCCCGTCCTCGCTTCAAACTCTACACCTCCATGGCTGATGTGACCATCCAGTTCCAGTCGGACCCTGCTACCAACATCTACGGCTACAACAACGGTTTTGTGGTGCACTTTTTCGGTAATGACCTATTTAACCACTTCTGCTGGATTTTCCATTCAAAAGTTAACCAACCGGAAGATTTCTTTAATACTTTTATTCAGCAAGAATGCATTAAATTAATCAAAAGTGACAGCAAAGACATTTATATTGTTGCAAAACGTTTCTATTTCAAATAAATGCCATTCTTTTGAACTTTCTGTTCATCAGAGAATCCTAAAAAAAAAAAAGTATTAGGATTTTTTACTGTATTTTTGAGGGAAAAAAAATCTTACCCATCCCAAACATCTAAATGCACTTGGATGAAGCTCATTAATTATCTACTTATGAGATTTATTTGAGATTCCACAGGGATTGCCAGTCTCGGTTTGATGAAAAGGTGGTCAAGAGACGAAAGAGAGATAAAGGTTATAAGAGCGAGAGCCACAACTGGTTTAGTCCTCACCTTTCCTGAGGATGAAGTGAAGGTCATTCCATCAGCTTCTCTTGGTGGCTGACTATTGTACAGCATCAGATAAAATATAATAAGTTCTATTTGGAGGGTGGAGGAATGCAGATGATTCATAGAGCGGACTGAAATGGACTATTTTTCCATTTCATTCACGCAGAACAGAGGAAAGATTCCTCCGGCAGCTCCTGCAGGTGCTGGGATTTGGCCTTGCAGAGGCGCTAACAATTACAGTGCATGTTTGTACTCATTAGCCGCATTTGCCGGGTGCCGTGCCCTCCCCAGCTCTGCCATGCTAAGAATGGACATCAGCAAAATGCCTGCCAGCTGTCTTGTGCTGCTCTATTCAAATTGTTAATCACAGCCAAGCTGATTCCTAGCATTTGATTTATCAGTCATTAGACACAACACCTGTGGTTTGTTCAGGGACACAGTGAGAAACAAAGAAATTGTTTGCAAGCATTATTGAACATTCTGTCTCTCTTTCTCTCGCTCTTGCTCTACTAATCAGAATAATTGAGTCTCACTTCACAGGAAAGAAAATAACGAGTGAGAACTCAAAGATGTCTCAAGTGTTTCCCCATATAGAATAGTGAGATTAAATGGAAAGAAAAGGAGACCTTTGATTAAACAGATAGACACACATTCTGTCATTTGCACACTCTCATGTTGTTCCAAACCTGAATGAATTTCTTTTTCAGTGGAAGTCAAAAGGAGATATATTGAAGAATGTTTTAACTGTTTTTGTCCATATAATGAAAGTAGGGTCCAAAAAACAACATTGAGCTCCAGTGACTTCCATTGTTTGCAAAAAAAACAACAACAACCCTGCAACATTTTTCAAAATAACTTCTTTTGTGTTCTAAAGATGAAATTTTGAGGATGAGTAAATAATGAGTATTGATTTTTGAGTGCACTAACAATTGATATCTTTCAGACATTATAAGATTAAATGAGATGAAAGATGTCTCACAGATGTCTCAGTCTTTCCTCTTAGAAAGCAGTCAGATTAAATGGAGAAAAAATCTCAAATCTGCTTAATTTAATTTGGTTTGGGAGAATTTGATGAGAAATATTTGAGATCACATGATAATCTCTGACTTTTGATTGCAAACTTTGGCTTGTTAGCAAATATAAGTGCAATGTTAAGACCGCTTCTGAAAATCTTAAAGGGTTAGTTCACTCAAAAATTTAAATTCTGTCAATAATTATTCATCCACAAGTCATTCCAAACCTCTATGACTTTCTTTCTTCTGCAAAAAAAAAAAAAAAAAAAAAAAATATATATATACTTTGAAGAAAATTGGTAACTAAGGCATTTTGGAGACCATTGATTTTCATTGTATTGATGAAAAAGTCATACAGTTTTGCAAAAACATGGGATGAATAAATGATGTCAGAATGTTCACTTTTGGGTGAACTATTCCTTTAAGATTTAAAATGAAGAAGCTAAAAATGAATTAAGAAACTAAAAACTAAAAGAAACTAAAATGCCAAAGTTTACAATCAAAAGTGAAGGATTGTCATATGATCTCAAATACTTCTCCCAACCAAACCAAATAATCTGTTATGCAAACATTCATTGTCTGATTTGATTCAATTTGTCCTGGGGTATTTTAGGAGACATATCTGAGGAAAACATTGATGCAGCAAGATTAAGTCATGAAAGACCAACCACAGAGTGATAAAATGTTCATCTTTGCAGAGGTTCCCCGTAATGACACCTGTCCAGAGCTTCCGGAGATCTCCAACGGCTGGAAGACCACATCTCACCCTGACCTGGTGCACGGCACGGTGGTGACCTATCAGTGTTACCCAGGCTTTGAGGTGGTGGGCACCGAAATGCTCATGTGTCAGTGGGACCTGACCTGGAGTGGAGACTTGCCTAGCTGTGAAAGAGGTGAAAACACACACACACACACACTCATGATGATAACCACTCTCTCTAAAATCCATTTTCACCCCACTTCCAAACCAACACGCACTGCCTATTGATCAAGAGCAATCCTGTGCTCCGAAACTAGATGAGCTTTTGAATTCCATTTGAGGGGGGAATTTCACAAGTGCCTGTTCGCCTCTGCAACTTGGTCCCATTCAAGGACAGGCAAAGAGTGAAGGAGGGCTTTGTGGGTAATCACTCACTTTTCTTTCGAGGGCGACTTCACGGATGAAGTAGGTGTCGTTTCGCTTCACAGTCTCAGTGGATCTTCCTCTCTTTGCTACCACCTTAAGTGATTTTTGTGATTTAGCAAGAATTTTTATTTCGCTCTCCACTCCCTGGTGAGACCACGATGGTGTCCCGCTGATGCACCGAGTGTTTCATCGACAAATTTCAAATCAGGGCAGCTCTGCAACTAGCCAAAGTCACTCCGGTGCTTGAAATTAAATCTTGTCACCTGGCTATTGTGTTGCTCAGTCTCGCTCTGTGTGAGTGCATAATACTGCAGGCTCCCAGGACGTCTGCAGACATTCATCGTTTCAAGTATCAGCAGACAGGAGACCGAATGACCCCGGGGTCCAGGTTCTGCCACTGTCCCTGACAAAAACAGTAGCAGCAACAGCAGGCCAAAAGCAGCGGGGACCGTTATCCGGTTCAAAGCTTCTCACCCGCCACGCAAACATCATTAACTCAGTCGCCTCTCCCGTCCCCTTTTCCTGCCCCTCTACTGCTGAGGAGAGAATTGGGTTTGCAGCTGGGCAGGCTGGAGCGAAGTAATCTTTTTATTATACTGCACCGTGTGTCCGTACACTGCCCTGAGATCAAAGTCACATGTTCTTCGTGTCTCATACTTTCTGGATGAGATGAGCAGTGGCCCCTGGCACAACCACAAGTATGATGTGAAATGTGAAGAACAGAGAAACCAGAAAGCATACTGATAAAATGTATTGTATATTGATATTTTAATGCATAATAGTAATGTAAAAAGGAGCTAATATGTAAAAGATGTAAAAACTGTGTGAATTAGAAATAACAATTCTGATACAACAGCATTGTTTGCTCAACAAATATTTGTATGTAAGTCATTGGTGCCACCCTCAGGTGAAAATAAGAACTACAATATAACAGGGAAATAGTTCTTGAATATTGCAATATATAATGTAATATTTTAATTGCGACTCATAATATAGTGCCATATTAATGTATTTACATATTTTATTATGCTTACATTACAAAACTATTAAAATAATTATTATTGATATACAAAGTCATGTATCATAGATCTATGATATACAGTACTGAATATACCAAACTCCAAACTCAACTAAAGAAAGCTGCAATATTGTTTCAATATAAACAATAAACTCTGTGACCTGTTGCTATTTTTGCCAGTCCTGTCATGCCCAGACCCAGGCACGGTGGAGCACAGTCGCAGGGTGATGTCAGGCCCGCGTCTCATTGTGGGTTCTACTGTCCAGTACATCTGTAACAAAGGCTACTCGCTGTCAGGAAACAGCCTGCTCTCCTGCTACCACCGTGACTCCACCGGCCCCAAATGGAGCGAGAAACTGCCCAAATGCATTCGTGAGAACATGATTTTATTCACAAATATACACCTTCAGATACAAACGCATAGTGGTGAAGAACCCACAGAGTGCACGTTTAATAATGTTTATTTTACTTTACTGTACGTTTTTTCTAAATTTGTTCATTCTATTTACAGACATAATGGCCCGGTTTCACAAACGGGGCTTAGCTTAAGACATGACTAGGCCTTAGTTAAATTAGTTAATTAGTTAGTGAGGTATTGTCAAGTATGGTGACCCATACTCAAAATTAGTGCTCTGCATTTATCCCATCCAAGTGCACACACACAGCAGTGAGTAGTGAACAAATGCACACACACACACACACACACACACAGAGGAGTGGGCAGCTATTGCTCCAGCGCCCGGGGAGCAATTAGGGGTTCGGTGCCTTGCTCAAGGGCACCTTAGTCATGGTATGGAAGGTGGAGAGAGTGCTGTTCATTCACAATCCCCACCTTCAATTCCTGCTGGCGCGAGAATCAAACCTGCAACCTTCAGGTTACAAGCCCGACTCCCTAACCATTAGGCCACGACTACTATTTTAAGATATGTCAGAGCAAGATATTTTCAGTTGAGACAGCTCAAACATGTATTTCAGTCTGGGAGTAGCTTAAGCCTTTTCTGTGAAACCGGGGGAATGTGTAATAACAAAAAGAAATGCATATTAGTTCCAAAAATTTTTTTTTTGGTTTGAGTTTTTCTTTTGATGACCAGGTTTCATTCTATTCACAAAAGCAGTAGTATATCACTAACTAATCCATGCTTGTTTTGTGATTGGTTGGTTTTTTTGTTTTCGATGTTTCATTCTAGTAATAGTTTATAAATAACAAATCCATATTTGTTTTCTTTTCTTTCTTTTTTGGTTGGTTTTGTTTTCTTTTGTTTACAAAGTCTAATTATATTTAAAGGAAAAGTTTTTATTTTATTTTTTTTTTTTTTTGGTTGTTTGGTTAGTTTTTATTTTATTTTATTTGTTTTTGTTTTTTATTTGTTTACCAAGCCTCATTCTATTTTCAGAAGTAGTAATGTAGAACAAACAAAATTGTTTGTTTGTTTTTTTGTTTGTTTTATTTAGTTTTCTTTACTTTACAAAGTCTCACTCTGTTTAAAGAAAGTAGTAGTTTAGAACTAACTAATCTGTATTTGTATTTGTTTTATTTTTCTTTTGTTTTGTTTTGCTTTGTTTTCATTTTATTTTCAGAGGTAGTTAGTATACAATTACCTAATCCATATTTATGGATGTGTGTATATATCTGTGTTATATAGCTGATTCATATGAGCCGTGTAGGAACCCCGGCACTCCTCCCTATACCATTCAGAGCTCGGAGAAGCATGTGTATCAGGCTGGAGAAACTGTGCGCTTCTCCTGCATGAGTGGGTATGAACTCCAGGGTGAGCCTGTTCTCCGCTGTGTCCCCGGGCATCCTTCCAAATGGAGCCATCCACCCCCGTTGTGCAAAGGTAGTCTGTGTGTTTTGCAGTGTTCATGATGTGTGATCTGCATACTATATCATTCACATAAGGTCTCTTTCCTGTCTGCAGTGGATGTTTAACTATTGATATGTTGTTTCTCTTCAGGGTAGGGAGTGTTTGTTTTTAATAATTGGTGTGACAAGCAACATTTTCTCATTTGTTAAAAGCTCTCGCTTTTTTCCCAGCGGTAACACTGGAGTACATAGATGAGCACAGACTGGATGGTAAGAACATCTTAGAAATGTACATAAATTTGTCTTCACAGGTATACAGCTTAACTTATTTTATGTATTTGCTATACTTTGTCCCAAATCAGTGGCCAGTGCAGACTTCAGTATGGAGGGAGCCAGTGTGGCTGTTTCCATTTTTATCCCAGTGGCCGTAATCATAATTATCATCATGTCAATATATTTCTACTTTTCAAGGTAAGTTTTTTTTTTTTTTTTTTTAAATAAATTCTTACTTTATTTACCAAGGATGCATCAAGATTTTTATTTTTGATAAATGTTGTTCTTTTGATCTTTCTTTTCATCAAAAAATCCTGGAAAAAATGTATCCATTTCTACAAAAACTATTAAGCAGCACAACTGTTTTCAGCATTGACAATAATAAGAAATACTTCTTGTGCAGGAAATCAGCATATTAAAATGATTTCTAAATGATAATGTGACACTGAAGACTGGAGTAATGATGCTGAAAATTCACAGGAATAAAATACATTTTAAAATATATTCAAATAGAAAATGGTTATTTTAAGATATAATAATATTTCACAATATCATTTGTTTGCAGATTCCATGTGGTTGAAATTTGTACGTTGTTTGTGTGACAGTCCAATTCTGGTTATAGTTTAGTTCAAATGTCTCTCCTGTGGGTCAGACCATTGCAAGTCAAATGAATTGTTGTCATATGTTTGTTCTCAGAGTGCAAGGCAAGTCTCTACGTCTCTCCATGTCCACATCACCACAATACGATCACATCAGAGGAGAGTCAGCTTTTGAAAACCCCATCTACGAGACTGCAGTAAGTAAAGCATGTGCTCACCAACAGGCTACATTCATCCGCAACAACCACCTCCTCACTTGTAATAGAAACCTATTCCCACCCATCGTATCCATTTGTAGTGATATTTCATGGCAGCACTGAGAGGTACTCATGTGTTCAGTCTTACAGGTGCACATCTGCACTTTGAACGCCATCTGCGTTGCCATATTGTGGGTTCATTTCTGTTATCTAATTAGCTGTAAAGTGCCATTCTGGAGTTGAAATGAAGTGGTGCACGGAGCCACGCCCTCATCATTTCATCATTAGCGATCACACGGTTTTATCACTGGGCCAGAACACCAGAGGAAGTGACACATTTAACCTTATTATTGTGTAGTCTATTAGCATATCACCAGCCACCTCTGCTTCACCTGCTCTCATTGTTCAATATATTCACATTCATTCAGCTAAAAAAAGGTATTTCATGTTCAGATTAAAATTCTATCATCATTTACTTACTTCCATGTCACTCCGAACCCATGTGTGACTTTTTCTTTCTTTCGTGGAGCACAAAAGAGAGACATTTAGCACAATCTCCCAAATGGAAGGGGACCATTGCTGTTAAATTAAAAAAATAAATAAATACTGTAAAAGTATCATAAAAGGCATCATGAAACTAGTTTATTTAATTTTTAATTTATTTATTTTGTTTAGTTAACAGGGACATTGTACATTAATAAAACATTTCTCTAAATGTACCAGAATTAGCCGAAGGCTATTTTTCATCTGTAGTCCCTGGACAGATGTTACAAGTCACCCTAAAAAGATGTGATTAGAATACATAATAGTTGACAATTTAACAATTACATAGCACAATCCATTAAACAATATATTAATAAGAACAATCAATAGAATAGAATAATAAAAACAAATACATAACACAATCAAAAATAAAAAGGACAGCCACCAATATATAATTCTAATGTTTACATAACTGAGTACTAATTAACCATTTCATTAATTGAAGCCTGAATACCTCATATGTATCTAGATCTCTTATGGTTGTCAGAATAGTGTTCCATTCTCGTGCAGCTTTAACAGAAAATGCAGATTGACTAAACTTACTCCGTCTAAGTGGTATAATACAGTCTCCTCTCAATGCACCTCTTGTAGAACGATGAACAGTTGTTCTAACGTTGACTAACTGATTAAGAGGGGGAGAAGTTAAACCATAAATGACCTTATACATCAAGCATGTATTTGCATACTTAATCATGTTTTCCCAACTCAGCAATATTGAACAATGATGAAAATGTACTGGTTTCTTGTCAAGAACTTTAAGTGTACGTAATGGTTTTAGAGTCATTAAACTCGCCTGAGACCAAGTCGTTAAACAGTAAGTCATGTGAGGAATAACCATAGAATGCATATACATCTTAGCTGCCTCAAATGACATATAATCTCATATAAACCTAAAATTATAGAGATTGAATTTAACCTGCTTACAAACCTTTTTAACCTGAGCTTTAAATGTAAGTTTAGAATCAATCAGTATTCCAAGGTATTTATATTGGGACACTACCTGCAGCCTCAGCCCTGACACATAAACATCCGGCTCTTTAGTAAAACTATTTGACTTAGAAAAAAACATACATACTGTTTTGGAAACATTTAGTTGCAAGCAATTCTCTTTTAGCCATGCCGACACATTAACTATGAAATTTGTAAGGTCATTTGCAACTTGTGTGAAACTATTACCATGTAAATAGATTACAGTATCATCCGCATACATTTGTATATTAATACCAGGACATGCCAAATGAAGATCATTTATATAGAGAGCAAAGAACAGAGTTTGTATGACTCTGTAATACAGGTATTATGACAATATACTGTTCAATAGTGTCAAAAGAGAGAAAAGTGAAAAGTCTCATTTGTTTTCAGCTACAATACCATTCAAAATTTTGGGTTCAGTAAGATTTTTTTTTAGGAACTTAATACTTTTATTCATCAAGGATGCATTAAATTGATCAAAAGTGACAGTAAAGACTTTTATAATGTTGCGAAAGATTTCTGTTTCTCATAATTGATGTTCTTTTAAACTTTCTATTCATCAAAGAATCCTGGAAAAAAACATTTATTTCACAAAAAATATTACTAAAGGGATAGTTCACCCAAAAATGAAAATTCTGTCATTAATTACTCACCCTCGTCATGTTGCTCCAAACCCATAAGACCATTGTTCATCTTCAGAACACAAATTGAGATATTTTTGATGAAATCCGAGAGCTTTCTGAGAGCTTTAGAAAATTTGAATTTTGGAAATTGAGATAATTAGAAAAGCTAAGCAAATCAGCATTAAAAATAGAAAACAGTTGTTTTAAATTGAAATAATATTTCACAGTGTTAATGTATTAAATGCAGTCTTTGTGAGTATAAGAGAAAAAGAAAAGAAAAAAGTCTCACCAACCCTAAATTTCTGACATCTGGGATGGGAAAAAAGAAAGTCATACAGGTTTGGAACGACATGAGAGTGAGTAATAATTTTTTTAGGTGAACTATCACTTTAATTCAGAAAAAAATGATCTGACACTTTTTGACATGCATGAACTTGCTCAATCACTTACATTTGTACTTTCTTTCCTCTCTCACTGTCTGCATCCCTGAAGAACAATGAGGTGAGATTTTGACTGTCAATACTTTTACAATGATACATGCTCTTTTCCCCCAGCCTCCTGCATCTAGCATGCATTACAGACTGCAGGTTATTCGCACCTCTTATGTGCTGTGCTTAGTGTCCCTCCAGATCTATCCCTCTCTGTGTGGCGTAGCACTCATAACACAGTCCCAGCAGCACTGACTCCCTGCATATACTAAACCGCTCGATAACAGTTTCTGGCCCCCAGAGCAAAGTCTGCGTTTGACTGTACATAAATGTGTGTGGCTGGCCAGATGAGTGTCTGTGTGCTGTATGTGTTTGTGCATGTATGTGTGCCGGTTTTTCTTGCACTAATGCCCTGAAGTGATGTACTAGCATTATGTGAAGATGATGCAAACACAAGCATCTCTTTTGGGTGTGAAGATAACAACAAGTCTGGGTTTACAAAAGACTGCAATTACAAAAAACATAGCCGATCAATATTACATTTTGGATATTTAATTTCAGGTTTGTTTTCATATGCGTTATTGATTTAGCATGCTGTTTGTTTTTCATAAACATCAGAAGGCTTTTAAATACTCATTTAATAATCTCCATTGTGTCTATTTGTGAAAACATCACAATATCACTTCATAAATCACACATTGTTTTCCCAGCAAAGTAGCCTGATAGTTTTTCCTCAGACTTCCATTATGTTTCCATTGCTGATTATTATTTTTACGTTTTTTCATGCTTAAGTTGCATGGTATTTTTGATTTGTACAGAGACCTATGATTCAAAGCAGCCACCAGAGGTACTCTCTAGGATTCTGTTGTAAAGAAAGAGCCTGTAAGGAGAGTTGATCAATGGAATAGCATCACATGGACAAGGCCGAGAAGGTTTGAACTTCTGGTGTAGGGCGTCTCCATCTTTAGCATTTCTCTTTCATATTGTGTTTGCAGCCAGCATTGGTTTTGCAATCCCTCACAAAATGAAATCATTATATATGCATATAAATGTTAAATGTATTATATTTGATGTGTTTTTGTTTGTTTGTTCTGCAGGACACGAGAGAATACGAAGTCTCCATTTAAGCTTGTTTTAACACGGAGGACCGCAAGCCTTTCTCTGCCTTGTGGAAGATCTCTCAGTTCCTTTCACATCTTGTGTAGCCAACTCTGCTGTTAATCTCACCTACCTTCTCATCTTTTCCCATCTGTTGTAAATATCACCTTGCTTCTGAGGACTTTCCGCAAGCGAAGAGTGTGGACAACATGATATTATTTTTGTAGAGCTTCAATAGCCATGGCCTAGCAGAATTGCTTGTACAGTTTTTACCCGTAATTGAGCCAAATTAAGGAATTCAAAAAATAAATAAATTTAAAAAAAAGACATAATAGGGGAGTCTGTTATTTAGGTGATTGATGTCTCTCTAAAAATATTTTTTTCATTTATTTGTTTTTTTAAGTGTCGCACTTTTGCACTCACAACCCCTCCTTCCCCCTCCCTCTCCAAAAAAATTCACATGTAAAGTTACATTGTGAGATTTAAATAAATCACAAGTACAGGAAATAGTTGCAGTTGTGAAATATAAACAAAATTATATAAATTCACATTGAAATATAAAGCAATTGAACAAAATACAAATAAAGTTGCAATGACCTGTTAATTTTCAGGCAGAAATGGGTTTCCATAGCAATGACAAACTACCATTTAAAAGTTTGGAGTTTGTACGTTTTTTTTTTCATGTTTTTAAAAGAAGACTTTTAATGCTTACCAAGACTGCATTTATTTTTTTGAAAAATACATTAAAAACAGTAATATTGTAAAATTTTATTGCATTTTCTAGTTGAATATATTTTAACATTTAATTTATTCCTGTGATGGTAAAGCTTTTTTTCAGCATCCGTTTTCAGCATTCATTGCTCCAATCTTCAGTGTCACTTGATCTTTCAGAAATCATTCTAATATGCTGATCAGATACTCAAGAAACTTTCTTTCTTATTATTATCGATGCTAAAAACAGTTGAGCTGCTCATATATTGTGGAAAGCCTGATAATTGTTTTTCAGGATTCTATGACGAATAAAATGTTCAAAAGAACAGCATTTATTTGCAATAGAATTTTCCCACAATGTAAAAGTATTGTTACTTTTACTTTTGAGCTGTTTAATGCATCCTTTCTGAATAAATATATTAATTTATTTTAAAAAAATCTGACTGACTCCAAACTTTTATTGTATCTGGAGTTATTATCCAAATGAACTAGTCACAAATGTAATCATAACATTTCACAGCTGAACACCTCCATGCAGGGAAAAATAAACATTCTTTAAAACAATTATGTAAAACTCAGCAACCATTGAACAATTAAACATATGCATGGTTTACAGTTTTTTATTATTTTAATTTTCCACGCCATGAAAATGAAATGTGTTACTTACAAAAGCTGTGATTATAAACCTTCAAATAACATCTGCCAGTTTCATGAAGTGTAGTATTTTGCATGGAAACTGGTACATCTTGTATCCAGTAATGTGAAGTGGGTCCCTGTTTCATTGGGGTGGACTCAAGCCTTTATGTTAACCTTGCTTATGACTTGCCTGTGTGTACAGTCAAACAAAAGTCTGCTGGGGAAGTAATCTTTATCTGTGTTAAATTTCAGCTTTGGTTGATTTAGCCAAAAGTAAGAATCTATGTACATAAAGTTCTTGTAAATCATCCCTCCTTCACTGATCAATTGGCTCTGATTTTTTGGTTTCCGTTTATTTTTGTATGTTTTTATACATATTATGGAACAAAATAACAACTGACTGTACTCTTTCAGCAGGCACTCTTAATATATAAATATCTAAGAATGTACATAAAATTTGTATTAGATATGGCTTAAATGTATGTATATATGAGGTTTATCTATTATAGAATAGATATTTGTTCATCATTTCACACTGTCTGTTAATATCAATTATATGGATCATCTGAAACAGTTATGTACTTGGTCCCCATATGAATGTTGTCTGTACTGACTGAAATATTGTCATTTCAATGTAATTAGCAAAAGCTGCCAAAAACATCACAATTGGTCACATGCCAGACTTGCATCTTGAGTGTATGTTTCAGTGTTTCACTGTCTCCAACTAAACAACAGAGTTTGGGAACCTAAGAAACAACATTTACTGGAAGTCAAGGAACTCTAGTACATTTGTTCAGAGCAACATCAATAACTCTGATATAGTTACAGGCGTTACATTCATATTAAATTACCCAAAGCAACTTATCAATGAGGAATACAGCATGAGCAGTTAAGTAATATGATAAGTGCTGTAACAGACATTACAAGTATAAAAACTGTGCAGTTTGAGTTTTTTTATTTTATTATTATTATTATTTCATTTTAATTATTTTTTGAAGGATTCATTAAATCGCTCACAGAAGGAATCTGTCTTAAAAGTTGCAAGGGACTTGGCTGTTTAGGATTATCATGGTCCAAAATGATATATTTTTACTTCGTTGTACTGTACTGTAATTATTTACCACAACATTGTCATAGCGTCTTCAATTAAAAATGATATTCCATCAGACTGTGTGTTTTTACTCGTTCTTCACAAACTTTTTCGCTGTGCTTTAGAGAAAACGTCGCCTGCAGGCTCGGAGAGTTTGTGTTGTTCTGTCAGATTAACGCTAGGAGGAGCTGTTCCCCTCTGCGTCTCAGTACGCATGCGCAGACTTCATTCCAACCCCACTGGAGTCGAGTCAGAGGAGGGCAGCGCCAGCCAGTTAGCATAGCTACTAGCAATGGCTTTTCACAACAACACCTTTGCTCTTCACTGCTGTCATCTGAGCGCCATCCACGAGTGTTTCTGCACATGAGGATCTAACCGCCGACAATCAATCCAGCAGATTTACTTTGCGATAGCGAGCGCTTTTTTAGTCAGTATGCGATGGGGACAGACAGCTGTGGATTTCTACACGCATCTTTGCAGGCGGCTGCTGCTGAAGCAGAGGATGCTGCTAGGCTAGCGAGCTAGGCCTTTACATCCCACAGGAACCCTTCAATACTGCACCAGACAGCAACTTGCATTCAAAATAGGAACGATATTTGCACTTAAACGAGAGTTTGAGCGATTCGTCAGCTCTTGTTTAGCACAAGACATCTGGCGAGCTCTGTGCTTTTGTTTGTTGATAGCTGCTAGCTAGCCGAACATCGAGCAGCCAATCCGCTATCTTGTTAGATTATCGACCCGTTTAATATTTCCAGAACGGCTTGAAGACAGCAAGTTAACCCGACTGGGTTTGGACAACGCGAGAACTGCTGTCGGATTGTGTGTTCATGCTACATTTTAGCAGTGTGAATGTGGGACAAAATGGAGACCCCGAAGATTCTGTACGATTTGGACACGTCTGGGGGCCTAATGGAGGTAAGCCTGTCTGCCCTTCAGCTGTGCCTCGAATCACTGTCTTGTGTGAGTTAAATATGCCTGTATTAAGGATTAAATGAGTCATAATAAAAGCAAATTGCAGAATGAAAATCAGTCGTTTGTGGACGTTTGCTTTGGTGAGTTTATCTAGAGCTGGCCTGGTGCAGAAATTGCCTGTCTGGAAAGTAGAAACGAGGACAAAATTGTTATATGTTATATATATATATATATATGCGCTCAGATAGATCTGATTTGACATGGAAAAAAGTTTAATGACTTTATAGTTGAATGCAGTGGTCCTTGAGGCCCCCCTGGACTGCACGATTTGGGGGTCTCTCTAATGTCACCCTTAATTTCAATCCAAAATCTGCATTGTGTGTGTCTCAGGTTAGTATAATAATATCCAAAATGTGCAGTGGTAAGGTTCAAAACACCAGTTGAATGTGTGAAGCAACTCTCCATTGACATCTGTCAGGGCCGTGGGATCTTTGTGTGACTACATGCATGTATAAAATATATTTGCCAATCTGTTCCAGCAAATTCAACAGCTGCTCGCACCTCCACGCTCTGAGGATGGAGAAAAGAGACGCAAACCAGAGAGGGAGACCAGAAGAGGAGGCCGAGCCACGAACCATGACACCTGCGATAGCTGCCGTGAGGGAGGAGATCTGCTCTGCTGCGATCACTGTCCCGCTGCTTTTCACCTGCAGTGCTGGTATGGTTGCAGTGCGTTTTCTTATCATTTCTGGGTGTACAAGTCTGCTTATGCTGCTGATTTTTAAAGGTCACACTCACAGAGATTATTATCTTGTTGGCTGATGAGGATTAAGAGGGTGACTTGTGGATGTCTTGGAAGCATTAAGTTAGCTGCAGTGGTTAGTACTATATGCAGTTGTTTTATGGCAAATGTATTTACGAACCTACATTTAGCAAATTGTGATGAAAGATTAAATGACATGCATTATCGCTCAAAAGTTTTAGGATTTTTAAAAAATGTTTCTCAAATGTTTCTAATGCTCACAAAGACAAAGTAAAATTGTGATGTATTATTATAATTTAAAATAACTTATTGTAATATATATATATATATATATATTAAAATGCAATTTATTACTTTGGCAAAGCTGAAATTTCAGCACCAATTACTCCAGTCTTCAGTGTCACATGATTCTTCAGAAATCATTCTAATATGCTTATTTGGTGCTCAAGAAACATTTCTTCTTATCAGTGTTTAAAGCAATTGTGCTGCTTAATATTACTGTCACAGAAACTAGTCAGTATGACAGTTGTCCCATGTAGAAACTTAACGCTGAAAACATATCACACACAATCAATGTAGATTTTCTGATTGCTAACAGTGCATAATGTTTTTGTGCACATCACCACTTCCTCATCTGACAGCAACAAAAAATGCCTAGAAATGGGCATTTAAAAAGTTTTATGTCCACCAGTGGTTCTCAAACCTGTCCTGGGGACCCCCAACCACAGCATATTTTGTATGTCTCCCTCATTTAACACACCTAATTCAACTCATCAGCTCATTAGTAGAGTCTGCAAGACTTGAAATGGGTGTGGCCTATGAGAGAGACATACAAAATGTGTGGTGGCTGGAGGTCCCCAGGACCGGTTGGAGAACCACTGCACAATACTGCTTAACACTGACAGCCTGTGCTTGAATTAAAATCTTAATGTACCTACAGGTTGTTTTCTGTATAGTTAGTTACCCTGATTTTTTTCTCTCGTTCTGAAGCCACAGCACTGTCTTATAGTTTATCATAGAGGCTTTGTTTGGATGGAATCACTCCTGCCTCATTTGATGGCTATTTAAAGCAAACTCCTAGTTTTTACTGCTATAGTCCTGTGCTTATCACTAAGGGGAAGTAAATGTATTGTTATTCAACAACTCTCCTGTCCTGAGGGGAGATTTGTTCAGATGTGCTTCACATAAAATCGATCCAGCCTTTCTCTTGGCTAATGTAATATAAAGCTAGTCTACAATGCTGTATGGCAAGGGTGAAAGAAAAAAAATTATTTACATTTTTGTAGAATATCATTTGCAACATGCAGCCTAAAGATTGCAAAGAGTCTTTGTGGTTCAGCCTGTTTTAACTTGTAGATTTGGTGAGACCTAGACGGTTTCAGTGTGATTGCACCTTTGTGGTTTTCTTTGCATCTAGCACATGAATAAAACCTGTAAGCTTTAACTGCATGCAAAAATCTTTATTTCTACAGAGAATTTACATTTAAAATGTGTAAAAAGCATTGTGTTTTCAAACATCAGGATTTGTAAAGAAATAGAAATTTGGTTCTTCACAGTAATCCACCTTTGAGCAGAGAGATGCTGCCCCCTGGTGATTGGATGTGTCATCGCTGCAGTGTGCGCAAAAAGGTTGGTGAAGTCATATTTGCCATTGCTGTCTTGTATTTGGAAACTGAAGCTGTCTAATGTTTATCTATTCACATTTAAAGGGATAGTAAAACATAAACATGTAAATTGTCAGCTTATGTAATGAAATGAATAAATAAATGCTTAATTCTGGGTGAACTATTCCATTAATTTCCTGAAAAGACACAAGTTTCATGCCTATTCCACCCCACAATGCGTTGCTTTAAGCACAATTAAAAAAGAAAGAAAGAAATGTTGATTCATTCAGTGTCTAAAAAATCAATAAAACTAATAATGTATTTACTCAACATGTGTGTGCTATAATTTTTTAGTTATTAGAGTAAGAGATACTTTAATGATGCTTATTAAAGTATCTTATCAGCATGTTAACAGTTAGTTTTGGGAACAGAGCTGTAGTGTGTAATTTTCTGGTTCTTTAGAAGCGTGAGCAGAAGGCAGAGCAGGTGAATGGGGCGTTGGAGCGGCAGCTATCCAAGAGGTCCTCCTCCCCTGCAGCAGAGCTGGAGCTGGGAACACTGCGTCTGGATGGGCTGCCCTCTGCCGCATCAGGAGGCCTGAGACTCGCTGTCGCACAGGTCCGTCTTCTTGAGCGACGCACGAGTAGCCGTCCCGGCACGCCCACTTCAAACGCGTCCACCGACACGCCTACACCGTCAGAACACAATGATGTGGATGAAGACCTGATGGACGTCGAAGAGGAAGTGCAGGGCTCTGAGTCCGAGAGCGCCACACCTCGCCTGAAGAAACCTTTTCAGCTTCTGATCGCTGCGGCCATGGAAAGAAACCCCACGCAGTTTCAGCTCCCCAGTGAGCTTACGTGCACCACTTCACTGCCTGGTGAGGCTCGCCCACACTATTGTGCTAAGTGGTTAAAGTGTGCTTTGTGTGTTGTTATAGTTGAACTGTATGTGTGTGTGTATCTACAGGCAGCAGTAAGCGCAGAAAGAAAGAGGAGGCGATAGGCAAGAATGTAAAGAGGCCACAACATGAGCTGGATCCCAGTGGGCTGGTCCCTCTGCCAGTGAAAGTGTGCTTTACCTGTGGCAAGTAAGAGCCCAGAAACATTACAGACACTGGCAGCATCATGTAAATTGTTGGCTGATATAGAGTGTATATGTTTAGAGAGAGATCTTCCTATGGGATTTTTATTATAGGGTTTTTCAGTATATAAGTAAAACAAGGTCTGTGGTAAATATAAATTGATGATACACAGGAAAATTATGTACACCTATACCTGAGAAAGTTATGTTTATTTGTTTGTACTGTCTATAATAGTATATAAATAATATTAAAATAACACTGTGCCAGAATGTTAATGTCCTTGCATCCATAATGGAGTTACATATTGATTGTTGTCAGTATTGTTGCACAGTGCATCAATTTCCTCTCTCTCCTTGCTCCATAGGAGCTGCAGGGTGGCTCCTCTAATCCAGTGTGATTACTGTGCGCTCCTATTCCATATGGACTGCCTGGACCCCCCTCTCACTGCCATGCCCACTGGGAGATGGATGTGTCCCAACCATGCAGAGCACATGGTGGTTAGTGTCTTGTCTCTGATCACTTGTTGTTCATGGTAGGGATGTTTAACACCACACATGTTATTATTGTGGCACTAGTAATAAGAGTTTTCTTTCTGTTGAGTTTGTGTAATATTTGTCACTTTCAAGTTGTAATATTTCAACAAGCTCATTTTGTCTTGTGATTGATTACACTCTCGTGATATTGTGGACTGTAAATTGAAAAAGTTGCTTATTTCCATTCTAGCTAAACCAAAATAACGTGACCCTCAGCACACGTTGCCAGCTCTTCGATCAGTTCCAGGACCGATTGTCCCAACATGCAGTCAAAGTGGACTTCCTGCGCTGGGTTCACCGCCAACACCATCCCAACCGCAGAGGTGTTCGCCACATCAAGAAAAAGACATTGAAGGTGTCATTGAGCAACATTATTATTTTTTCGTTTGATTTATTTATGCCCAGTTCAAAATTTCTTTGGCTAAAGATTAATCTTGTGAGTGTGATTTTTCTAAAATCTTCCTTATCCTTATCCAGTCTTCAGATTGTTGGGGAAAATCACTTTGCAAGCACAGCAGCTTTGAGTTTTTGTTACTTTGATATGTTTGTAGGTCCCCAATGCCATTAAAAGTCACTACCAAAATCCCCCTTTGCTGGTGGATCAAGTGGGTCTTCGCAGTAGACAGCTGGTCACGAACGGTTTCATGGAACAAGAATGTTCTTCTCAACATTTAACCAGCGAAGGGGAGCAAGAGGAGGTATATGCACTGTACAAAGTGATTGTATAACAAAATGAACTGCTGTAGTGTAAATATGAGTGCACAAGTATTTTATATCATTCAGCTTTTTTTTCCTTTCCGCAGTGGCTTCGTCATGTCATTGCACTTCAGTGCAGTATTATGAAACATTTATCTGCTAAGCAGATGTCATCCTCCCTCCGGGACATGGAGCAGACTGATCTGTCAGACATGAAGACACAGGAATCTACGGAGATGCAGGTCCTCGGCTCTCAGAATTCTGACTGCCTCCAGCCTAAAGGTACACAAGTTGGCCCCCAGGGGGCCCCTGTGTTGCCCTGTGCTGCACCCGAACAGTCTGAAAGCTGCAGAGAAAGATCTTGTCAGGGTGACGCTGACAGTCCAGCGGAGAAGGGCACGGGAGTGAATGGGCCAGTGGTATGTGACAGGCCCAGCAGCCCCTCTAGACTACAAGCACTCTCAGAACCAGCCCTGCTCAACCATGTAGACGTAAAGACTGAGAGCAGTCCCCTAAGCTCCTGTATACAGAGGGATACTCCTTCATCTACCAGCCTTGCTTCAGACTCGCCTGCCCATCATCATGCTGTAGGGAACTCCTCCTCTTCGGTTCTGAAAAGCAGCTTGTCATCTCAAACTAAAGGTATTTGAGCCTACATCACTCTATACATCAAACTCTCTGTCTTTTTTTTCCCCCTCAAAATTACTAAAAGAATTGTTAAACTGAATCATTTAGTGGAAAATGTGCAAAAATTAGCAAATCCAAACCTATTTATTTTTTATTTTATTTTGAGTTTCGGTTGGTTTTTCAGTCCACAAAATAGAGTTTTTATGTCTTGTTTTTCAGAGAACAAACTAAGCGCAGATGTAATGCCTGCTGGGAAAGGCTCGGTGCTCCCGTCCTCTATAGGCAGCTTATACAGCTACATCAAGAATGTGGTTCAAGGCGATGCAGGTAAGAGATCCACTTCAGCAAGACATGATTTTTAAATAAAACCATTCATTGTCCAGTAAACAATGGTTCTG
Source organism: Onychostoma macrolepis (assembly GCF_012432095.1). Lineage (NCBI taxonomy): Eukaryota > Metazoa > Chordata > Actinopteri > Cypriniformes > Cyprinidae > Onychostoma > Onychostoma macrolepis. Next base: position 16,554,110 of record NC_081169.1, read on the forward strand.
AGGAATGAAATTCTTTCTGTGTTGTAGAAGTGGACATGAATGAGCTGGATGAGGAGTTTATCAGACTCCTGGCTTGGCAGAGGATCCAACAGCTGTTGTCTCCCAAATCACTTCAACCCTCAAACAAATGTGGGATTCCTCCAGCCGTCACTGCCTCTCTCCCTAAACCTTCCCCTGTCGCAGACGGTAACAAAACTCACCCTTCACATTACATTGAGGCTGTGCTGTTGCCCCTCCAGTCATAATATAGCAAGTCTTTGCTCTTTTGCAGCACAAAAAAAGGACGTACAAGCTCGAGCAGTACTGTGTCCTTTAACAGGAAAAGGGGCAGCTATCAACATGTGCTATAGGACTCTGTACATAGGAACAGGTACGGTTTGCTACAACAATGCGTTTGCATTGTTTTGAATAAGATTCATAGAGATTTTTGCTTTGTTTCAGGTGCTGAAATGGATGTGTGCCTTACAAACTACGGTCATTGCAATTATGTTTCTGGGAAACATGCCTGCATCTTTTATGATGAAGTGAGTGTTACCTGTAATTATGCCTCATTAAAGGCTCTTGGGAAAGCTCATTTTAATTTAAATTCAGATTTAACAGATCAAGGGAGATGAATGCTTCTAAATGTAATTTAATCTCTCTTAGAACACGAAGCATTATGAGCTTCTGAACTACAGTGAGCATGGGACGACTGTAGATAATGTGCTTTACTCGTGTGACTTCTCCGACAAACCAAACATCACTTCACCCAGTGGGCTCGCGTCCAAAGTACAAAACAGCATCAGTGAGTACCGCCCATAATCTTGTTTTTGTAATGTGTGACACGATTGTAGTAATGCATTATATCTGGTTTGGTAAATCCACAGGAAGTAACAGGTCAAGGAAACTGCTTGGTGAGATGTGTGCGGAGGCGGTGCTAATGCCCGCAGGTGGTGTGATGAGCAGCCTGGCTCAAGGAGGACCCAAATCACCCTGCAACTGTAAAGCCAGCAGCTCCAGCCTGATAGGGGGCAGCGGAGCCGGCTGGGAGGGCACTGCATTGCTCCACCACAGCAGCTGCATCAAAGTGGGCTGCATGCAGTTTCTGTTCAGCATCACAGAGTTTGCTAGCAACCAACCCAAAAAAGAGCAGACGTCCACCAGCGTTGGCCAAGAAGAGACTGAAGCAGTTGATGCACAGACTCCCAAACTCCACCAAATGCCAGTGCTACAGTCCAAGTCTTTATCATAACCCCTCTTCTCCTTTAATAATACAATGGACAGTAAATGCAGTTTGGAATTGAGGAACTTTGATAAAGCAGTTAATTCATTCATTTGTATGGAGGTATTTTGGGGCCTGGGTTTTACGGACGAAGTGTTTGCACATTACATTTCTATCATTTTTTTTTATGCAAAACCTTTTGACTGAGAAGCAGCCGTTCGATTTTCCCCTAAAACTCACTTGTCGACACCACACCCTGTATACTTTGTGTCAGTGCAAGGGGATTTTATGTACTCTTTTGAACAATATATTTACTCCAAAATATTTTATTTTGTTATAAAAATGTATTGTTCTTTTTCTGCAGTTTTTGCACACTAGGTAACTATATGCAGAAGTGCATACATGTGCAAATACATTTGTAGGATTTATTAGCGGAATCATTGAGCGTTCTGGTTTCTTCTGGAACTGTCCATTTATCTGTAGTGTTAGAGCCTCTACAGCCTTAGTTGTGAAGTTCATTTGTGTATAAAGCTAGTTGTTCAACTAAAATTGTCTCTCTTGGTCATGTACATGTGACTGAAGTGTCATTTTGTCAGCAAGAAAATGTCTGACATGTCATTACATTGTAAATACATAAAGATTTTTAAATAACAGACCATTTCATGGTTTTTGTTTATAATTCAACTAGAAAAGAAAATTGACTATTCATCCTCATGTTGCAAATCTGTATGACTTTTGCCAAAACTGAGCCTTAAAAAAAAAAAAAAAAAAAAAGTATTTTGTGTTCCACACTAGAAAGTAAGCCATTAAGTTAAGGAATGAAGTGAGTGAAAAAAATGACAGATTTTCATTTTTATGGTAGGTTTAATCCCTTTGATGTGTGAATATTACATAAATTAACATGGATTAACCCTTGTTGTTTATGTAATAAAAAATAGTTGGTTTTATATATATATATATATATATATATATGAAATTACTGAGAGCAAACGCACGGGTTTACTTAACGCTTGTGCTGTTTGTGGAACCGTGTGACTGAATTAAGGGAGTGGAGGCTGTTTTCTTGACAATAGCACTCCACAGTAGGATTTTGCTGCGTTCAGGCTATGCTGTATTTACCGTAATTGCACAAGAACACACTATGTTTTCGGACTTGTTCTGAAAATGTATGAGTTTCCTTCAGCTGGTGAACACATCAGATATTTTGAAGAATGTTGATAACCAAACATTTAACAGTTGCCATTGTCTTCTATAGTATGGAAAAATTAATACTATGGAAGTCAATGGCTTCCTTCCGCTGCTTAGTTAACAACATTCCTCAAAGTATCTTCTTTTGTGTTCAGCACAAGAAACAAACTCATACAGATTTGGAACAACTTGAGGGTGAGTACATTTTAATTTAGTTTTAATTTGAATTTATCCAATTTTCATTTTGCGGTGTACTGTACCTTTAAGACTGCAGGTAAAAGCGAAGAGATAACCAAGTAAACAAGTTAATTTTTCTTTTATCTAGTTTTATAGAAGTAAATATGTTAATTTTTAACTAGCCTACTGTGACAAGTGAACCTGATTATCAGGGTTAAAGAAAATATTTGTTGCTTTGAGTTCTATTCTAGCTCGAACTTTTTTTTCACGTTATTTTAAAGTTGATTTATCATTTCCAATATAGACTTTGCGTAATTTAATGTTACAATGTTTATTTTACGTTTTTGGTGGAAGAATGAGTAATTTCCATAAGACATTTTTTTGTTACAAAATATTATAAGTGCAAATAGCTATGACAAATACAGCATTTTACATGGTTTTATAAATGTAGGCTAGGTGCCATGTAAACACGTTTATTTATATTGCGCCTTTCTGCAAATTCAACGACGCTTTACAATCATTAATCAAATGTAATTTGGGGGTCCTGTCCTTAATCCGCAGTATTACAGAAATATGTTAATATTTAAATAAGTGCCTCAGTTTAAAAAAAAAAAAAAAAAACTGAGGAAATGACGTACAATTAACAAATATTAGACAATCACCAAAAATTCAAATGTCATTACAAAAGCAATTCATCCTGTTGATCTGGTTTGAGCAGAAAGTTGGGTTAAGCAAGTTGCCTAACAACTCCAGAATAGACACTGGGATATTGTGGATTGTTTTCGTGCGCTTTATGTTGTATTTCACATCCGAAATGGCAGAAGAGATATTGCTGATCGCGGGTGTTGCGATTGCGGTGCTGATGATATTTCGTATGTATGTACGCGGAGCGCGATGCAAAAGTAAGACAAAGCTGCATGGCAAGACTGTCATCGTTACAGGTACTTTTTATTTTTAAAGAATGTGTTTCAAGTCAATGCGTTTGTCAGTCGTTTAAAGCACTTCATTTAAACTCTGTGTGCAGGTAGTAACACGGGCATCGGTAGAGAGACAGCGGTGGATTTAGCGCGGAGAGGCGCGAGAGTCATTCTGGCCTGCCGTAACCAAGTACGCGGCGAGGCTGCTGTCGCTATTGTGCAGAGAGTGAGAACATTGCCTTAAAATCTACTTACCCGTGAGTCTCAGTTACTAAATAAATCTTTTTTATAATTGTATATCATATGTTTTGTTTTCACTTAGGAAGGTGGGAGTAAAAATGTGGTGTTCATGCAGCTGGATTTGGCCAGTTTGAAATCAGTGCGCTCCTTTGCAGAAACTATTCTCAAGACCGAGAGAAAATTGGATATTCTCATCAACAATGCAGGTTGAGTTTTTGTTTAAATCACAAGCATATCATAAATTATAATATAGGCCTAGGTAATTCTATATTTTAATAATTTGTATACACTAGCATTCAAAGGTTTGGGGTTTAAAAGATTTTAGTTTGTTTTTGAAAGACGTCTCTTCTAACCAATTATGCGTTGATTTATCAAAAATACCATAAAACAGTATAATTGTGAAATAATATTGCAGTTTAAAATGTTTTCTACTTTAATATATTTGTAATGTAATCCAGTCTTCAGTGTCACATGATCCAGAAATCATTCTAGTAGGTTGATTCGTTGCTTAAGAAACATTTCTTATTAGCAATGTTTAAAACTGCTGTGCTACTTAATATTTTTGTGGAAACTGTGGGGACATGGGTCAATGTCCTGAGATGTCACCTTCACCTTGTAATACCTATGTCATTATACAAATCTATGTCCTGACTTTTCACAAAAACGCGCACACACACACAGCGGGGAAAATAAGTATTTGATACACTGCCAATTTTTCAAGTTTTCCCACTTACAAAGAATGGAGAGATCTGTAATTTTCATCGTAGGTACACCTCAACTGTGAGAGACAGAATCTAAAAAAAATCTAGACAAATCACATTGTATGATTTTTAAATAATTAACTTCCATTTTATAGAAAAATAGAACTTAATATTTGGTACAGAAACCTTTGTTTACAATTACAGAGGTCAGACGTTTCCTGTAGTTCTTGACTAGGTTTGCACACACTGCAGCAGGGATTTTGGTCCACTCCTCCATACAGGTCTTCTCCAGATCTTTCAGGTTTTGGGGCTGTCGCTGGGCAACACGGAAAACTTGGAAAAATCGGCAGTGTATCGAATACTTCCCCCACTGTATGTATGTATGTGTATATATGTGTATATATGTGTATGTGTGTGTATATGTGTGTGTATATATGTCTATGTGTATATATGTCTATGTGTGTGTATGTATGTGTGTATGTGTGTATATATGTATATGTGTGTATATATGTATATGTATATGTGTGTGTGTGTATATATGTATATATATATATATATATATATATATATATATATATATATATATATATATATATATATATATATATATATATATATATAATATCTAAATATATATATATATATATATATATATATATATATATATATATATATATATATATATATATATATATATATATATAAATATAATATCTAAATACCATTGTATATATCAGCATTTAAAACCATCCTGGTTCTGGTTTTGTGAGAAATATTAAATAAAAATGTATGCCAAGTCAATATTTCAGACAGAAATCTATATCAAGTCCATCTATAATGCAAATCATCTGTATTTCAGGAGTTTATATGCAGGGCACTACTGAAGATGGTCTTGGTCTTATGTTTGGTGTCAATCACCTTGGTCACTTCCTTCTGACTAACCTGTTATTGGACAGATTGAAAGAGTGTGCACCAAGCCGCATCGTCACCATATCTTCACATTTACATGATTATGGTAACCTTAACTTTGACACTCTTCGCACTCATAAGGAGTTTGGAGTTGGCGAGTCTGCTGGGAGTGTCTTCCGGATATATTCACACAGCAAACTGTGTAATGTGCTCTTCACGCATGAGCTGGCAAAGAGGCTACAAGGAACCAACGTGACCTGTTACAGCCTCCACCCAGGTCTGTGTCCCTTTAATATCATACTGGTGTTTGAGTTTCATATGTAGGCACACTTACAGTGTGTATTTTCTGCAATGGCTAACCATCCATATGTTTGTTTCAACAGGTGTTATAAACTCTGATCTCACCCGTAATATGAATAAAATGTCCAGGAGGTTGTTGAAACCCATCGCAGCTCTATTCTTTAAGGATGTAGAGGCCGGTGCCCAGACGACTCTACACTGTGCTGTGCAGGAAGGCATCGAATCCCTGAGTGGCAGGTATTTCTCTGACTGTGCTGTGCAGAAAGTGAAGGCCAAGGCTAAGGATGATGCTGTGGCCAAAAAACTGTGGGAAGTGAGTGAGACATTATGCGGTCTGTCCTGAATCCACTCGGATACTTGCACACACGGTATATGTTGCACTCACTACATACATTGCAGGTGTAATAATGTTAATTATAATTTTTTTTTACTGTCACCATGTTTTACTGATTTATGAAAAAAAAAAAATAAGACATCAAAAGGAAAATTTGGCATAGCTTGTGTTGTAGCACAACACAATGAATTGTTTGTTATATTATTCATTTGAAATAAAAACTTTTTATTTGCACTGAATTAAGCTGCACAGATTTTTGTAATATTATGTAATTGTTAGAAAACCCCCCACACACATATAGTCTTTGCATTTGGTGATGTGAAAGTTGGCACAACTTTGAGCTAAGTCATGCTTAATACCTTCGGTGAACCACTAACCCAGCTATGCAATCATAAAAAATTATCATTAAAGTTGCTCAAAGTGATTTGTATTTGTAATACTTTGCATAAATTGCCCCACTCCCTGACAGATAGCAATATGAAATATGTGTCAGCAATAATATGTATTAGCAGCACTAATAGAAATGTGGTGAGAAATAAAGCCTGTCTTTTTTTAAAGTTGTATGCATTGTAAGCAGCCAAAATAAATGCAAATTAAAATCAAATACTCCCTGTCGATTCATTATTTTGCTTGTTTGGGTTTGTTGAAATGTCTTTGTAGGGCAGGGTTTTGGTTATGGCCAATTTTAAGATTGTATTGCAACTTTAAGAGTGATGTGATGAAAGTAATTTTTTCTTATAAAATCAAGTAACCAAAGAGAAGAGAAAACACATCTTTTTGTGATCTTTAAAGGGTTGCATGATCCATCCTTATGAACAGTTCAGTCCCAAAGATGTGACCATGCCATACAAATATACACTTTTTTTTTGTTATAAACATTTAAGTCAGTTGTCACTGTTTGCTGTATGAGCTTCTCTTCACTATGTTGTTGTTGCTTTTTCAGACAAATATAAATAAAAAAAATAAAGATACAGTAATATGGTTTACAATAAGGTTCAATTATGTTAACACTAGGTATCATGAACTAACAAAAAGCAATACTTTTAGAGCATTTATTAATCCAGATTACGGTTCATCTCTACTTACAATTTTTTTGTTGTTGTGCAAATTGTATAAATTAATGTATTATGAACAAACATGAATTAACAGTATTTAAATGCTAGATCCTAGATTAATAAATGCTGTAAAAATTACAGCTCATTATTAGGGCCAAGTGCTAGGCCTATTGACAAACTGAACCATATTTTAAATTTTGGCATGAAAACTGTCAAATATTGTCCTTATATTGTAATACTAACCTTATACTGTAATCATTACAAGCTTAAATTGTAATTGCAGCAGGTTTGTCTTGCCTGCTCAACTAAATACATGACGTTGAGTTACCACTTAACATGAATCTTCCATCATACTTCCCAATTGTATCAAAACAAGCATTTTCTGTAAATCTGCTTTAAAACAAAACGTTTTGTGAAAAGCGTTATAAAACAAAGTGTTAGCAAATATATAACCCTAAAGAAGTGTTAAACACAACAAATACTATGCACAATTATTTATTTAACTTTCTTCTGTGACAAACCAAATGAACAAATTCAAACTCGTGGTGTAGCAGTCATCATTAATTGTGTTGAGTTGCTGGAGTAATCTCATAACTGAGCTATCTTCTGGTGTAGAGCAGCTTTCATGTCTGCACTGTTCAAATTGTCTGTGATTGTAGTGAAGAAGTGACGTGTGTTGAGTCCCTGCAGGGCACTGCAGCTGTTGGGATACGCTGAGAGTACGGACTCATAGTTGGTCAAAATCTCCAGTGCACACAGGAACAGTGCTTCTGGCTGGCCAGGTATCATCACCTGCACATGGAGCACATGGCAGAAGAGCTGAGTCAACACAAACAGAACTTCCTGACTGCAAGTTCCAGAGGTTTTGGGGGATGGCGTAGTGGGAATCTTTTCAGTGACTGAGCTGATAATGCCCCTCATCGCGTTAGCATAAAGCCGTCCTGTATGCGCCCAGCCTTGAGGTGGAAGCCAATCGGAACAGCTCGAACTGCAGAGCAGCTGGAAGATTCGCAGAAGAAACACTGATAAGCGCAACTCGCCAGCAAACGAACGTAGATCGAGTAACGGAAGGAAATCAACGTATTCTAAAGAGTATGGCACATAGAGTTTGTCTGACAGTAAAAGTTCTTGTAAAACTTTCAAAAGTCTTTCCCATTCCCCAGATGTGCACCACGGGAGAATCTGACATGTTGCAACTAACAGGCCCTTGCCGAACATGTTGACTTCATCTGGTTTCAGCAAGTTTAGGGAGAGAGATTCCAGCATTGCCTCATGAACACGGTCTGATAGAGCGCAGCATTCGAACCATGCTACAAGTCCAGTACCTTGTCCATACTGAGGTAAGTCCAGGCCAGACCACTCCTGCTCAGGAAGATCACAAACTGACAACAGAGAGTTTGGAACTTCATACTTGAAATGGTTTCCCCACACATCCATCAGGTAAAAACGCACAGTCCAATCAAGTTCCTCCACTTTGCTATAGAGCCAAAAGAGAGCTCTGGACCAAGCATCGGGTGCACGGGCCACTTCCTTGCCAACAATTATCCCCAGTGTGTGCAGTACAGACAACAGCAGCTCTTTGGACTGCATGGAGATGCGCATCTCGCTCTCTACCGCCTGGTCCCAGCACCTACTGCACTCATTCAAGAGCTGAGTCAGACAATATAAAAGCGGGAATGGAGAACAGCTCATGATCCAATGCACTGAGTCACTCCTGGTCTCCTGGCTCAGGGTGCATTGAAGAAGTCGGAGACAAAACTCTAAGTTGCTTGAGCTGGAAGATGCTGGGAGAAGGTACGGCTGGACAAACACATGCAAAACTTCTTCTGGACGAAGGAAACTCAGCTTTTCTCCTGTGCTTCCAGTTCTGCTGCACTTCATCAGCTCAGCCAAGAATTGCAGAAACTGGTTCTCCTCTTGAAGTGAGGATAGCTTGCTCCACACAGTGTCCTTCAGGCACCTACACAGCAGATTGTCTTTCTGAACTCCCGGTGAAGACATGAGACCTGAAAGCTGCTGGAGAATCTCGCCTATCAGAGTGTGAGCGCCAAGGTTGACAACAGCCATGTGGCAGCATCGCCGCAAAGTGGCTTCAGGATTCTGGAAAGCCACTCGGGCCACAGCAGAGACTGCTGCATCAAGGCTGTTGTTCGCACCACTTTGAATGATGCTGTTGAAGGCCAGATTGAGCTTCTCTGAGAAACCTATAGTAACAGAGCTGGGAAGAAATCCGTGAAGACCTTTTCTGGAGATGGAGAGCATTTCTGAAAGCGTAGCATTTTTGTCAGGTAACGACAAGTGGGAAAATAGGTTTACAATAATATCCTTGAGCTTTTTGCAGTGCTGAACATCAGCGTCACTTTGACATTTAGCTGTAAGCGTGGAGATCAATGTCATCAGAAGCTCTTTGGTTTGAAACAAACTCCCATTTCTCTCCAGACACTGAATCCACTCCGTCTCACTGAAATTCTGACTAAGTTTGGATGCAAACAGTCCAGGAAGACCTTCAAATCCCTCAAGATGATGGTCTAAGATGGTGATGGACATATTTGCTACTTCTGCTGCAGAACTTTCAGGAAGAGTGAATGATAAAGACGCCGTTAAGCCTTTCAGAGTTACTCTCAAATTATTCAAAGTCTGTCCATTTCCAACCAGGTCTTTTGCATGTGATGGTTGCTCCAAAGAAGTCAGAACTCTATCCAGGCTATCTTTCAGACGGATCCCCATGACACTTGGGTCATTGCTGGGCATCTTCAGAAGCCCCATAACCTCCCAGGAGCATATAATCTCAAGTGTGACCTGCATGGCCTGGATGAATGTCATTCCACGTGGCTTGGTCTCAGCAGGAGTGAGAGTGGCAGCAAGGTCTCGCTGAGCCTCACGTATAATCTCAATCAGGTCAAAACCATCTAGCACTTCATCTCTCTTTTTAAGGCTCACTGTGCGAGAGATGTTTTGGAGTTTAATTTCTATGGAGAGATCAGTAGCATTACCTAAAAGATAGTTGGTATACAATGTGTCCAGGCAATTAGAGAGGGCAAAATAACACAACTCAGAGGAAGTCAAATGCTCTTTTATTTTCCTCAGCCCCTCAAAAGTACTTGCACCACACATGTAGATTCTGGGTCAGGTTTGAATCTTTTTGATGCCAGGGGTGATGGCTCAGTTGTGGACATCATGGAGCGTGAACACTGAGTTGTAAAGAGCTGGTCTAAGGCATCAAGATATCCTCTCTTGCCCTTCAGTATTTCCCACCACACCTCCAACAGCAGCTTCACATCTGCTTCTGTGCTGCTGCTTGTCACATGATCAACCAGCAGCTTGAGCTCTTCACACCGTTCAGCTGGTTGAAAGCACAACAGCAGCTCCACATAGATGGTAGAAAAGCTCATTGACTTCACCAGCTCAAACAGCACAGTATGGTTAATATCAGGAAGGCTGTTCTGTACAGAAAACAATGGGTCTTCCTTCCATCTGGTATCAATGTCCTCTTTGTTCCTCACCTCTAAGATTTTGCTCCACACAATACAGAGAATCCTCTTTCTCCAGTGGACTCTGTCTTTGGTGTCTTTGAGTGAATGTTCACATATCTCTTTGATTGCGTTGACAATCGGACAACCAATCTGATCCCATTCCTCTTTTTTCAGAGACAGCAGTGGCTCAGGCTGGCATATCTGATTTGCCAGTACGAATCCTCCCTGAAGCACAGCAGTCTTCTCACAGCTCAGCCATGACTCTGAAACAGAGGAGTTAAATCAGGTATTGCTTTTTTCAGGCATGATAAATGTCTTCACGTTGAATTGCATAGGTTCCACCAAAATACCATTTTTTAGATATTGTTTATCTTTTTAAATACAAATAACGATAGTTATTGTCCAATAACTAATATGCATATTTTAAAACATTTTCATGTTTGTGTTAGGCTATATGTAACCAAGTTAGCTCGAGAATAAAAAATGTTCTGTTCCATAAATTAATGTGGGATCTACTCAAGACAGTGTAAGATGCTTTCAGAATCCTTCTGTCATTTTGATTATATATTAATATTGATCAAATGGAATACTTTATGATTACTTGGTGTTTCGATGGTGGTTTATGGCTAAATCTTGTCATCCTGTGCTATTTTATAAGAATAGAAAATTACAACCTTAATGACAGAATGTTAAGCGCAGATAATGTCATCACGTACCAGTATATCATTTCGCATTAAACAATAACGTTAATAGATTATTACCTTGATCCATAATTGATGTGCTTGCAAAGAAACTTCACCAACTGAAGTAACTTAATTCATATCCACTGAATCCCCACGCTGAGAAAATTATCACGGCTGTCACGATGCATGCCGTTTTCAGATGTTTATTTCTGGAAATCTGAGAGAAATATTAGTTTTGAATGGTAACGCTTAACACGTTTGCCTTTTGAGTTTTCAAATGCAAAGCATTTATGTGCTTCCGTGTCAAAAGATGTTCCCCTTGCTGTGTTTTTTTGTAGCGCCATCACTCGGACGTGGAGGGGAGTCACCTTAGTGACTCGAATCTTTTGAATCCCTTCACAAAAAAAGATTTGTTCATTTTCGTTCATTGAGTCGTCCAGTGACCTATGTGATTCACTTAAAAAATTAATTAAAAACACCGAGTCCTTTACGACCTACACAAAGACTTATTACGATTTACTGAAATGTGTCATTCTTGCACATTAATTTGTTCATTCAGTTCGCTAAAAACATCCAGTTAACTAAAACACGAGTCAGTGCATGGAGTGAACGCAAGCGATTCGTTCAGTTGAAAGATTTGTTCAATACAGATTCATGCACAACCGAAACAACCAGTCATATTAATCTGACGAAACGAAAGAGAAAGTAAATGGTGCATGGCGGTTTCAGTAAACTGGGATGATTGTCCCGAGGACGAGCTTAAACATTATGTTTTGGACTTTTGGCGGTCTTATCCTAGCACTTTTATGCTTAGGTATTTTTAAATGTGACTTGTAAAGATTGTTGCTGTAGTCACTAATGTATTTTCCTTCCTTTACTCCTCTGCTCGTATAATGTAAATTAAATTAATGCATAATATTTTGAAGGAAATAACTATCAGAGGAGTTTAAAATCACGTTTGCATAGCAAGGTTGTTTATAATGGGGACTGTGTATACTAGTACTTCTATTTTCAGTTTTGTTAAGCTCCACATTTCATTTACAGTTAATTGAGAATTGTGTTTATTGTGTTATTATTCCTGTTATTTACTGATTTGTATGTTATGAACAGGTGTGAATGGCTCACAGTCACTTTATGATGTTCAGTGGCTTCCTTGTCCGTTTGTGGATGAGAAAATTCATATAAATGAAGAAGGCCACACAGAAACCAAGTATATCAACAGAGAGGCTGTGCTTCAATTTGGTAATGTCGGTGACAAGCCTTTACACCCTACCATTACCTTCCTTGTCACAGGTAAGTGGAAGTAATTTGAAGTTATAACCTTAATATGTGACCCTGGATCACAAAACCAGTCATAAGTGTCAATTTTTCGAAATTGAGATTTATACATCATCTGCATATATAAGCTTTCCATTGATGTATGGTTTGTTAGGATCGGACAATATTTGGCCGAGATACAACTATTTGAAAATCTGGAATCTGAGGGTGCAAAAAAATCTAAATATTGAGAAAATTGCCTTTAAAGTTGTCCAAATGAAGTTCTTAGCAATGCATATTACTAATCAATAATGAAGTTTTGATATATTTACGGTAATAAATTTACTAAATATCTTCATGGAACATGATCTTTACTTAATATCCTAATGATTTTTGGCATAAAAGAAAAATCTATAATTTTGACCCATACAATGTATTTTTGGCTATTGCTACAAATATACCCCAGCGACTTAAGACTGGTTTTGTGGTCTAGGGTCACATATATCCTTCGCTCTTTAATTAATCTGCTGTTTGTTCATTTGTGTACAATAACGCAGCATCTAAAGTGGATATGAGGCGTTATTTGGAGGGAACTGAGGATACACTAAACTGTGAGATCCGAAGATACAGCACTGGAGGGATTGTGATGCGCTGGCCTACTGCAGGAGCGCAAGATCATGACGCCTGGTTCACCTGTACAATACGCCATACACAAGGCTTGTTCGTCATCACCACCTTCCTCAGACACACAACTGCGGCTCCTGCCCAAGGAGAGGTTGACTTTCTAGAGTGGAGAACAGTCAATGATAGGGATCTCCTGACAACATCAGGTAACCACCAAGCAAGGGGTTACCTCCTGGGAGTCGAAATTGAATGGCAAAAATGAAACAATATAAATATTTAATTAGTGTTTTTCATCCTTTATTACATATGTGTTTTCCAGCTGCGATGGTTGTTTTGACCCGGACTCCCTCCGTTGAGGTGGGATTCTTGAAGGAGCCAAACCTGCACTGTCAGTTTACTGTGGATCATAAACTGCCTAATACAACGGTGGAGTGGAGACTGCAGAAGCACGGAGAGCGCAGCAAGCTCTTCAGCTATTCCAGCCGCACAGGGAAGAGTGAAGGCAGCGGAGTGGCTGTCAAGGCCATCGCCGCTGGAAACGTCTCCTATAAGCTTCCACCCACCAAAAAACACAGCGAGGGCACATATATCTGCTCTGTGATGGTTCCTCCTCTCTATGGCAGCCATGATATTCCCCTTACCCTAAGTGGTAAGATGACACATTTGTTTAATTCAATTCACATTTATGTTTGTATAGTGTTTTTTTTTTTTATCGTTTTAAAGCAGCTTCAGAGATAAGTGGGCTCAAATGTTGTTTTGGACCCCATCTTTGCATGGATAAAAACAGCTAATATATATTTTCAAAATATCTTCTACTGAAGAAAGAAAGTCATACAGGTTTGGAATAACATGAGGGTGAATAAATGATGGAACGTTCACTTCTTTTTTCTCTTTCAAACTCCACAGAACAACCCCGTGTGTCTATAAATGTGGGCTCCACCTTGTCTATGACACTTGGTAAGGACCAGAAGCTGATATGTGATGCAGAAGGATACTATCCACTGGATGTAAACATCGAATGGTACCGTGAAACATCTGGTGGCAGCCCTACGCCTTCGTTCCTGAAGAATGTTCTGTACTCCAGTCATCGACTTCATCAAGATGGCACATACTCGCTCTCAGCCTTCTTCTATCTGCTGCCTAGCTTGGAGGACTCTGGATATAAGTACACCTGCAGAGTATCCCATAAGTCCTTGCTCATTCCCATCCGCAAGAGCTTTAATCTCATAGTTACAGGTAAATCAGATGCAACTGAAACACAAAATCATTTGCACAAATGGAAAGTCCCTAAATATCCTTTAAATGAGATATTACAAATAACCACCAGGTGGCAGGCATGATGTTCAATGCTCTTCAATATACTTTTTTTGCTTTGTTTGTTGATCACAGAACCTGACTCTACCATGTGGTATATCACAGTCATTGGATTCATAATTGCCATGCTAGTAATTCTTTGTTATATACTGCCTCAGTTTCTTGCAGGTAAGTCATTTGTTGTTTATAAACCACTTTTAACTTTATTATGCATCCATGATTTTAATTGTCATTATTTGCTTGGGGTTTTTTTTACATCATGTAAACACTATGCAACTTATATTCCTATTTTATCAATATGGTCTCATTAGCATGTAACAAAAATCTTGTTTTTCCATTCAGACGCATATTAAAATGAAGAAAAATGCATTTGAAATTAGTTTGTTGAGGCACCTCTTTGCACATTGTGGAATACCATGGCATCTTTTACCATGTAAAATAAATGAATACATACATACAACATGAAAATAAATTAAACCATGAACAATATATTTCTGCAAAATATTGATACATTTATAAATAGTAAATCAATTTTTAAATAAATTTATAAATATGTTTTTATTGTAAATAAATATTTAGCAATCTTAGTGCTATTTAGTATCTTGTTGGGTCAATTTATTTTAATGTTATTAATATATTTAATTATTTAATTAGTTATTTTATATTTACCTACTTTCTTTGATGTACACAAGGTTTTCTTAGAGTAAAACAAAGTAATATACATATTTTTGATAGTAGTATCTCAGAATCCTGCATCCCAACTCCTGGTCATGATTATTTGTCATCAGTAGACAATGATAATGTGGCTGATAAGTAAAGAATTAACTAACCTTTGTTATTATTATTATTTTTTTTTTTCTTCAGTAAAATCAATCTAATATATTTTTGTTCAATAATACTAATTAATATTTATGCAATAATTATGATAAATGTTTCCCATTGAAAATAGTACAAAACTTATTTTTTCAAATTTATTCAAATTATTTTTCAATTTATGCAGTATTTCAGATGAAAATAGACACTAGGCCTTTAAAATCCAATTTTTGAATGCAGATTAGCACCTAGTGGTGTGAGCAAAGAAAGAAAAAACATGTAATTTCATGGTGTAACCACTAGTTGCCTGTATAGGACTCTATAGAGAGTCTTGTGAATTCCCTAGTTGTTTTTAGACATAATTGTTTACTTTTATTAGGTTGTGGATATAAATGTATATTTAGGCATTCTCAAAGACTACTTTTTGTCAAGGTTTATATTTTTTTTGCATTATTATTATTATTATATAGGTTATTATATAGGTTTTTGCCTTATTATTACTAAAGTCAACCCTGAACACAGAAAGCATTTTGTTACACAAAACATTAAAAAACTATAAAAATGTAACAAAAATGAAGAGGAATGCTTTATCAGAGCCTAATCCTTCAGGATCTGATCTGATTTCAACCTCTTATTTCACTCTTCTAACTTATTTTGGCCATATGGTTATAGCCATACCAATTCATTTGAGTGTGTATAATTGTGTATGTGTGTGTGTGTCTGTGAGTGTGTGTGACTGGATGTATCTGTTTTACACTCTTGATGTTTTAGAGTATAACCCATTCCTTGTTGTCCACTTTTTAACTGCATTGTAGTTTAATTATTGATTTTATTTTACATAGTTGCTGTGTTACAGGCACACCAGTTCATTGGGGTGTGTGTGTGTACAAGTGTGTGTGTGTGCGCATGTGTATGAGTGGATGTGTTGATTTTGCACTCTAGATGTTTTAGAGTTTCACCCCTTTGTTGTTGTGCAATGTTTTTCTGCATTGTTGGGGATTTGTAGATTGTACACACAAAAATGTTCTGTATTTTTTTTTTTTTTCCATTTCCCATTCATTTCCTATGGTCGGTCATTTTTGACCGAAGACCATGAGTGCGACTATTTTTTTTACCACCACTTAACTTTTTCGAATCATGCCCTCAATTTTTTTGTGTGTTCACATACCAAGTGCCATAAAAGTCACAGAGTTTTGTACCATTCTGGTGAAGCTACGATTTTTAAAAATTCAAAATGTAAAATTCTCCGGTCAGAAATGACCGAAGAACACACAAGGGGTTAAGGTATTCTGTCAAAGGTTAAATGTTTACTTGAATAAAAACATTGTTTCACCTTTCAGTTATTCTGTTTACCTGTGCAAGTCTAATGTTCATAATATATTCTCTTTTCTAGGTAGAAAAGCAGCAAAAAAGGTGAGTAAGAATGTGGGAGTAGAAGAGTAACAATAACATTTCTACCAACGTCCTTTGTGCAAATTTACATGAACCCCAGCTGTGTATGACTGAAAATGAGTGAGATGAATAGGCTCTCTGTACTATTTATGTTTGTGTATGTGCATGAGCTGTGTGTTTTACACATCTGTTTGTACATGTATTTGTAATTACTGACATATGTAGAAGTGTGACGTAAGTGTGTGCGTCTATTTGCCATATGTCCAGTCTCATGCTGTATGTTTATCTTATGTCTCTTATGTGCAGAGGTTTTAAGAGCTCATGCCTGAGGATTTGAAGTACAGCGTGATGGAAACCGGCAACACTTCCCTTCCTTCGTGTCTCTTTCTCCCCTCATCCCTGCCGTTTTCCCCTGCTGCTGCGTTCTCAAAGATCAGGTGCTCTTCATGAGAAAACGGGGAGTGTGTTGTGAGGTGTAATACCAGATCTCATGGTTTATGCCCTTATTTACTATGGTTGAAAAGGCACTGTGGCTCTTTATGAACAGAAGAAGAATTTCTTTGCAGCCTTCTGGGTTATTTTTGGCATCTATAAATATTAATTTGGCATGATTTCATGAATGCAAAGTGCACTACTGATGTTGATAATTTTGAGTTATAAATTATGAAATAATCTAATATTATAAAATAAGTGGGGAAAGGTATAACACTGTGTTTTTGCACTTCAGAATACAAATAAAATAATGCTTGGAACAGTGAATATGAACTTGAATTTTAATATTTGTCAAATTTGTAGGCATAATAAAATAATTCAAATAAAATCATTGTGAGTTTTATGTTCTGATTGCGTCAAATTGAAATATATCTATCTTCAGAGCACTTTGTGTGATGTTTGCAACGCTGTTTTCCGCTCGCAGTGAAAGCCAACACCAATGGTGCTCTGAGGCCTGTGGGGTTTTGAAGTATTCTTGGCTAAATACTCATCTCTGGACCACACGAACCCCCGTGAGGCATCTCCCTGACTCCCAGTTAGCTACACTATAAACACTTCACTCAGGAATGGCAGCTGTTCCCACATGGCACTTGGTACATGCCCCTTCTCCCACAGTACCCTCTTCATTTCTCTCTCTCTCTCTCTCTCTCTCTCTCTCTGTCACTATCATCCCAGCTACAATGTCTTCAAATGCACAATGGAGCCATTATTAGTAACTTTGTATGTGGATTCAGAATCCCTGGCTGGTTTCATCATTGTGCTTGCGTTGACCAAAATAAACTAGGTTTTGTTTTATTTCAAGGTTTATTCAGTGGTGATGCTCATTGGGCTTTTTGGAAACTAGCATGCCTGGTGGGTCAGCAGCCAGAGGAAGGTCATTGCTCAGCTAAGCTTTGCAGTTCTATGGAAACAGCTGTCCTGGGACCATATGAGGCTTATGCCTTGAGAAATCAAGAGTCTCTGTTACACCAACTGCATAAATGATGGGCTGCCTGCCCGTGGCTCGTGATCCGTTATTAGCCCCGTCAGTTTCCATTCGACCTGTTGACATTTTAAACAACATGCAACAGTGGCTTGTTTTATTCTGGCTAATGTGTTGTGGAAGTTAGAAACATTTTTCTAGCACAATTTAATCAGCCGAGCTGAACTAAAGAATGATTGGAGTTGATTAACCCTCTCTGAACCTGCAATGGACAACCATGTGGCCCTGGTTTCACCACAGATGGGATTTAAAAACAAACAGGCCTGGTCACTCTGGGAGGTGTAGAGGCTGTGTGGTGTAATTCAAAGAGAATTGAGGGAATGGCTTGTTTTGTTTCCAAAGCCCAGAAACGCAGAGCCATGTGACTGCTGATGGTGGTCAGTGCTCTGGGGAAATCAATAATGGCTCGATTTATTTTTTATAATTGATGAATAAATATTTCTGTAAGGGACTTTAAGGTACAACAGAGAATTTTCAATATAGCTTCTTTTAAAAAAAGCAGTTCATCCCAAAATGAACTTTGTCATCATTTACTCACCCTCATGCAGAGTTATTTATTAATCATTTGAATTAGCTTTTATTTTTGTATTTTACATTTTAGTTTAAGCTTTAGGAATTTTGTCATTATTATTACTTTTTCTTAAATATTTAAGTATTATAAGTTTTTTTAGGTTTGTTTGTCATCTAATATTTAATTTTTATTTCGTTTAATAGAAATATTTTAATAGTTTTAGTTTTAACAATAACATCACTACCCTCATGTCGTTTCACACCTGTATGACTTTCTTTTTTCTGTGGAGCACAAAAGTGTCTCTGTGTTTTTTGTTTGTTTCTTTTGTTTTTCTCTATACAATAAAATTCATTGGGACTCAGTGTTGTTTGGACCCCACTGACTTCATGACAAATGACCTTCATTTGTGTTCCACGGAAAAAAGAAAATCATGCAGGTTCGTTCAGAACAATATGATGGTGAGTAAACGATAAGAAATTACATTTTTGGATGAACTATTCCTTTAAGACCTTTTTTTATTACCTCTATAGTCTGCAGTCTCAGACATCAGGGTGGATGATGCTTCATTTCTCTTTCTTGCAGTCACCGGGAGTTGAAGTTGCGGTTAAGTGTTTGTATGCACAGCAGATTTGTTCTCCTGACTGTCCCAGATGGTCTACTACTTTATTTGCTCAGCATTTGTCTCAGCAGATTTAATTTGTGTCACATAAACTCTAGACATTCATCTCCCATAAAATTCCAACTTTCCAGTAAATGTTTTAGCAGACGCTTTTCCTTTCCCCCCCTAATTCTCCACCTTATCATCGGGATTATTTGAATGTTTGTCTTTTTTTCCTGTCTTATTTTCTTCTCTAGCCTATATGTCCTGCTCCCCCTTCCTGTCCTGTGTCTCTGTGTGTGTGTTTATTTTTCCTGTGATGTTCTGGACCTTTGGCCTGTGTGGCCTGTGTTTGAAGTCTAATGGTGTGAAGATCCAAAAGAGAGACTTTCCCTTGGATTCTTTGGTTCTCTGGTGAGGGCACTGGCTTGATGCTCAGTCGGACCCCTTACATTTAATCAGTGGAATAGAATGGCATGGAAAGACTTCTGTCCTTGCAACCCGCATCAATCAGTCTGTGGTTTCTGCGTTTTAAATTTGAATCTCTCTCTCTTCTCTGTCGCTACTGTCTTTCCACCCTCCTTACATCTCAATTCTCAGATTTCTCCCATTGGCCAGCGCTGTCAAGACTAGCTGACACTATGACTTGTAGTATTTTTAGCATGTGAGATAGTTGGTTGAGACACCGTGTCTTCTACCAGCACCTGATGACACCTATGAAGAACACTGATACGTGTGTAGTAAAGATCAGGATGCCGACATGCTAGACATCAACGTCATTGCCTTTTCATAGTCTTGGGATGTCCAGCTCTAACTAGAGGTTTAACCAAATCCATGCCTGGCCACATCTGATTTAAAGTTATTTTAAAGTTACATAAAGAGTGGTTCATCATTACAGACATTGGGATTAAGTGGGCCTGGCAAGCTGCTCTGGCAATAAAATACTTGGTATAAATACTACCAAGATATAAACAAGTTTATGGCTGTGTAATTTAGCGTGTTCACGTAAACATTTTACCATCTGGAAATATGATTTTTACCATTTTGATAACTGAGACAAATGAAGTCATGAGATGATAGAAAAATGAGTGTTATAGAAAGGTCATAGCACATTCTCCACTAATATGTAAACTTCAAAATAAAGTAAACAATGAATAGCAGATGCCAATTTTTTTTTTCAGTCAGTTTTTTATTATTATTTTATCATTTTAAATTTGTTTTTATATTTATTTTATTTTGTGTTATTTATTTATATTTTAGTTATTTTTATTTTATTTTTGCTTCATTCCACCTTCAAAATTCTAAATACACTTATACTATGTATGTGTAATGGAATGATATTGTTTTAATTGGTGATAGTTATTAAAATTATAATATCATGAAATATATATTATATAACAGTTTTTGTGTTTCCGGATAAAATGTCAACAGATTATTTTGATAGAATTTAACTAATAAATAAATGAATAAAAATCACTTTACCAAAATGAAAAAAGCCCCTAGCTGTTTCACAGAATAAAGTCAATACATCCTTCAAAATGAAGTAAAATGGAGTGTGAATTTATACGCATTATAACATTAACGTTCATATGCATTTGATTATACATTTAACATTACCAGTCCAAGAAAAACTAAGTCTGAAGATCTATGTTTAAACAGGCTGGAAGTCTTTCTGAAAGGGGATCCAACACATCAACACATGGAAGCATGAGAATGACATGAATGAAAATGGCTATGGGACATAATGGGCTCAGGGGGCTCAAAGCCTGATGATAATAGTTTACTGTATCTCAGCAACCATTGCTTTGGTGTGGTGTTTATCGGTTAATGTCAGTCAGCATGCAACATATACCTGAAAACACAGCGCCTAAAGCTGTTATTGTTTTTTTTTCTGAAAAGCGCAGCAGACAGAGACCGAGTGGGAGAAGAGAAAGGATCATTGTTACACACCGTCTGTGAGGCAAACCTGTGGATCCATGTTAAATGAATGCCAACTAAGAAAACAAAACCTGATGAAAGTGCTTAGCTCAAACAAAAACACACGTTTGAAACATTGAGGGTTGAAGATAAGAGGAACAGTCATGTACCACTACGCACACACGCACACAGTTTCCTTATTAGAAAAGTGGGCTGCGTGTGGTGTTACACATGTGTTTGTGTACGTGCGCACTCAGCCATGATTTCATGGAACAACAGACATACTAAAATGCTTAGCAGTCGTTCAAAGCTTTAGACCATACATGATTATGTTCTCCAAAGACTTGCCAGGAAATATCGTCAGGTTTTTTTCTTCAGTCATTTGGCTCTCCAGACGCAGAGGTGATTAAAGATGAAGCTGTCAGCTGAAAGTGAGCTTCAGAAAACATTTGACGCCACAAACTGAGCGATGGCTCTAACATCAGTCTTGTCTCTATATTGCAGCTCTGTACTGTAATTTAACGGCGGCCATCTTTATGTAATTTGTTATTTTATAGAAATCCGCAGTGAAGGAGGATTTAGACGATGTTCCCCTGCTGAGTTCCTATAAATCTGTGACTGTCCATAAATGTAGGCTGGTTTGTTGGTAAAGTACGTCATACCCTGTATTTGATGTCTTTCCTGCTTGTGATGTGGTGTGATTTGCGCAGAACTGACTGAAGAAATGGATTCCTTTTGGGAGAGAAGACCAGCTGAGGGGTCAGAGGTCAGGATCAGACACCCTCCCTGCAGCGCTACACGAGAAGGGTTGGTCGGGCAGATTCTCAGCCATTAAAATGGGTAGGGATGGAAAAGCCTCACTGTGTCCACTCACCTCCCCTGACCCCGTCTCCATGTCTACCCTCTGGACCTAGTGTCGGGAAGTGAAGTCATCCACACTGATTTATCAGGTCTGCTGGGGGCCAGTCATTTTCTCTATCTCTTTACCTTGTCTGTCTTTTCTGTCACTGTTTATCTTTCTCCCATTAGTCATGTTAGCGTCTCTGTCCCTCTGTCAGCTCAATCAAGTGTGTTTGCACTCAGACACAGTCGTCAATAGCCTTTGGAGCCTCTGTCACAGGCCTCCGTGTTCTTTCTTTTCATTTAATGTGGAGTAGTATGCCTTTATTGCACAGCTCTCTGGAATGATTGATTCTGATTGGTCAATCGCAACATTTCATGGTAAAATATTTTGCATAATGATTTCTAAACTGTACACTTGGTCATTGTTCCTGGCAGCCAGTCACCTGTGCTAGTATCTCATAGTCTCTTTCTTCAAATTTAAATAATTTTTAAATAATGTCCATTATTTATTAAAAAAGTGAGGCAGGGGCATAATAGGGTGTTTCTTCAGCTCTGAACACTTTTCCCAGCAAGTTGTGATGTTACAGAGGTAGCAACAGATCTTTTGTTTGGTTTTTGGTATACATCCAAGTGAAATGGATTATTTAAAAAGAAAAAAAGTGTAGGGTGGTTGTTGATTGGATGGAGGCAGATCTTAATGCAAACTGTGGTGAAGTCTGGTATATGGAACAACAGTCTGTCAGTCATTGATATTTCAATTCAAAATTATGCGGTCTATTTATTTTTATAAATTATACAGGATGACACATGGATAATTCATCGCAATTAGATCAATAGCATTTAGCATTTAGAGAATAGATAGACTGAATTTTCATTTAATGCCAACTTTAAAAATAATTTTATTTTAATTTGATCTCCGCCCTAGACTTAAAATATGAAAATCCATGAACTATATTTAAAAACTACTACTTATACTATGAATACTACGTTTTAAAGGCTGTGTAAAAATTAAATAAATAATAAAACAATTTAAACATTTATTGTTTTAAAATATGAAAATCCATCATAGACATATTAATGCTAAAAAAAAATTAAAACTATATTTAAATACTACTACTTGAATACTATTTAAAGTCTATGTAAAAATGAAATAAATAATAAACATTTATTTCATAAATATTTTAAATAATAAACATTTTTAAACATTCATTGTGTGAAAATTATTTATTTATTTGTTTTTACCCAAATTATGACTATCCCTCAGATGTAATGTTTGACAACATTATAATTTGATGCATGAAGAAAATGTGAAAAAAGTGTCATTTTGAATTAATTTATCAAATTATGCAAAAAGTGTAAAAAAATTATAATGATGATATAACTGTGTGTATTTAGGACACATAAAGTGCTAGCAATGAAATTAGCTCATCCAAAACAAAGAAATCTGCAATTTTCTTACAAAAATGTAATTTATATCACCATCAATTCCACCACAGAATAGTGATTGGAGATGTGTTAGATCATGACACAAAAAATGGCATAGTTTTCCTGTGATGCATTTATGTGCTGCTAGACAAATTAAGCTTTTGAGATTGAAAATTATGTTTCATTTTTACAGGTCCACGAGTCCAAAAGTTCTAAAGAAACTATACTCGCAGACAGACAAAAGGATAAGTCTAGAAGCCCAGAGGCAAGTTCAGTTATTACCTCCATATAGAAATCTCTCATTCTCTATTCTGCGTGTTGTATATTGCAATGACTCGCTTTATTGAGCCCAGAGGTATGCAGCGGTACAGCACAGTCACCCCACAGTCACTGGGAGAGGAATCAAAAATAATTGTCCAGGCCAGCGAGCGGTGTGTGGGAGATCTCTGCTGATACTCATCCTGCTGCTCATCATTCATTCTCATTCATACAAGGATTATTCCTACAGGGCAAGGAAAGACATCATCTTTCAACAGCACATCTCGGATCGAGGTAGGAGTCTGCATTTCACTGATCCGGGATAAGGGACACCTACCAACAGTTGAATTTATCTCTGATTGAAGCCAACTTCTACCGACACACTTTCTTGTCTTTGTTCGGCTCTCTGTATTATGTCTAATCTCCTGTACCTCTGCAGCGTGCCAGACCCGTCCACCAGGCTTATCATGAGCAGTGACAGACGCCCAGCAGTCGCCACATCCCTCCAGCACATGCCCTGACCTCTCCGACCTCTCATTCCCAGCACTGCCAACAGTAGAATGGATCACCACCACACACGCCTTTTGTCCATATAATAAAAGTCAATGGCGCCCAAAACAACACAGGACCACACTGACTTTCATTGTATGAACATAAAAATTACAAATGCATTCGTCAAAATATGTTCTTTTGTGTTTCATAGGAGAAAGAAAGCTATACAGGTTTGGAATGACATGAGGATGAGTAAATGATGATAGATGTATTACTTTACTTTCTGCCCAGCCCTCATTGAAAATGATTTGTGTCCCAGCAGATAACCTTTTCCAGGCCCATCCTGCTTCTGCTGCTAACTGTCTGCGAGTCTCCTCGCCTGTTACGCTAAATCTTGTGGGGATGATTGTTATATATTAATAGCATCAAACATGCAAGTCGAGTAAAAACACAGAATAAAAGCAATCTAATGTGACATGCTACCTATTATATTACAATGACGTAAATGAATTAAAATAACTAAAATTACAATGCTGTTCTATTGAACTTTATTTTGATCAAAGAATCCTGGAAAAAAAATGTATCATGGACTCCACAAAAATATTAAGTAGCACAACAGTTTTCAACTTAAAATAAGAAGAAATTTTGAGCTCCAAATCAACTCGGTATTTATTCTGTATTTATTATATGAGGATGAGGTGTGGTGAGCTGGCATAAGTCCTGGGCTGTTTATAGTCTGGATCCATCGCTTCTTAGAGGATCAACACTGTGGCCGGATGAAATGAAAGATTTATCTTTTATTTATTAGCTGATTTCCCAGCTAGAAATACATTTTATGGGAGGCTATTGAATACTGTAGGGATATATGCAATTTATATTACAATACATAAATTCACTAGACATGAAAGGCTCCCAAATGGTCAATAGTATTATATATATTGTAGCTTAGTAGAACAAAACCTTAGTAGGACATAAATGACAGCTAATATATACTTCTTAAGTATACAACGTTTGCAGTATAAATTGAATTGGTTGTCAGCGCCAGTTGCATTATGATATGTTTTTGCTTTTCTTTCCAATCTTCTTTCACTAATGTACATATATATCTCTAGTATCTTGTCATAATATTTCACTGTTTTTTTACCAGGGTGAATCGCTGCTAATGAGCTACAATGCACTCTCACTGGAGGCTGATACTGTTACTGCAGTGCGACCAGACCGCCACAGGCAGGTGTATGAGTGATTACATATATTTGGCTCTGATCCCTCGCAGGTGAGCACATGCACGTATGCCATGTCAAAGCCTGTTATTGCGCAAATCAGTAACACTTTCGCTCTGAGCTCACAGGCCCGCTGTGATGTGTTTGCGTTCTGTCAAAGGCTGATTTGTGTGCAAAGACTTCATGCTAATAATATGTTGTAGCTCACTCTCAATGTTCATTCCAAATTCTCTTTGTGCTCAAACAATTAGGAATGTTACACATACTCAAACACACACAGACACCTAGTTTAATTCACCTGGAGGGGCCTCCGTGCTTCAGCCTGTAAAGGGCCTCTCAACCGTCATGGTGAATAGCTCACACCAAATGAAAGATTTTACAGGGGCTTGCATTCTCTTGCTCTCACACAAGCCTTTGTTCGGCCGACTGTTTATCCAGCGCTTGGAAATAAGCGGTATTGGAAACTGGCGCCTGAAAGAATCAAATAAGAAACATTCAGCTGAATTTCTTGCTTTTTAACTTTAACTTTGGTTGACGTTATATATTATATTATATTATAATATAGTATATGTGACCCTGGAGATGTATACATCACCTGGAAGCTGAGTAAATAAGCTTTCCATTGATGTATGGTTTGTTAGGACAATATTTGGCTGAGATACAGCTATTTGAAAATCTGGAATCTGAAAAAATATATATATATATTGAGAAAATCACCTTTAAAGTTGTCCAAATGAAGTCCTTAGCAATGCATTCTACTAATCAAAAATTAAGTTTTGATATATTTACTGTAGGAAATTTACAAAATATCTTCATGGAACATGATCTTTTCATAATATCTTTGAATATTGATTTTTGGCGTAAAAGAAAAATCGATAATTATGACCCATACAATGTATTGTTGGCTATTGCTACAAATATACCCATGCTACTTATGACTAGTTTTGTGGTCTAGGGTCACATATTATATTATATTATAGTTAACGAAGAATAAAACCATAAAAAACATTTTTGTTACATGGGTAACATTTCTCATTTTTATTTAATTTAACTTAAGGTACTAAAAAAACTGAAATAAAAATGAATGTAGACATATTAATAACTACTACTACTAACATTAATAAAAACTAAACTGACTAAAATAACACTAGGTATAATATAATATTAATAATAAATAATATAATATAATATAATGTGTTTTTTTTTTAAAGTTGGCTTGAGTTTAAGCTATTATTGCTGGACTGCCTTAGTGCATTCGTTCTCTTACATGCAGTTATAAAATGCATTATGGAGCTATATGACATATGGAGTAAATATATGCACTCAGTAATAGACTGTCCAGGTATTTTCATTTTATGTTTTGACAAAATCATTCTTTCTTCCACTTTAGACCGCTGACATCAACCGCTAATAGAAAAAATATGTTTTTCTTCCCTCAAGTGAGAAACCAAAATGATCATTCTCTGCACAGCTCATGAAACTCTCATCAGGAACGCAGTCAAATAAGCCCATTATTACGCTGTCCAAACCACTCCAGAGGAGCGCACGTATACCAGCTCATCACTCTCAGCACGGTGATTTTCCAAGTGCACTGCTGTGTATGTTTGCGTCTGTGTGTGTGTGTGTGTGTGTTAAAGACCAAGTGGCCTCACCTTCTAACGGTTAAAGAGAGAGGATGATGTCATGCAATGCAAACTGCTGTAGGGCAAAGGACCCTGGGAGATTTGAGAGTTTCGATACAGCAGAGCAGATTGCAGAAACAATAGATGGATATAACAGAAAATGTGTTTTGGCTTGAGTTGCCTCGATTACATCACTCTTGCTTGCTTCCTAGAAAATCTATCATTGCTAAAGTATTATTCTTGGCATGGGCTGCAGACTGATAAGTTCCTGCTTCTCAGGAAGGGGCTGCCGCTTTGTGGAGTTTTAGCAATTATTGTGTGTGCTTTTACTTTCTGCTGGTTTCTTCTAATGCACTTATATACATCAAATATTTGGGGTTGGTAACTTATTTTTTTTTTTTTATGTTTTTGAAAGAAGTCTCTTATGCTCACCAAGGCTTCATTTATTTGAGTAAAAAATACAGTAATGGTTAAATTTTGAAATATTATTAGGGATACACGATATTATCGGACCGATATATCGGAATCGGCCGATAATGGCTTTGAATGTACATATCTGCATCGGCCCGATATGAAAAATTATGCCGATATGTTTTGCCAGTAAGAGGAATAGGTTAACTCACATGTGCTCAGGGTGTGTTAGCAATTACATCATATCAGCAGTGTGACTCATTTTTGAAGCAAAGTTTTGTCTGAATGATGATTAGATAGATTCACTGCTTTGGATTGCTGCATTTAATCTCAGAATGCACGTGCAGAATGATGTGTTCGGTGTATGATAGAGTGAACAGTAATAGCACGTGCAGAGGCAGCCTCCCCCGGGTCCTAATGCCAGCTCTGTAAGGAGTTTTAATTCCGTAGGGGGCGCTGTTAGCCTTCTTTTAATAAAATGAAAGCAAAATACACAAATAATATTAGGCTGTGTTTGTGATTAAATAAAGCAGTAATTGATGCCATAAAATCATGAGTATGTTTTGATTGAAAGGTCAGAAGCTCTAAACTCTTTTGCTTTAGACCATCTACAAATGTTAAATCTTAAAATAAAATAATGTTAGTACTGTATCTTTCTGGGGAAAAAAAATGCAGCGATTGATATATAGTTTATTTATAGTTATTTTCAAAGCTACAATGTACTGTCATTATAAAATAACTTCATTATTGTGTATTTAATTCTAACAAATAAGTTCTTGTTAAAAACTAGCCAAAATTAAAAATAATTTGCTTATAATTTCCACACAGGAGAGACGGTGTTTCCAAAAAAAAGGAAATATATCGGCATCGGCTATTGGCCAAAAAGAGTTAAAAAATATCGGCATATCAGATATCGGCAAAAATCCAATATCGTGCATCCCTAATTATTACAATTAAAAAACTGTTTCCTATTTATTTTAAAAAATGCAATTTTAATAATGAATTATTCCTATGATTGTAAAGCAGCCATTACTCCAGTCTTCAGTGTCACATGAAGGAATCATTCTTATATGCTGATTTGCTGCTCAAGAAACACTTATTAGCAGTGCTGAAATCATTTTTTTTTTTTGATGCATAGAAAGTTCAAAAGGACAATATTTATTGGAAATATAATTTTTTAACAGTGTTTTTTTATTATTATATCAACATAACAACATGAGTGATGTTGAATTGAATAATTTTTGTTTGTTTTTACTTTAGAAGCAATTTAAATAATTTAATTATCCAGAATATCTGAATTGATCCAAAGAGCATCAATGGAAGCCGGACATATGCCAGATATAGCCCTAGAAATAATATTTATTTTATAAAATATTATTATTTTATAAATATTATTCATAATATTTATTTTACAGAGATAAATCCTAATATTTCTTTTTTATTTTCAGGTATAAATGAAATAAATTCCAGATTTTCCAGATAAAATTCCTGATCTCAAACTTTTGGATCTTCTCTCAACCTTTAATGTAATCCAAATGAGATGATCCACAGCCTTCATTGAGAACCATAATTCCCCCATTGTTCTTTTGAAACGTTGGGAAATGTGTAGCCTAGTTTACACCATAATGACAAACAGTCTATTTAATTTGGAAGGAAACTGTGGTCTTGAGATGTTAAGGAAATTAATATTACCAAACCTCAGCTTAAATCCAAACGCAACATTAAGTCATTGTGCAGCGGTTGTAATTACTCTGCACTTGTTGTCGCTGTTTACTTATTCCTTTTAAAGACAAAGGCCACTTAAGACAAGGCTCGTTTCATGGATGAGATGAAGTCGGTATCACTTTCTCCATTGTAAAGACATCCCAGCAGACCACTAGACCACGTTTCTACAGAAGATTAAGTACAGTGTTGATCGAAGGGTTTAAGCAAACTGCACTGAATCAGGGGTAATTGTATTGTGGTGAGGTCTGATGTGGTGTGGATGTAGTCTCATATTCCTCTCAGGCATGCTTATGTGTGTATGTATTTGATTGATAAAAGAGGCTGTTTATGTGTGTGTGTGTGCAGCAATGGAGATCAACACCGAGCAGTGAAGTACAGCTCAGTCAGCCCATCCTGGCCGTTTGGAGCAAAAGGGGCTGTAATTATCCGGAGCCAGTCATCTCAGGAGGTCGGCTGGGATTTGGGGAATGTGTCCCCCTCCTCCACATCTCTGTCCTTTTCACCCTTCAACCCCATCGTCCTCCCCAGCAAAAGGGCATTTCTTCAGCTGGAGGATCACACTGCCACAGCAGAGCGGTGATGTGTGTGAGTATGTGAATGGTTTGTGAGCATGAAATCAATCACCTCTGGTTCAGATATGCATTATAGTCACATTTCAACCATAACTCACGTCATGGTGCAGCCTGCCAGAAAGCAATCTGCTTATGCCTCTGAGACAATGCCAAAATATCACAAAAATAACTTTAAATCAGTTTTATTGTTCTCTCGTCTGCTTCTTGCACTCGCCCGCTCTCTCACTTGGCACCATGTGTGCTTAATTAAATTGACTTTGAAGCGACGATGACATCATGATTTGGCTGTTATTCTTTTGGACGTGTTTGGACTTCTGGGTTCCCATGGAAACTCTGATGTAATGGCCATGCAGACTTGTTTTCAGGAAAACCACAGCCGACACGTGGTGAAATAGATGGGCTTTTGTTTTTTAGAAGGATCGGTGGTTTGTCAACAGCTATCTGGCAGATGAAAGCCAGACAGGGTTCGCAGGGCATTGGAGGACAAAACTTCAGACTTTAGACTGATGGTTTGACATTTTCTCTGTGTGAACAGGAAAAGTTTCAGTCTATATCATCACGGCTGAATATGTGGTTAAGGAACCATGTGCTCTGTAGCCTTAGTGGTTCGACCGGTGTGTGTTAAAGTTTAGACATAGAATTCATGATTTGTGGTAAACTTGACTGTTTACTGCATGTTTCCCACCATGCCTCATTCTCCCAAATAAGGACAGTCTGGTTATTTTGCAAAGGCACCACTGATAATAGTTATTATTGGTGGTAAGATTTTTAGGTCACACTTTATTTTAAGGTCCAATTCTTGCTATTAACAAACCATTAACTACAACATTTGCCTCAATAAAGTCTTAATTTGCTGCTGATTAATAGTTATTAAGGAAGTTGCTAAGTTTAGGTATTATGGATGTAGAATATGTGCTAAGCCTACTAATAAACAGCCAATATAGCATGCTAATAAACATCAAGTTAACTAGCATGCTAATAAGCAACTAGCTTGTTTGTTTCAGCTGCTAGAGGCATGTCAGTTAATTAGGCTGGTAGACCAGCTTAAACCAACTAAGACCAGCAAACCAGCACCAAAAGCAGAAATGGGGCATGACATGAAACAATCAATCACCATACACAGCCAATCAGATCATTTTTCTCTGTTTGCATGCTTTCTTGCACTTCTAATGCGCTGCAGCTGAAAAGCGTAAAGTTATTCACATATCTTTATTTTGACACTTCCGAAAAGCTTCAACAAATGGCATGCTTTTTTATGGTTTTCCTTGTAAAACTTGAGGGATTTGTCACACATAATTTAATTCCAAACTTCCACAATCAGTCTCTCTCCATCTATGTCTGTTGATTATATATTCTTCGATTCCAGTGAGCTTTCAATGTGGGCCACAGCTGTTAAGATGAAAACTGATTAACATTATATTAGAGCTTGTCACTTTATGGCATATTGTTGGGCTGCAATAAGGTATTAGTGGCTGTTCACACAGAACTTGTTTTTGCATTCCATTGCACTCATTTTCCATTGTTTTTCTATGTAAACATGTGCGAGACATCTTTGACCATTGTGCTTTCATATTTTCCAGCATCCCACTCACGACAAGGTGTTCTAAAAATGCAGCACTAAAGTTAACAGAAGTTCCGAAAACGTGTATCTAGACCTTTGTATTTTTAAAATTAGTTTAGCTATTGTATTATATTCACACTAGCTTGCTCAATTTTTTTTTCTATTCTGTTTTATTTTTTATTTATTATGTAATTTATACATGTACTTAGGCTTACTGAGACTTGTCATAGCACTTGCATATCATTGATCTTTTATTGATTTTGATTGCTTCCATTGTCCTCATTTGTAAGTCGCTGTGGATAAAAGCGTCTGCTAAATGACAAAATGTAAATGTAAATCTGAATGCAGGATTCAGAAATGTTTTCCTATTAAATGTAAATGTAAATCCTATTAAAAGTGACAGTAAACAGATTTATAATGTTACAAAAGATTTCTGTTTCAACACAAAAATGTATTCTGTGTTAAAGGCCCCTTAAGCTGATTTAAAGTGATAGTTCATCCAAAAATGAAAGTTTTGTCATTAATAACTCACCCTCATGTCATTCCAAACCCATAAGTAAGACCTTTGTTCATCTTTTGAACACGAATATAAAATATATTTTTGATGAAATCCGAGAGCTTTCTGACCCTTCATAGACAGCAACACAACTGTGTTGTGGTACTGTCGTGAACGCGTGTCGAAGACTGGCACGAAAGAGAAGAAGTGTTGAATAAAGTCATTATTTTTATTTTCTTTGCACACAAAAAGTATTCTTGTAGCTTCATAAAATCACGGTTGAATCATTTCACATGGACTGTTTTAATGTCCTTACTACGTTTCTGGGCCTTGAATGTGGTAGTTGTGTTGTTGTCTATGTAGGATCAGAAAGCTCTCGGATTCATCAAAAATATCTTAACCTGTGTTCTGAAGGTCTTACGGGTTTGGAACAACATGAAAGTGAGTAATTAATTACAGAATTTTCATTTTTTGGGTGAACTGTCCCTTTAAGGGGCTGTTCACATAGAACTCATTCATGTGTTAAAAAATGCAACATGAGCTTAGCAGAATTCATCCAATGCTGTCATATTTACATAGAAAACAATTGAAAAGCTGCACAGTACAACGCAGACCTTTTATAGCTTGTGGTAAGCATGCAGTGTTTGTTTGTAAAATAACAACTCTGGAGAAAGTTCAACATAATTACATGATTACTGAACGTGTTAAAAATCAAAACAAAGCAGTATTATGTGTCTTTCACGAGTAGATGTTTGTTTATCTGACTTGTTAATCTTGTACGAATTTGTCACAATGACTGTATACATGAGTAAGTTGAAATCAGACATAATCTTACAGTGTAATTTGGTGAGTTATATCAGAATTGTATGTCAGCAGCCATTTCCCAACACCCAGAGATCCCTGGGGCTCAGCAACTCCTTATGATGAAGTTATAGTTGTGTCATAGTTTTGTCTTGGTCACATCCTTCTCTCATGTCAGTGTTGCAATACCTGTGCCAGGTTATCTCTATCACTGATCCCTTCTCTGATAGAAGTGAACAGATCTTGCATGAGCATGTGAGGTCTTGCACTGGTCCTTCTCGATCCAAAAAGCTTGCCTGATCCATTCTGCTCGACTTCTCTG
Organism: Onychostoma macrolepis; assembly: GCF_012432095.1. Classification (NCBI taxonomy): domain Eukaryota; kingdom Metazoa; phylum Chordata; class Actinopteri; order Cypriniformes; family Cyprinidae; genus Onychostoma; species Onychostoma macrolepis. The sequence continues at coordinate 16,586,936 of NC_081169.1, forward strand.
AATCACCACCATGTATCTCAGGATCAGATAAGGGCAAAAGGGAAGAAATGGTGGCTGCATTAGATACAATAACAAACTGCCAGAGAAAAGCACAACATTGTGCCATTCCTCCATGTGCCTGTTGCAGTTGCCGAGAGACATTTACAATCCATGCCTGATATGAAAGTCTGACATCATTGCAAGATGGAAATCATATTTAGAGGGCTGAGGGGGGATGAAAAAAACAGCTGCTCCGAGTCAGAAGCTTGCAGAGAAATTCCAGCAAACTGAGTCAGATATGTTGCAAGATTGACTCTTGAAGAACCTCTGTCTAAATCAAGATGTCTTGATGAAAGATTAATTGATAACCCGTTCCTCAGCATGGCATCTCATGTGTATGACATTCACTCACAGCTCTGTTATGTAAAGTTGATGAGCACATGCCCAGTGTGTACAGCTATAAATCACCTCCGCTCCCCCGTGGCTTCCAGTGTTTACAGTAAACAGTGGGCTGGAATGTAAAGTTATTTCAGTCCGTTGGCCAGGACTCATTGTAGTGCTTGCGCTACAGGCCGTTAGTCCAACTCAGAGCCCCCCTGTACCTCATTATGTGATTAGGCCTGTTTGCTCTGCCGGGGTTCTGTTGCAGCTCTACACTCATCCCTTCACCCACAAAAGACAAACACAGACTCAAGCACAACAAGCCCACTTCCTCCAGATCCATTATGTCCCTCTATTCACCCTAAACGGCAAACTCTTGAAATCAAATCAGCCCCCGTTTTGTCTATACACTGATTGATCATTACAGGACGCAAGGTCAGCTTGGAAAGGACAAGACTTTGAACTCTTAGGAAGTACAGAGGAGGATTCTCCAGGGAATGACCTCTTTGTTTATTCATTTGAAATGAGTTCAGCTATTGTATTTAAATGAGAAGGCAGGATTCTAAAATGTTTTGGCAGGCAACATTTATTTATTTATTTATTTTATACAGCAGGGATGCCTTACATTGATTAAACGTAGAGAGACATTGACAGCAGAGACATTTTTAATGTTACAAAAACAATTCAAAATATGAGGCAGCACAACTGTTTTTCAACATCGATAATAATAAGAAATGTTTCTAGAACAGCAAATCAGCATATTAGAATGATTTCTGAAGGATCGTGCGAGACTGAAGCCTGAGCAATGGCTGCTGAAAATTCAGCTTTGCCATCACAGGAATAAATTCCATATTAAAATAGAAAACAGTTATGTTCAATTTTAATAAGATTTCATAGTATTACTGTTTTAATGCATTTTTGATCAAATAAATGCAGCCTTGGTGAGCATTAGAGACTTCTTTTAAAATAATTGAAAAATCATAGCAACCCCAAACATCTTTATGTTTATACAATTCATATATTTATTTAAAAAGTCTAATATTTTATTATATTTGTAAAATATTTTAAATAGTAAATATTAAATGTAAAATAATAATAAAAATATTATAGGAATTTTAAAAAAAAAGTAATATTATTCAAACAATTCAATTACATTAGATTACACTAGGAAAAGTACATTTCCTAAATGTCCTAACCAGGATTCATGCAACAAGAATTTGTGTCTGCATGATGCAACAACTTTCTATTTCACAACACATAAGTTACCCAAAATTTCACTCCTAATAATTGTACAATATTCATCAAATAATATGTACAGACTGCATATGATTGCATCACATGGCGCAGCATTTTCACATTTAGCGCGGACAGGCAAATTACTTGCCGCTTGAAACTTGTTAGGACATTTTAAACCGCATACTGTGATGCTTTACAGTGTAAACAGGCACTTAAACCTTAAGAGTGCAGTCTTTATCCTGACCTCAGCCACCACTCTCTGAACCCAGCGAAAGTGAGATAGAAAAAACAAAACAAAAGGCGTGTCTGTTCCTCTCTGATATAGCACTGCTGAGACAGTGGGACATGCTTGAGCTGGAGAAATGTGAGCAGTGGCCTTTATCTGTCAGGAGGGGAAAAAAAGAAGAGGAACAGAGAGTGAGAGAGAGCAGAGACAGAGCACTGTGTTGTGAAAGTGGAGATTAATACAAATACAGTGGAAAGAAGGAGGGGGAGCCGGGATAAAGTGGAGCTCTATCTCTCCTCCTCTTTTGTCTTGTTCCCTCCCTCTCTCTGCTCCCTCCCCCGGGCTGCAGGAGTAGTAGGAGGTTAACGTGACTGTGAGAGCTGTACTTTAATACAGCACGGCGGGCCGAACTCACACACTCAGACACAGTCACAGCTGAGAAATCACACTGAAACATAAGGTCTGTAAACACTCACAATTTTTATGTTTTCTACTTCTAAGTTGGGTGAGGTTTAAAGATGTTTTTTATTCATTAGATTATTAAACAAAGTTTGTATCTGACTGAGTTTTGTCTTCACAGGTTAGTCCCTCTGGATTTCTATGTGGATCTGGGACTGTAAACTATTTCAAGAGGGAAATATCAGAGAAAGATTTTAATTTGGTGTAGGACTGTAAAGGAAGGTACCTGGACTCACAGCGGAGATGGATGCAGGCCCGTTGGCATCTGTGGCCGAGGGCTCTCCGGAAGGGGAGACTGTGTGTGCCGCTTTGGCCCGTTATGAAACCACATTGCGGGATGCGGTGCGTGAGATCCACGTGGACGTCAGTGCTTTCAAGCTGGGCATTGAGCGGAGACTAGAAGAGGCCATTAATGTGAGCGGACCTCTGGGCCGGGCCGTGGCACAGCTGCAGCAGGAGAACCGGCAGCTCAGGGGTCAGTTAGAGGCCCTGACCCGACAGGTGGAGATGCTGACGGGGTCGGTGTGCGACAGAAGCGCACTTCTCACTGAAGGATCGGTGCCACCACAGAGCAACAGCAGCACCGTGGGACATCAGTCTCCACCGTCTGCGGCCCCCAGTGTAGCAGCTCTGACTGGCTCCGCCAGCGGCTCTGCCTCCAGCCCCACTGCCACACGCTTCTCCAGCAGAGCCACCTTCTCTGTCACCAGCAAAACTAATGTGAGTAGACATTTGCGAGAATGTGTTTAAATAGAAGCGTGACCTCAAGAGAGGTCATTTCGTAGAACTGGAAAGAATGAATTGAAGTGAGGAACTTTATGTTCGAAAACTAAATATTTAGACATATAGAGAGAAGCCCGAAGCTGAATAACGTATACAAACTAACTGAATGTTTGTAAGGGCAGAATTTGTCTCAGACCTTTGGCGCAGTCTCTGACAAATGTGGGATGATGTTTGGATCAAGTGACAGATAGTTTTTAGGCACAGCAAATAAATAATTCGACAACCAAGTAGTGTTTTTGCGATGCTGACTAGATACTAATCAACTTGCCAAATTAATATCAATTTTATAGTCACTTTATAATCAGAATTTAGAGTTGGATCTATTTTATAAAATTAATGCATTTTTTTTTAACTGCAAAGGCGGCTTAGAAACTGCATCTGAAGTGGCTTAAATTCTTGAAAAGAGGCTGTTTAATGCTGCATAAATACATGGGAATTAAAATTACAGGAGTAATGTTATGAAATTGAGGCTTAAAAATAATTAAATTAACAATATGAGTTGATAATTAATGTAGGATTTATGGAATTAAATTAAGGTAGCTCTGATGCTGCATTTAATTTAGACAGAAAGCAGCATGTTTTATTATGGCTTTTATGCAGCATTGCACATAATTTGGAGCAGGAACAAATCTGCCTTCACTCGGACTGTGTAAAGGCTCCAGATTTTTGTGAAATGACAAATTTAAAACAAAAAGTAAAACAATCACTTTAAAATGCCCAAACAACCCAGATGTTTTGTTCACATTAGTACTGATCAAACCAAGATGATTTGAGCAGTTTTAGCAGATGTCATTCATTCATAGCATGCTTTATTTGATTATGTACATTTCATAGATTGTATATTTATAGTGTAAAACCTCCTGAGATGCAGTTCTTGATATGATGGATAATGGCTCTATTCAGGATTACAGGACTACAGCTTTATTTTGTTTGTGGAGACTGTCTGTTGAGTTGAACCTGTCAGCTTTAAGCCTTTAACAGCTGCTGCTTGTGACAGTAAAACTCAAATGTCAAGCAGTCGTCACTCATTACTTTAGAGCTTGTGTTCTAGAGTATAAAAATACTATCATTTGCATAGCATGCAAATTACATTGGCTTGTTTCATAAGGTCTTGTTTTAGACTTTGTAAGCGGTTTTTCTAAATCATCATAATTGTAGTAGCAGGGAGTGCAGTTGATTTTGGCTGTGAGCGAGAGTCAGTAGAGACAAGGAAGGCTGTTATCTTCCCTGCCACATCCACACCTGCCAACCACATAATCAGAGAGCTACGTTCTGAGCTTGTAAAATACTCAGAGACTGTTGTGGCAGGTCTGCAGAGCACTCCCTTTCAGGCTCAGCCTGCAGGAAAAAGTGAGCGAGAGAGAGAAAGACTGGAAAAAGACAGCGAGACTCCACGTGGGGATGTGTGCTGGCCTGCCTCCACGTGGCTGTACTGAGAGCACCTGCAGATATCATGAGTATCACTCTTTATCTCACGCTCTTCCTTCTAACTCCGTGTCTGTCTCTGATTCTTTCAGAGGCCTGATGTACTTTCCGTTCTTGGGAAATAACAGTTTATCCCGGGCTCAATCTCAGACTGCCGCCACTGTATCTGAGGCATTTCTTGTTCTTGTCTCTCAACTATCATTCTGTCTCACACGAAACACTGTCTCCAGTCCTCTTCATTTATCACTCCCTCTCTGTCTTTCTTTCTGTCTGTCATTCTATGCTTGGCCTCTCTCACTACAGTTCATAGTCCTCTGAATTTGAATTTAAATTGATGTAGCTAACAAGATGCGTATATGAAATTTGAATTTCAATGTAAAGAAGTAGAATTAAAATAAATTCAAATTCAAGGATTAAATAAAAAGATAAGATTAAAAAACTAAATACCTTAGTCAAGATTTAGAAGATGGAAGGATGAATGGATGGATGGATAAATATTGATGATAGATGGACAAAACAATGAGAACAATGGATAGATAGATAGATAGATAGATAGATAGAAGATGCCAGGTATATATGTTTTTGCTGCAACTTTACTGTCAAAACTTTAAACACACATGAACTGTATCATCCTGTGTTCCTCTTCCTGTCCAGAGTTCAGGCGACCAGCAAATGCTTTTGCTCTGCCCTCACTGTGTGCTGTCTCCACAGAGGAGTCCTGCACTGCTGTTGCCAATTACCGCTGCATTTCTGCGGTTTCAATGGGCCATTGTGTCGACATTCTGCCTCATTTGAAGTACACTGGGTGAGTCAGGATTTAAAGAACACCCAGGACACCCTTTCTTTGTTCTGCGGGATGTGGTGTAGATATAGCACTGCCGGACTCTTCTGGAGTTTCTCGGGTTTGAAGGACAGGTGCTTAGCTGGGAACCACACCTGTGGAGCATGGTCCCACCGCACGTTCACATTTGACCTCGAGCACAAAAAAGCCTCTTGCCCTCCATTACTGCTGATGTGAATAAATTGTTTAGGGGTCAGTGGGTTATCTTTGATTCTACTGTGCTTCAACATAGCCACTGCATTGTAAAAGTCAGACACTCCCATTGGAGCGTGTGTGTGTGTGTGTGTGTGTGTGTGTGTGTGTGTGTGTGTGTGTGTGTGTGTGTTCTGCTGTGCTTCTCCAGGGCATGTGAGGGAGAGAGAGAAAAGATTGGGGTGGGAGGAAGATAAGATTTGCACGGGTGTTATCTGTGGTAACTCTGTTAAAGCATGCTCAAAATCTCAGAGAAAGGATATAGACACACACAGGCGCCCACAGACACAAATACGCTAACAGAGGCGCCCACAGACACAAATACGCGAACAGATATTGCAGATATTTAGTATTAGACATAAACTCAGTCGATTTCCTCTTAGCTTCATGCTGTCAATCCCAAATAATGAAGATTATCCGGCCTGGATTTGGCCTCTGGATCCTTGTCTAAGAGGTTTTTATTGATTTTTTTCTTTTTCTCAGCTGCTCTACATTGCGCTTCAAGTTAGCAATGGCATCAGCGTAGATATTAACAACCGTCTTCTAGCATCTTGGTTCGGGTTGTTAACCTAGTTGACAGTGGGTTTCACAAATCTGTCAACTAACTATTTTGTGTTTTAGCTCTCTTGACAGTATTTTAGAGCTCATTTTTAACCGTTTTTTTGTTTTTAAAATCAGAGTAGATTTTAGCGGCTGTCTTCTAGCATCTTGGTTTGGTTGCTAAGCTGGTTGACAATGGGTTTTTAAAATCTCTAAACTAACTATTTTGTGTTGTAACTCTCTAGATGTTTTGTTTTAGTAGTAGTTTTCGTCTTTTGATGAACATATCCTTTAAATTTAGTCAATATTTCATCAAGATATAGTGATTTATATTAGTCAGTTTTACTCAGATAAAATAGTGTCTAGTTTTAGTTTAGTTAAATCACATTGATGAGCAAGTGCAACATATACAAAATATATTTAAACATTTTATACATTAAATATGCAGCACTTCAGTTTAACAGTGATTTTTCTCTGTTCAAATTCATATTCTTTCAAGACATATCTTAAAAAAATTATTAGTGCATTATAAATATTTTTCATCAACAGTGTGTTTTTAATTATTGTCATGGTGCACTTATTTGACCTCATCTTCGTTTTACCAACAAAATCCAAACACCCTTTGTTAATGGTTTTCATCAGTAATCTCAGTGACAAAAGTCAATCCGCACATCTTCTCAGAGAGATTGAATCATCTGCATTATGGCATTAACATCCCCCACTAGGCTTGTTGCAACTAGCAGAATTTGCACCATTTTCTTGAGACAAACTAGCCCTAAGAATAGATGTAATGCACTTTTTCCACTGTGAAGACAGCATATGTACTATTATTAAAGTAAATAAACTGTAAATTGTATAATATAAATTTGACTTAGGAAGTAGGTAACAAATGAACATGTATATTGTTTTTGTAGAGGAGCTCAAAAATGCATCCTCATATCTATCTTTTCAGTGGGTTGTCATATTGCAAGTATTTTTCAATCAAGACGTTTTAAACTGGCAAAGCGTTAACTTATAGTTTTGACATACACTGTTCACCATGTTATGACATAACCATAAACTTTTATGCTTTCTGTGACATGTTTATACACACCACACATCTGTAGCGAGGACCGTTTTTCCTCTACATATACCCCATGTTGCCAAGCTTCACCAAATGACCATAACAGCACTTCAAATCCCATGTTTGGCTCTAGCAGTGTGAGAAACACCCGCCTCACTTTGACTTGCCTCACCCCAGAGTGCCAGTACATCTAGTTTTCACCCATCTAATATTGCCAAAGTCGAGTTGTTTTTAAAACGGTCCACTTTGGTTACATGGAGCCCAGAGGAATGTCGTTTGATCTGACATGCTTGGCTTTAAATTCGGTTTTGATGTTGGGAGTTTTCTAGATTTGGACAGCCTGCCAGGTAGCCAAGTAGGCTTCCAAAGGCTTAAAGGCTGAGCATTTGTTTGCAAAGATTCACTTAAGCGTCCACATTTGCGAGGCTGCTGGACTCCAAGCCTTTATTTATGAGGCAAATGCGTATGAAAATGCGCCTGTATAATTTTACGCCTTGGCAGGAGGGTTAAAGGAGCTTACTTGAACATACTAGCATGTGTTTGTTTGCATGTGTTTGTGTGAGATATGTTTGACGTTTCCAGCTCTGTGCTGGCCCGAAGCCAAAGCACTCACAATGGAACAGATCATTTAATCTCCTCCCGTTGCCCTGCCTGGATCTCCATGTCCAGCACAGATTCCTGGCAGAGAAGAAGGAGTAGAACAAAAAACCTTTGCACAGCTATTAATACAGTAGAGTGCAAGAGAGAGAAAGAGGGCGAGAAAGAGGGAAAGAGTGAGGGAATGTGAAAGGGAGGGTGGAAAAGAGAGAATAGATTGTGGATGGGGGGCTAGAGAAAGGCATCCAGCCGCTCCCATGCTGCCCCTGGCTCTCCTAATTACTTCCAGACAATGCCATGTATTTTCATCTCCGTGGTTACAGGTTAATAATTCTGTGTTTACAGGATGACCTCACTGCCCTTCAGGAACCATTGTCCCACCTTGTAGGAATGCGTAAGGGCCAAGATTGGGAGAAGTTAGGTGAAGAGGTTCTAGTTAAGACCTTGCCTATCCACCCTATATAGAGTCGCATTACTTCCCATGTGTGTGTCACTGGAGTACAAGGCCATTTGTGTCTCAGTTGGTGCTAGAAAGTCTAAACCAAGTTAAGCTCTTAGATTTTGGGTGCAAACTCTTAAAATGGTCCATTTTCTCTCTCTGGCCTAAGGTGTTTGACCACTGACCCAGGTTTGTGTTCTCCATGTGCAGGTGGGGCTGTATATGTAGCGAATCCCTCTGGGCTGCAAACCATCAATCATGCTGCAGCGAATCATGGTTGAAGTGCACTTGCTGCATGGTCATGTAGTTTTAATCTGAAGAGGTTTCTCAAGAGTCTAGGAGCTCCTGCGTCAGAACACACACGATTGTTTATAGATGAGTAATGTACAGTTCGGTTCCAAGTGCATTTCCCACTATGAGGATGTTTTGGTAAACCAAAAAGGTGTAGAAATGTTTTGTTAGGCAACCTAAAATGTACTTATGTGGTAGCATTTAAAATACCAGGTGGGCGGTAGCAAAGTTAAGTCATTTTGTGTTTTTTTAGAATATCTCAACTATATAATATTTTAATTTCTGGAAACTTTAGGAAACTACATTTCGTAAAAAGATGTTCCAGAATTCTGATTTGTGAACAAATCATTCTTTTGAGTCAAATCCAATTGAACTAATCCAGAAATAACATGAATTAATTAATCTGTGAAATCAAGCGATCCTCTTTCAGCCAATTCTTTTCAGTGAACCGTTTCACAAACAGCACTAAATGATTCATTTGGGAATTCCAGCACCAGTTAAACTTACTGATTCAGTAATCCAGTTTGAGCACATCTTAAGCTAACAAATCACTTAATTGGTCTTGTCTGACTCAAAACGGGCCAAGAATTGTGAGTAATCCTCAAAGCTTGAATATGCTGACTCCTAATAATTCATAATAATGTCAGACTGGACTCTAACCAGTATTTAATATGACTGAATAAACTTGACTACATTTGGTTACACCAATTAAATTAAATTAGAAGGTCAGATTCAGGGCTTGAATTTATATGGCCTGGAGGACATCAAGGATTTTTTACAATTTACATTTGTGAATGTGGGAGTATGTGGGAGTGAAAATGAAACACACCCAACTCCCTGAGAAATCAGGAGGAATTCTTGTAGTTCACATGCAGCTGAGTGTTCAAATGCCTCTGCACAGGTTTTCTTTCCATTCTTGCTTCTGTTAGAAGAAAGAAATTGCGGGCTTTGTGGTGCTTCGAAAAAACAGGTGTTTGGGCCTCTTTCTTCACAAACACTTGAGTTTGTGAAGGAAATTACAGAGCAAAGACCCTCACAAACCAGGCATACCATCCCTGTCTGTCTCAACTTTATAGACTCTACCTTTCTCTGACTTTTTAACAGCAGGAAAAATGACCCTTAAATTACTATTGGCTTAATTGGGGGACAAATATTTCTCTTCAGTCACGAATGATTCTTTTGTTTTTCAGACTGTAGATTTATGCCTTAAACAGCATCACCTCCGCTTTTCCTGATCATGACCCTCCTGCTCCAAAAGTGAGCCCAGCTATTTGTACATTGGAAAATATAAATAGCACTCTCAGCATGGCTTATTAATACCAGAGAGGGCCTTGTGAGAGCTGGCTATCTGTAGGATTTGAGTGACAGGGGCTGGAATTAGTCCTCTGAACCCTCCAGAGTTCTCCCACAAACATGCCCTCTATTGTTGTTTATGTTCCATTCCATTCCCCCGCCACCACAACGTTCCAAGAATCTCAAATGTCACACTGAGGCAAGAATATCCTCTTAGATACATTTAAAATCAGACGCGCACACACACAGCGCTTCATCAAAACTGGCATTCATCTCTCAGATCATACACAGAGCAGCTCTCTGTTTGCTCTTGCAGTCACAATGCTCAACTCCTATTTCACTCACCATCAAATCACTTTGAGATTATATACAATACAACCTTGTGATTATCCACAGAAAAATCTTCCTTTATACACCCCAGCATTGCACAGGCAGGCTGCCAGAACGCTGGGGAAATTCTTATTTTGTCGCAGAGGGACATTTAGACTCACATGAAAGGTTTTCTGTGTGGGGAGTCCATTGTCTGAGCGGACTGTACATAGTAACCGCATTTAGAGGCATTCGGCCTATTGTAAGAAAAAAACAAATGAACTGAAGACTCCTTAAGGCCTTTTCTTGTCTTCTCACCTGCAGGAGTGATTACTGTGTCTCTGAAGGGGCTGCATTCAGTACTCTAGTGGTCTGTTTTGAATAGTCTGAGAGACGACGCTGTTGTCAAAAGCACCCTTATTGTCTTTGAGTGTCCTCAGTTATGGAGGAACAGCACATACAGGAGATAAGTACACATACTCCCTGAGGACAGAAGGATTGACTGTCCAATTTTTTTTTTCCTCTTGTGTGTGGCTAGAGGACTCGTTGGGCTGAACAACTAAACTGCCATGTTGATGATAATTGATACTGAAAATAGTCTTTTAAATGAATCAGTTGAACCAGTTCACAGCAATAGCATTGAATGATGATTCAGTTGTGAATTTGACTCATTGAAGCAGATAACAACTCAATGATCTGTTCAAGACCAGACAGCAATGTCCATTTGAATTGTTTCACAAATAACATTAATTAGTTCATTTGTGAATTTGACTGATTGAATTAATGACTTAATTATCTGCTTGAGACTTGCTCTGAGACCCAGTGGCTATGTCCGATATCTGAATGAATCACCGATTCTTTTCAATAATTCATTATTGACATTAATAACATTAATTCATTTGTGAATTTGACTGATCCAATCGCAGCATTTAACAACTCATTTCAATGTTCTAGTCAATGCCTGACTGTGTTGTGCAGTTTATGAACAAATCTTTCTATTGAGCCAATTATTTTCAAAGAATCAGTTGAACCAGTTCACAGATATGAAGGAATGATTCAGTTGTGAATTCAGCTGATCTGATTGCATCAGTCATCAAGTAAGCAATTCAATGATATGTTTGAGACCAGATAGTGATGTCTAATTTGTGAATATCATTCTTTTGAGGCCAGTCTTTTCAATGAATCAGTTGAACAAGTTCACAATTAATTAATTTGTGAATTTGACTGATCCAGTTGCAGCATGACCAAACCAAAATTCCCTTGATCTTATGACATATGAGAGGTCATTGTACCATAAAAACATGATGTAAGTTTCAGAACTCAAACTTTGTCATTAGTCTAAAAATATTTTTGAAGGCAATCTGCCAAGACGACAGTTTGTGGAGTGTTCTACTCTATGATGTAATAGTTTAGATAAGCACCGCCTCCGCAGCTTTTGATAAACGCCAGCTTCTACAGCACTGCCTGTTTAGCGCCGCCCACCGATTTGCACATGTAGTGTTTACAATAGAGGCGAGCGCGCAGGTCTATGCAGAAACCAAACGTTAAAGATGGCTCTGAAGACAAGAAGACACTGTGCAGTGCCAAGCTGTGGAAAAAACATTTTTTGCATTGCCTTCCTTCTGTTCTGATCCCAATCATAGCAGTGGGCGTTTACTTCAGAGTCTACAATCCATCACGCCTATTCAAACTGAGCGTTCTGATGAGGGGGGTCAAAAACAGGACAGAAAATAAACTATTAATTCAAAATTTTGATGTTTTTTGATGTAAAAATATTGATAACATTGTAAGTGGACTTCAGAGAACAGTAAAATAAAAAAACAGAGGCAGTTCATCTCCCCTTTTACTACTCAATGATCTGCTTGAGCCTTGATCTGAGACCCAGTGGCTATGTCCGATTTATGAATGAATCACCGATTCTTTTCAATAATTCAGTTGAACCAGTTAAAAATAACATTAATTCATTTGTGAATTTGACTGATCCATCTCAGCTGATCTGATTGCATCAGTCATCAAGTCAGAAATTCAATCATCTGTTTGAAACCAGGTAGTCCAATCTGTGAATATATCATTCTTTTGAGACCAGCAACTCACTGATCTGCTCCAAAACCTGATGGCATTGTCAGATTTGTGGACGAATCATTCTTTCAAGATTAAAGTTGGGCTGAACAGCTAAATGATTATCATGATAGTACTTTAATAGGTTTGAAAAATAAAAGTAAAATAAAAAGTAATGTTATTATAGCAGTGCAATACTATGCTCGATTAATTGATAAATTAAAAAAGATCATCGATTATCAAAATAGCTGTTAGTTGCAGCCTTAGTCTAAAGTGCTTTTCCACATGTTCTGTCTCACCTCCCTATTTCCTGCACTTGTTTTATTGCTCCTCTCTATTAATGCAGTGACGCATTCTCTGGGATGGGGAATGTGTTGTTCCTGGAGGAAAAAAGAGCAACTGTGGTGAGTGTATGCGGTTCAGTGAACATGAGATGGGTGTGGTTAGATTCCCCCCTACACCTCTTAATTTAGCCCAGAGGCCAAGCAGCAGGTGACCTCTGTGCCAAAATAGTGTCTGAACCAATGCATTTGGAAGGAATTTCAGATACAAACCTTAATGGCTGCAGGCAGTGTTTTTTCCAAATTCAGGCTGTGTGAAAACACTACAATACATGTTCGCTATCACTAAACAGTCACATGTCTGCTGATATCCCCTACAGAGACTGACACATGACGCAGTCCAGCTTTGAAAACCTGCGTGTTCAGCCAGCAAATCAGAGTTGGATATGTTTCATGGTTGGGGTGAATTTTGTCTCCCCCTGTCTCCTTCTATCAATGGGACAGGCACCGACCGCACGCCCCTCTAGCATTCTTTAGATGTGATGTCACCTGGCCCCCAGTTCAATTACTCCTTGAGTCTCACTAGAAATTTATTTCTCTTTTAAAATGCACTGATTGCGTGCCTAGTTTTTATTCCCTGTGTTTTTGTATTTGCACTCATAAATGAGCACTTCCTGTGCATGAAGGCACATTTGTTTGCATATTAGCATGTGTTTGCATGTACTAGTGAGGGTCAGGCTGCACACAAAGGAGCTTTTTAAAGCCCATTGATACGCTGCCAGGTAATTAATGACAGTGCAAGAGACAACTAAACATGCACAGTCATTCGTTTGGTTTGTTTCCAGGCTTTAAACAACTAGTCCACCACCCTCTTAGGAGGCAATCTGCTTTTATAATGGTTAGCTCATTGCAGCCGAGGCCAAACATCTGTATCTGTATAAGTATTTGATGGTTGAGGTCTGAAGGAAATGAAGCAAGGCGGTGACCTTCATGTGTCAGCGTGTAACTTCAAGGCACTTACGTTAGCATGTTGTCTTGCATTTAGGTCAGACAGAAGAGTGCATAGAGGGCACAAGTGGCTATTAAAGATTAAAATAGACAAGCAAAGCAGCCATATCTATTGATAAACCACATCAGCTCTGATCCAGAGCTTTGATTTATTTTTAAAAGAGACTAGGCTTCTGTAAATATCACTGGACTCCATAGTGATTTCATAGTGAACTCATCAATCAAATGTCTTTGATTAGATTACATCATTCACTTGCTTTAACAGAATGTGACCTTCTGAAGAACTCATTTGAAGCCACTTTGGCTCTTTTCATGTCTCTGATTAGAGTTTATTGAATAAGCACATCATGTGTCTCATGTTCCTTACCCTGTTTTTGTGCTTAACAGTTTGGGACTGTGCCTCTTGAGAAAGATACTTGTTTTTTAAGGGCTTGTTTTAAAGCTGTTTATTTATAACCAATTTATTGATAACCAAAAAATGCTGATATTAAAATTCCACATTGTTTTGTCTAGCAATCATGTTTAAATGCTACAGATGACTTTAGGCATTACAATATATAATGTACAGTATGAAAAATCATTCTGAGATCTGCTAAAGATTACATTTAACAGTGTTATTAAATTATTAGTCTTTTTAAAGATTAACCATAAATGCTGCTTCTCAGAGTGTTGAGCGAGATGAGCCCATTGAAGTGGATCCAGCACCAGTTTCCCAAGGCTTGGAGAATGGACACTTATCCTCAGCAGGTATTACCCATAATTATTTCTCGAAACCACACAAAACAAGTCTCAACACAACGGAAACAAGCCACAATACAATGGAAACAAGCCGCAACACAACAAAATTAGCAAAACACAACGGAAACAAGCCGTAACACAACAAAATTAGCAAAACACAACAAATAAGCCGCAACACAACGGAAACAAGCCACAACACAACGAAATTAGCAAAACACAACGGAAACAAGCCGCAACACAACCAAATTAACAAAACACAACGGAAACAAGCCGCAACACAACTAAATTAACAAAACACGACAGAAACCCTTGCTGAAAAAACAATAGAACCCTGCCCAAAACACAATAGAAAATGTAATGGTTTTAATGGTTATAATGGGAATTTTATTGGTTTTAATGGAAACTATGATGGTGTCTACTGGTATGTGATGGATTCTATTGGTGGGATGTTAAATTCTATTGGAAAAATTTCCAAAACACACTACAAAAAGGAATTTTGTAATGGTTTTACTGGAAAAAGCTAATGGTTTATAATGGTATTTTAATGGAAACCATTAGAATTTCTGTGATGGTTTCTATTGGGCTTCTATTGTTTTTTTTAGCAACACAACCAAATTAACAAAACACAACAGAAACAAGTGTAAAAACTAAAATAGTTAGTAGTATGAATGGGACATTATACTGCTTCAATTAAAAGTAACTGACCACAATTCATCATCTCTCCAATCAGAAAACTCCACTATGCCTTTGAGGAGAATCTCACCACCCAACGGTCTGTCACAGGAGCACTCGGCCCCCGTTTCAATGGCGATGCCACACCTGCCAATCACAGCAACCACCAAAGTGGCTGACTCAGCAGTTATGAAAAGTCCCGAGTCACCTGGTAGCCCGATGCAAGCCACGCCGTCAGCCATCACAGATTCACTGACAAACAGTCAGCCAGTCACCAGTAGTAATCAGCCACAACTAGAGTCTCCTGTTAATGCAGGTATGACTCTATCATAACTTCACAAAGTGAGGCTACAGATGAGTCTTTCTGCTGTCATCTCCTAAATGTGTGTGTTGGTCTTGTGGTTACAGTACCGTCTGTGAAAACATGGGCTCCGACTCCTGCCAGGACTATGGGTTCTCCACGGCTCAGTGGTAGGACAAATTCAAACGTTCTCTGTGACTCATTTAAAAAGCAGTGCTTTTATCATAAAGTCTGTCTAATTGTTTGTGTTGCTACATGTTTTGTCTTACAGAGAAAGCATCTTCGGCTCCAACCAAGTCAGTGACTTACTCTGGGCTTTTCCCACACAGTACAGACAGGTGGGTCGAGTGTGAATATGTCTTAGTGCAAATAAAGGTTTCCACCGAGCAAGATAGTCTTGGTAACACTTTACAATGAGGTTGCATTTTTTTATCATTAGTACAGTAGTTATCATAAACCGTGAACAAGCGTCTTTTTGTAAATCATTTATTTATCTTGGTTAATGTTAATATCTATATACACTACCGTATAAAAAAATACTTTTATTCAGCAAAGATGCATCACATCAAAAGTGACAGTAAAGATATGTATAATGTTACAAAAGTTTTCTATTTCAAATGAACAATGTTCTTTTGAACTTTTATATTCATCAATGAATCCTGAAAAAAAAAAAAAAAAATTAGTTTTCACAAAAATATTGCACAGCACAGTAATATGGAATGAGCATGAAGACAAGAGTAATGGCTATTGAAAATTCAGCTTTGCCATCACAGGAATAAATTAATTACATTTTAAAAATATATTAAAAATAGAAAACAGTTATTGTAAATTGTAATATTACAGTTTTGTTTTTTTTTAATCAAATAAATGCAGCTTTGGTTAGCATAAGAGGCTTCTTTTTAAAAATTAAAAATATATATTACCGATTCCAAACTTTTGAAAAAAGTGTATACTAAAGCATTTCTTAACACTTCAGGTTGTATAAAATAACATGATGTATTGAGAACATATGAAATAACAATGGAGAGTAATATATTTATAAATTAGCATTAACTTACATTAATGCTGTAAAAAAAATTGCTAATTTTTAGTTTATGATACATGATTATTTATTGTAAAGTGTTATCAGTATTGTATTTTTCTGTCCTGTGGTTTTATTTGTAAAATATATTTTGTTTGCCTTTCTAAACTAAATTCTTTTTTTTTTTTAAATGTTAAGTAATGTAACATATTTAATTAAAAGTGATGCTGTCTACCACACATCTGTGGGCGAGTTAAATCTGGTTTCAAGCAGACAGTATCCCTAGTAAAAACATAAATTAGGAAAATGGTCATTTAAAATGGTTACAGGGATTATATTAGTCTCCTGGCTTTGTTAAAGCCAAACCTACACCCTTGGATTAGACAACTGGGAAATCTAAAATGCATAAATAATTTTATCATGAAGTGTTGCCAAAAAAAAAAAAAAAAAGTTAATATTGCACAGAACTGAAATGTTTTTGGGCCATTTTTTTCTCTTTGTATCAGGAACGTGGATATGTCAGGAGATTTATCCTTTGGTAGAGGTATTGAGCGCAGACGGGAGCTTGTGAGGTCCCAGACTTTACCTCGAAACATTGGAGCCCAGGCTCGCAGGTCCATTTTTGAGAGGCTGGACACTGAGAACAACAGGTAATGGAATCATCTGCATGTTTATGCAACCTTTTTTTCACGCTCTGAAAATCCATCACAATAAAAATCTTTTGCATTGATCTTCCCAACTAAGTCGACCCAAGCCTGTGGATTCCAAACCGAAGCTGAAACGCTCTCAGAGTTTTGGAGTATCCAGTGCTAGCAGTATCAAGCAGATTCTACTGGAATGGTGTCGATCCAAGACCATTGGGTACCAGGTAAGACATTCATGCATCATGGGATTTATCTCAAATCAGCAGAAAAAAGGGGGCTTTGCACACATATAGTGTATTAAAACTATGGTTTTTAACAACACTTCAGCCTGATAAAATGAGGATTATCATGCGTCAAAGGGCTTCCTATACTATTATTCTAAAGGGGTCATATGATGCTTTTTTAAAGATCCTTATTTTGTGTGTTTGGCGTAACACACATACTGCGCATAACTCCGCATTTGAACAGTCAATAGCAAATACCTAAACTAATAACAAAACATACTTACAGTCGCTGATTCAGAAGCGCCAGATTGTCATAGCAAAGTCGGAATTGACCCTTTTTTTTTTAGAAATACCCTTTGTGCACAGCCAGCCCTGTACTCTACTAGGTTCACAAAATGTTCATCCATAAAATGCGTTGCACAAAATTCGAACAGTTGTGCTGTTCTGTTGTAAACAAATCTTAATCAATGATTTCTAATTGCATCTACTTTCGGAAGGCCAAATAAAGTGCTTTTGCATAGAAACACACAGCGTCTCCCTGACACAGCTGCATCAACACTACTGCGGTTACCGAAACCACGCCTTCTTTCTTTGCATGCACATTTGGGCGGCATTACGCATATATTTCCACATCGTGACGTAGACATGTGGGGGTGTGTTTGAATGAGGCGTTTTAGCCCGGTCTGGATCAGCCTTCTGTTTTAGATAGAATAAATCCTTTTGTGGGAGACTTTGAGCTTTGTAACGCTACAGATCTTATACATGCACAAACAGCTACATAACACACTAAAGAAAAGGAAAACAAGAAATTGCATCATATGACCCCTTTAAGATTAGCACATTATGAAGTGTTATTCTCTCTATTAGCTTTATTAGCAATGAAAAGAGAGTGAATGAACATTATGTGTGGTATTAGTGTTCCATATATTCTGCCTGACTCTAGTGCGGCTTTGCAAACTAGCCCATGTGGCTTTAGTTAGAGATAGTAATGTAATGGTCAAGCCTAATTTAGAGTCAACAGAGAGCAGTACGTAAACATGAGAAGCAGAGCAGACAGCTGACAACACGCATGACGGTTTCCATTTCCCTCAGTGACAGACAATGTCTGAGCCTGTCAGATTTGCCAGCTACGGATGAAAAATGAACACCATTAAATGATGAGGTGTACAGAAAATTCCAGCATATGAAGATAAGAGCCAGACAACAATAAAACATCTGCTCTGACTGCCACAAGCACGTCTGCAGACTCTCAAAGAAAATTATTCTTCTTCTATGCCTGTCGCTTACCCACGGTTTAAGAGAAAATAATGCTAGAACCTTCTTTTTCAAATTTATTGTTATTCATTATTATTATTCACCTAAGATTTATTATATTCTTAAATTAAATTGATGAAAAAAAAAAAAAAAATTCGGCACACTACTTCGGCAAATTAAATGAAAATAAAAATGTTGGCAACTATCTAAAAATAAAGTTTACGTTTTTGATATATATATATGAGTGTGTGTGTGTGTGTGTGTGTACCTACCTACCTACATATATGATTCAGGTGTGTGAGGCATAGTTATATTTTTATATATTTTTTTAATCTGTATTTTTTTATACAATTATTTTGATGGAAAATTACAAAAACAGGCCTTTGGAGTAACATGAACATGTAAGAAAATATATGAACCTGACTTTGACTTTGTGTTGAAGGGTATGGGAGCAAAACCTCAGTGTACTGTGAAATATAATAGCTTCACTCTCTCCCATTAATCTGCAGAACATCGACATTCAAAACTTCTCATCCAGCTGGAGTGACGGCATGGCATTCTGCGCCCTGGTCCACTCTTTCTTCCCCACAGAGTTTGACTACAACGTCCTGTCCCCTGCCGACCGCAAACATAACTTTGAGCTGGCATTCAGCACTGCAGAGTAAGTCACTGGAATGGAGGCGATTCTGTTCAGCATTTTCACAATAGCATTGAGATGTCAACACACTTCATGGTGCCTTAACCTCTTAAAGTTGAGTAGTTTGTCTTACTGTCATCCCATCACACACTGAAAAGGGTAGATGACCGGGGGGGGAAAAAATACACAATTAACAAGAAAAATAATATATTCACTGCTGTTCAGAACTTTGGTGATTTAACAAAATAAATTAATACTTTTATTTAGCAAGGATGCATTAAATTTATCTAAAGTGGCATTTATAATGTTACAAAATATTTCTATTTAAAATAAATATATATTTTTTATATACTTTTAGCATTGTATTGACAAAATTATTAAACAGCACAACTGAATTCATCATTTTTAATAGTAAGAAATCAGCATATTAGAATGATTTCTGAAGTGACTGTTTGAAAAATAATATTTCACAGTATTACTTTTTACTGTATTTTTGATCAAATACATGCAGCCTTCTTAAGCATAAGACTTTCCCCCCCAAAATCATTAAAGAAATTTACTGACCCCAACATCAGTATATTTTTTTCCATTGTGTTAAAGCGATATTCTGTCATTTTGTACTCAACCTCAAATTATTTCAAACCCATAATATCTGTCAAGCTCCAAAATACACAAACATCTGCATAAAAGTATAAAAAACAGGTCATTCTTGTAAAAATCCCCTTTTACATTCCACAGAAAAACAAAAAAAGAAAAGTTTGTAATGATATACGGGTGAGCAAATAACGACAGCATATTCATTTTCATTTAAAAGCTCTAATAAAGTATTAAAAGTCTTTAAATAGGAATAGACCGGACAGATGAGATGTGAACTTAGCGTGACCCGACCCAACAAGCTGAACAAAATGATTCCAAAATACAAGTTGACACAAATCATCTGCAGTTGTGCTCCACATCACTTCACAGTACGGCACAGAAGATAAAGTTACTTAGTTTCCGATGCGTCTGAGTCTAGGGTGTCCGTAAAGCACACTTTAAACCACTAATGCATGCCAACAAATCCCTGTTGAGCTCCAAGGAACCTCCCCTTCCCTTCGAACGGCATGACATCATGCTCCTGCAACTCCTGTGTCCCAATTCCCACATCCTGAAATATTCACATAGACCTAAAACTGCACTACCAGCGTCATCTGAACATATGTATTACACTTATCATATTAACTTTAATAGTCAACGGACATGGAGAATTAATAAAAAACAGCTATGCACGTCCGCCCCTGTTAAATCTGCTTCTCTCTATTTCCAGGAAGAAGGCTGGCTGCGATAGGCTCATTGAAGTGGAGGACATGATGGTGATGGGAAGAAAGCCAGACCCCATGTGTGTCTTTACTTACGTCCAGTCACTATATAACCACTTGCGCAAGTTTGAGTGAGATCTCGGCCTCTTCAGCCCCAGCTGAACACTCTGCACTGTCCTCTGCTGGACAAAATTGAACTCTGATATAGTCACTATAGTATGGGGTTGCAAAATGTCTATGGGAACCCACACCATTTCAAGCATGATGCTTCTGCGGTTGCATTTTAGTCAAGAAAAGGTCATCGACTATTTATACAGTCCTTTGAGACACGGCTTTTGTGTATGGCACGCTCTTTTTAGAATGGTGGCCTCTGATTTATTACTAAACAGCTTGAAGTTAAAGGAATAGTTCAGCCCAAAATGAAAATGTACTCATCTTTAGGTCATCCATGATGTAGATGAGTTTGTTTCTTTGTTGGAAATAGATTTGGAGAAATTTACTTCTCCAAATCACTTGCTCACCATTGGATACTCTGCAGTGAATGGGTGCCGTCAGAAATTAGAGTTCAAACAGCTGTTAAAAAAATCACAATAAGTAATTCACATGAATCCAGGCCATCAATTAAATAAAAAGGTGCATGTTTGTAAGAAACAAATCCATAATTTTCAAAATTTCAAAATTTTGCTTTGTCCAGTGAAAAGGTCATCTTGTCTGAGTCAGGTAAGAAGATTAAGCACCCTTTACAAGCAAAAACAGTCCAAAGCAGTTCTAAACCAATATGTTGGTGGATTTTGATGTGGGAGGACAACAGCTGATGGATTTTTTCACTGGAAGGAAGTATTATCATGGATTATGCACTTGTATTTTGGCCAAAAGTGATGAAGTCAAGTTAAAATGTTTATCACAAACATGCAGCTTTATGATGTTAATATAGACTGGAGTCATGTGGATTATTGTGATGTTTTTATCAGCTGTCTGATGGCACCCATTCACTACACAGGATGCATTGGTAAGCAAGTGATATAATGCTAAATTTCTCCAAATCTTTTCTGATGAAGAAACAAACTCAAGCGTAAGTACATTTTTCTTTTTGGGGCGAACTGTTATTTTAAATTCAGTGGATTATAGAGCCATTTTATAGACTGCAAAGATAGAGACATAGAAATCTATTAGTGGATTTCATACTTACTAATGAAAGATAGAGCGAAATAGGATATAAGGTACAATATATATCTTTTGTTCTCAAATAGAATGGCACATTTTTTATAACTATTTGTCTTTTTTTTCTTTTCTTTTTTCTAATTTTCAGTGGCATAAGAGCAACATTTCATATGCCACCCTGAGCTGCACGTTTCTGGTTGTCTTTTATACTGTGTTTCTGTAGCTTTGCCAAAGCTCAGATACACTGGTGCATGTGCAGGAAGTACAGTACACAACATACAGAATGCACTGGATCTGCGTTATAACCGGAAATGCTGTAAACCTGGTTAAACAAAGCTGGACTCTCAAGAGTGAGCATCACCAGGGAGTGTGACATAATAAATGTTTTTTTTCTTTTGAATGCTTTTGAGTCAACGTAATTTTTGAATGTTTTATTATTTTCTTGTAAAAAAAAAAAAAACTTTCCCACATCTTGTGAGTCAGTAACAATCACAATAAACATCAAAGCACAAACCATTTACAATCATGTTTATTAGTTATAAGCGAAACAAGGAATAACACTCCTGTAGAGGACATCCAAATAAATACAAACATAGATGAACAAGACAACATGATCATAATGTACCGCCTAGCGTCTTGAGATCAAAGTGGTTTCCAAACCATTTAATTGATTCCTTTGTAAAAGCCTTTTTACTGAATATTAGATCAAAACAAATCATTTTGATTTGGAGAGAAACAAAGCAAACAGAATAAGAAGCTGTACAGTGAAAAACATTAATGATGACAAAAAAATATGGAAATATTGCAATATTGGATGAGTTTAGTTGGTATCAAGGCTCTCCAAGTTCTCCCTCCATAGTCCGGACCAGAACATAAAGCTCGGCAAGACCAACAACAGATGCTGCAATCACTGCAGCTAATACTCTCTGAAAGAAAATACATACAGAAACATTAGAAATATGTGTTTAGTTCCAAAACATTGTGTGGTGTGAATGCTGTGAGCACTTACCGCTGTTGTCTCGGTGAAGATATACTGGCTGCCCAGATATGAACAGGCAAATGCTGCAACTACAGTTACCAGGAAGTTGAATACAGTAACAACAACTGCCTTCACGGAACGCACTGCAGAACACAAATGCCACGTAAGATAAACAAGACAGAGAGGCTTTAAAAATTAGAAGAGAAAAGGGAACATCCTGACCTTGTCGTCCAAAATCTGCTAAAGTTCCATGATGATTCATTTCCTGTTGAGCAAAATATAAATATACTGACAAGATTTTCAATAACTATAGAGCATGTGTTTGATATAAAGACTGTAGAGGAGTGTTCACCTGTGGATTCACATTCCGTGTTATTCTCTTATATTCTTCGTTGGCAAGTTTTGCTTTAATTTTTTCTAAGCGGGCCACCAACTGGGGGTTCTGTTGGGTGGGAATAAATACAAATACCAAGTTTAAAAAAAAAAAAAACAGTGAAAAAAATATAATTTCTTATATTAAGATAAATACAAAGAGTAATGAAATATTCTCACTTACCCTTGGAGGTAATATAACTTCTGGAAGATGAAGTGTGCTGTCCTCAAACAGGTCATGAAGATACACTGGATGTCCTACAATTACATCAGACTCCGCTTGTAACGTGCATTAAGTATCAAAACGTTTAATTTCTCTATAGAATGAGCACATTTCTTACCATTTTCCTGAAGAAGCTTGTGTAGTTTTCTCACAGTTTTGAATGGTATGATGGACTGATCTGTCAGAGCCTTGAATTCTTCCCTCAGCTCTTCTGACACGGCGGATTCTCCCTCCAGCAAATCTCTCGCCTGCTCCCGAAATCTCGCTCCGATTTTAAACGAAGAAGCCATAATAACAAAGATGCCTTCTAAAGTTCAGAACACCTTAACGTGCGTTTAGTAGTGTATATATATATATATATATATATATATATCTCAGTAATGTATCAAGTTATGTGAACACTAAATAGAAAAGTAGCGGAAGGCAAAAAGGAACTTCCTCATTTAATCTATCAAATAGCTACAACTACAGTCAAATTAGCGTCACAAATTATACAAAAGAAAAATAGAAAATATTCCTAACTATGTTGTTTCAAGTTAATTATGTATTTTTATCTTAATTTAAGCATGTTTCCTGTTTACAGCCCTGCATGTCAGCTGATTTCTTCTTCTTCTTCTTTATCAGTCAGTGTGTTTATAGGTCCGTTGCAAACCAGCTACACAAAGCGCCACCTACTGTCAAGGAGCATATTCGGCCTTTTAGATTAAGGCGCAAGACAGGTTTTTGTTCAAATATTTTTTCTTTAATGCAGTTTTTAAAAGAATGCTTTAAAAATAAAGTCAATTATTTGTGTAGGATATTTGTTGAACAGATTTGCTTTTGATATATTTTAAGCTCTTGTTCAAGAATCAAAATCAAAGGTTTGGATTTACTATATTTCCATTCGTTTATATGATATTTGGTGAAAATAAAATAAAAAAATATATAATATTCTTACGTTTTATTTGCAGTGACAAATAAAACTAAATAAAACATTTTTTAAACACATGTCTCCTTACATGACCGCAATGCCGAAATAAATGAAAGCATGTTCAGCAAATGTTTTTTTTATTATTATTATTATTATTTTATTGAATGCTTAAAAATAACTATTGTCAATAACTACAATAACTATTGTCATTATTGTCAAATCATAACAGTCCAGGGTCATTCAGTCTTTCCGTCCAGAGGAAGTGCTAAGTCCTTTAGCAAAGCCAGTTCTTAATGCTTTTAAGAGTGTAGTAGAGAACTCAGTAGATTCAAAATATATTTTAATTTCAGATTTGGATTTCGAAAATTTACATTTATGAATATATTTTTAGCTAACAGGAAAATAAGGTTTATGAAATAAGTATAGCCTTTTTTCACATTCATGAACACCAAAAATTACATTTCTATAAGTAAACTCACAATTAGGATTCACATAACATGTGATAAAATCAAGAATGTCACCAAAATTATGTTTTATTGAGCAAAGAATTAATTAATGAGGTTTCAGGGTTTTCTAAACAGAATGAACTGTATTAATATCATTATTAAGTCTTTTAAGAGAGCACTAAAATCTATGAATCAACTTAAATGCAATGTCCACTTAGTAACAGGAGATTGGAAAAGAAAAACCTCTAAAAAAAATGTTCAGCAAATGTACCGCAAAAGGAACAGAACGTTAGCATGACCTATGTGTAGTATCGACGTTTTCCGGTCGCAATGCCTTATGGGAAATGGTGTGCCAGTTTGTTATGTCCAATATTGCAATAATAGGGTAAAAACTTAATTAAGTCTCATTTCAAACTCGTGCTTCTGAATATTCCTGAATTTCACGCGCTGTAAATTTGAGCTTTGGGTTTTAGCATATATGATATTGACTATGTCCGTGTGTTCATGTGCAGATAGCTAAAGGAAGATGGCAGCGTGTGCAATACGTCGGGGCTTATTGTCCACTGCTAGTAAATATAACCAGCACAAATGCACTCACAGAATACTGAGTGCAATAGACTTCAGCAGCGGATTAGATCCGAAAAGAGCCCAGCCGTTGTGTTCAGCATGCAGGTTGTCCAGTTTTCAACAGACGAGGTTCATGTCTTCACGGTAAGAGCTACAGCCAACGTCCTACCATGTCCTCCCGTTACATAATTGTTGTAACGTTAGTTATAGTTGAAGCAAACTGTTTTGACAGCAGATACTTTTACGATGTATCTGTGAAATGCATTCACGTTTATTAAGAAATTAATATTAGCTGCTATGTGTTTCATATTAGCTGTTTGAAGGATTCACATGCTTGCATATACGTTACCTGCAATACAACTGCCATATTGTTTCGGTTCTCAACTCCGTAGTTATACAGTTAACTTTATTTTTTTTTACTAAGTGTCTGGACGCCTGAATCTTGAATCAGATGTGTTGATGACATTACTTTTGAGTTGATTTTAAAATTCCATTGGAATAGGACCGGTACCAATACACAATATGAGGCCTACAAGAAGGACAAACCTCAGCCTTGCTTTCAAACCCCCCCCCCCAAAGCCATTCTTGATTACATAAGTGACAGTCTGGGCCTAAGCCTGTGCCAACGGACAGTAAACAAGTCATATTTTTGTGGTCAACACATGTCTGTCTCTTTAGTGCATCATGAAACTTTCAGATTTGATGTGGTCTGTGTCCGAATCCTTTTTTTTCGGATGTTGCGCAATATTCAACCTTGTTGAACACAAGTTGCTGGGATGTGTAATTCAATGGTGTCATCCACTTTCCCATACCAAAAAATAAATAAGTAAATAAAATATATATTTTAAGTATATGTTTCAAAATATGTTTCCATAAATATATTTCTACCAATATATTTTGACCACTTTTTCGTATATTTTTGAAATATATTTTAAACATTTATATATGTTAAAAGACCTTTAAATAAAAATAAAATTAAAAGTGTTTAAAGACGCTTTAAATTGTTTTGCTCTCCATATATTTCAATCCAAGAAAATACTTTCACATATGTAACCTTTGAAGAAAAACTTACTCTACAAGGAACGTACTTTACGATGTTTGAAAAATAGCAATATTAAAAAATTAAACATTATTAAATCATAACCTAAAAGCTGTTCCTACTATTTGCCTGTAGGCTATTGTAAGATTGTAAATGTATTTTCTTGCCCCTGAAATATATTTTTTGCTGTATAGGCTATTACAATTTACGTTTTTTTAAACTGGTTAATTCTTGGCAGAAACAGACCTGAGGGGAAAATACTGGAGCCTGTAGGAGTATTTGAAGCTCTGAAGCAGCACGGCAAATATGAAACTGGGCAGGTCAGTCATCATTTTAATCACAAAAGCCTTAACTCTGATTCCTCTGATGTCGATATTCTAATTCTGCATGTGCAATCCACAGCTATTCCTGCACAGTGTGTTTGGTTATAGAGGCATTGTGTTATTCCCCTGGCACGCTCGTTTGTATGATCGAGACGTGAGTCCTGCTGCTGCTGCTGCTGCTGCTGCCGCTGCTACTGACAGGTATGTAGTAAAGTGTTTTTTTCGTTTTATACCTGATTAAATTTAGTCTGTTACAGCTCAATGGTCCTGTTTGTCGTGTGCTTTTTCAGCAAGCCAGATTCCACAGCCCATGGGTCTAAGGAAGTAAAGGGCAAGATGCATACATACTACCAGGTCCTCATAGACACCAGAGACTGCCCTCACATAGTAAGTGGCATCAAATGACATATGCGAATAGTGAATTAATGTAGTGTACGTATGTTTGTCTTTAACATTTTTCCATTTGTCATTTTTAACCTTAGTGACTGTGTCCATTTTTAACCTTAGTGACTGTGTTTTTGTCACCATTAGTCTCAGCGATCTCAGACTGAAGCAGTTACGTTCCTAGCAAATCACGATGATAGCAGGGCCCTGTATGCAATTCCAGGTAACTCTCTCAATCAGTCACATAAAGATTCAACTATCCTTAAAGGGATAGTTCACCCAAAAATGAAAATTGTCATTAGTTACGCACCCTCATGTCGCTCCAAACCCATAAGAACTTTGTTTATCTTCGGAATACAAATTAAGATATTTTCGATGAAATCTAAGAGTTTTCTGACCCTCCATACAATAAAATTTTTATTTTTGGGGGGGTTTTGTGCGCACATTATTCTCGTAGGTTCGTAAAATTATGGTTGAACTACTGATGTCACATGGACTATTTTACCAATGTCCTTACTACCTTTCTGGGTCTGGGAATATTTCAGTTACATTGCTTTCTATGGAGGGGCACAGAGCTCTCGGATTTCATCAAAAATATCTTAATTTGTGTTCCGAAGATGAACGGAGGTCTTGTGGGTTTGGAACAACATGAGGGTGAGTAATTAATACAGAATTTTCATTTTTGGGTGAACTATCCCTTTAAGTGGGCAGCATTTTTTTTTTTTTTTTTTAAAGTTCCATTATCTATTATTTTATTAATTTCTTCCACATTTTATTAATGTCTTTCAGGTCTGGATTATGTGAGTCATGAAGACATCCTGCCTTATAACTCCACTGAGCAAGTTCCTATCCAGCATGAGCTGTTTGAACGCTTCCTCATGTTTAACCCCTCCAGAAGTAACTAGTCCACTTATACTTTTGCAGCAGAATATACAAACTTTTACTGATAAAATGTTTCTGATAGATTGCATTTACACTGTTTATTTAGATCCTCCGTTCACTGCAAGAGATACCCTACGGGCCTGGCAGGAGAAGAACCATCCCTGGCTGGAGCTCTCAGATGTGCACCGTGAAACCACAGAGAACATCCGTGTCACTGTCATCCCCTTCTACATGGGCATGAGAGTAAGAATAGAGGATTGCCATGTGTTGCAATAATTTCTCACTGCAGATTGCTGTACACAGACTAAATGTATACATTATTATGTATTATAGACCTTAGTCATGGTAGTGCTATAATTAGTTTTTGACAGGAATGAAAAGAGGCTGTGAGGGATAGAAGTACAGTGTGTTCAGTGGAGATGTTTAACAGCATACCGTTGTTTAGCTCTTAAAACCTCTTTCCTAAAATTAAAACTTTCAGAAGCAAAAACTTAACAAAACAGTTTTAAAAGTTATGAGTTGAGAAAAGTGTGATTATAGGACCTTTATATAATGAGTGCCAATGTGAAGGCTGTAAGACTATCCCTCACAGCCCTGTTTTCATTTGCGTATAGAGGCATAGTTCACCCTAAAATTAAAATTCTATCATTAATTACTCAACCTCATGTCGTTCCAAATCTGTAAGACCTTCATTCATCTTCAGATCACAATTTACTATGCATCCGGAAAGTATGCACAGTACTTCACTTTTTCCACATTTTGTTATGTTACAGCAGGGGTCACCACACTCAGTTTATCTCCAACTTGCCTCAACACACCTGCCTTGAAGTTTCAAGTATACCAAGAAAGACCTTGATTAGCTGGTTCAGGTGTGTTTGATTAGGGTTGGAGCTAAACTCTGCAGGACACCGGCCCTCCAGGAACATGTTTGGTGACCCCTGTGTTACAGCCTTATTCCAAAATGGATTAAATTCATTATTTTCCTCAAAAGTCTACAAACAATACCCTTTAATGACAACGTGAAAGACGATTGTTCATAAGTATTCACAGCCTTTGCTCAATACTTTGTTGAAGCACATTTGGCACCAATTACAGTCTCAAATCTTTTTTGGGTATGATGTGACAAGCTTATTATCATGATTTTCATGTTTCTCCAGAAATATTTAATTGGGTTCAATCCCGGGCTGTGGCTGGGCCACTCAAGGACATTCACAGAGTTGTCTATAAGCCACTCTTGCTGTGTGCTTAGGGTCATTGTCCTGTTGGAAGTAGAACCTTCTGCCCAGTCTGAGGTTCTGAATGCTCTGGACTAGGTTTTCATTAAGGCTATCTCAATATTTTGGTGCGTTGAGCTTTTCTTCTACTCTGATAAGTCCCTCAGTCCCTGCCGCTGAAAAACAGCCCCACAGCATGAGGCTGCTACCAGCACACTTTGCTTTTGGGATGGTACCCTGCAGGTGATGAGCAGAGCTGCTTTCCTTCAAACATGATGCTTAGAATTGAGGTTCACCAGATCAGATAATCTTGTTTCTCGGAGTGTTCTCTGAGGGTCTTTTAGGTGTTTTTTTTTTTTGCAAATTCCAAGTGTGTGTTCATGTGTCTTCACTGAGGCGAGGATTGAGTTTGGTCACACCTCCATAAAGCCCAGATCGGTGGAGTGTTGCAGTGATGTTTGTCCTTCTGTAGGTTTCTCCTATCTCCACATATGATCATGGATCTCAACTAGAGTGACCATCAGGTTCTTGGTCACCAGTCTAGACAAGGCCCTTCTCCATCAATTGCTCAGTTTGGCCAGAGGGCCAGCTCTAGGAAGAGTCCTTGTTGTTTCAAACTTCTTCCATTAAGGGTAACAGAGACTACATGCTTCTGTGAACCTTCAGTGCTGCAGAAATGTATCTGTGCCTCGATAAAATCCTGTTTCGGAGGTCAATTCCTTGGACTTCATGGCTTGGTTTGTGCTCTGACATGCACTGTTAACTATGGGACGTTATATAGACAGGTGTGTGCCTTTCCAAATCATGTCCAATCAACTGAATTTACCACAGATGGACTCCAATCAACTTGTAGAAACATCTCAAGGATGATCAGTGGAAACAGGATGCACTTGAGCTCAATTTTGAGTGTTATGGCAAAAGCTGTGAATACTTGTGTACACGTTTTTTTTTTTTTTAATAAACTTGCAAAGATTTCAAACAAACTTCTTTCATGTTGACATTATGGGGTATTGTTTGTGGAATTTTGGAATAAGGCTGTAACATCAAAATGTGGAAAAAGTGAAGCGCTGTGAATACTTTGAATTTGTGTTCCGAAGATGAATGAACGTCTTATGGGTTTGGAATGACAAGAGGGTGAGTAATGACAGAATTTTCATTTTTGGGTGAACTATCCCTTTAAATTCAATATGGCATCTAACCAGATTAAAGGGGTCATATGACATTGCTAAAAATAACATTTTGTGTATTTGGTGTAATGCAATGTGTTTATGTGGTTTAAGGTTCAAAAAACACATTATTTTCCACATACTGTACATTATTGTTGCTCCTCTATGCTCTGCCTTTCTGAAACGCGTCGATTTTTACAAAGCCCATCGTTCTGAGAAAAGAGCTGTGCTCTGATTGGCCAGCTATCCAGTGCGTTGTGATTGATTGAATACCTCAAGCATGTGACAGAAATGTTACGCCCCTTACTGTATTGTGATGCCATGTCCTGGTGCGACGAGACAAAAACAATAAAACCCATTATAAACAAGGCATTTGTTGCATCCAGTGGGGACATAATTACTGGTTATAATGACCTATACTGCCTTTTTACGTGTCGCGTTGCATTGCGCCTCGTAAACATTACCATGTCTGCATTTGTGATCGGAGAAACGACAAACAACAAGCACTACTCTACACAGCTCAAAACTCTCATTTGAATAGTCAGTGGCAAATTCTTTAAATATGAAAACATACTTGCGTATGTAAGTCAGAAGTGCCAGACTGTCCTTGCGACGTTGAAATTGCCCCACTTTATAGAAACAGTCTTTGAGCACAGCTGGTATTGTAGGCTACTCTCCCAGGTTCAGGAAATAATCCTCTGTAAAATGCGCTGCACACATTCTAATATTTGGGTTGAACTGTTCTGGAACAGTGTTGTAAATACAACTTAACCACTGATTTCTAGTGGTGTCCTCTTTTGGAAGCCCAAACAAAGTACTTTCGCTTTCACAAAGGAACACAGCGTCTCCAGGACATGGCGCTGACGGCAGCAACACTACAGCGACAATCACGCCCTCTTTCTTTGCGTATATGTTTGGGCAGTGTTATGCAAATCTTCCCACACAGTGACATAGACATGTGGGGGTGTGTTTAAATGAGCCATTTTAGGAGGGCGTGGACAAGTCTTAACTTTTATAAAGAATATCTGTTTGGGTTTGAGACTTTAGTCTTTGCAACTTTGGGGATCTTATATGTGCATGAACAGCTTGTAACACTCCAAAGAGAAAGGAAAACTTGAAATTGCATCATATGACCCCTTTAAAACCTATACACTACTGTTGAAAAGTTTGGTTTCTGTAACAATTGTAACATTATAAATGTTTCTGTCAATTTTGATCAATTTAATGCATCCTTGCTGAAGAAAAGCATAATTTAAGCATAATTATAATTTATATTTGGAATATGTTTGGAAGGGAAGTGAACTCAGTCCTGATTCTGACTTGTTTTTGTTTGTCAACAGGAGGCTCAAAACTCCCACGTGTACTGGGTAGGCAAAATTACCTAATTATGTTTTTTATAATAACTCAATAAAAGGGTTATATATAGAATGGCCATTGGTGACCTGTTAGAGATAATATGCTGATGTTTTCCTCAGTGGCGGTACTGCATCCGCCTGGAGAACCTGGGCAATGAGGTGGTTCAACTCAGGGAAAGACACTGGAGGATCTTCAGTCTCTCAGGGACTCTGGAAACAGTCCGTGGCAGAGGAGTGGTTGGCAAGGTTATTAACTAGCAAAAGCATAAACCAGAATTAAAGACTATGGAAATATGATTTGTTTGCTAAATGCAATCCATCATTTTCTCGCCAGGAGCCTGTTTTGTCAAGAGAACAGCCAGCATTTCAATACAGCAGTCATGTTTCACTTCAGGCACCCAGTGGACACATGTGGTGAGATTATCAACATACTCTTACAACCATGCCAGCTTTACATTATTTTTTTTTTGTTTGTTTTTTAAATCATGAAGCCAGGAAATGTGGTCCACCTGTTAGACTGGATGGCTGAATGCTTGTTTTTGGTGTATCTGAATTGACGATGTGATTTCATTCAGTTATGTTGTGTTTTAGTAATGACGCATGAACATCACGTTTTGTTTTCTTGTTTAGGGGGACATTCTGTTTTGAGAGGACAGATGGCTCACACTTTGACGTGCGCATTCCACCTTTTTCACTAGAGAGCAATAAGTATGACAAAGCTCCCCCTACTGGCTATCCCTTGTAATAAACCTGCACCCATAAGCCTACCATCACGGCTCAGTTCAGCATCCCTACAGGCTGTTCCCTTGAAGATCCATGGTTTACCTTCCTTATCAGTCCTCCTTGAATATACAATGGTTTTAGCAAAGCATCTTTCAGTCTCTGACTGCAGCACTGAATATTTGTAGCAACTGCATATCTTTAAAGGAAAAAAGGAATAGTAAGTTAAAATGAGTTATTAAATGATGTGATGCAAGTGTGTGATGGGGATGTGATTCTTAAACTCTTGCACCTCAAAAGGCCGTATTAAGAGGATTTGAATGTGGGTTTTTTTTTCTTTTCTTTTTTTCTTCTATTTATTTGGATGGCTGTGTTCATCAATTGAATAAGCTTATTAGTGTTAATCAAGCGTATTGTCAATTTATCTTTAAGTTTAAACCCCTCTTATCATCAATTCCTTACTTATATTCTAGAGAAGACAGTTGGTGGACATTCACCAAATGTGTTTTCTCCAAATGCAAGTAGTCTAATTAATGGCTTGCTGCAAAGATTATTCTATGGCCATGCCAAAGTCAGCCAGTGAAATGTGGTTTGACTAAGAAAGCCTAGTGGGATAAAACTGTATTAGAGATCATCATCTTGTAACCAACCTTTGATCATATATTTGGATTAAACTACTGGATGATGAACTGCTTAACTGTTTACTGTAAATATGTTTGTAAAAGCATAAATAAAATGATATTTCCAATTTTCTGGTCTTATTATGATTGAATTGTTATTCCAATAGCTGCTGCTGTTTGCTACAAAGAAATGGCTTGAAAGAGGATCAGTTACAAGTGCATCTCAATAAATTAGAATGTTGTGGAAAAGTTCATTTATTTCAGTAGTTCAACTCAAATTGTGAAACTCGAGTATTAAATAAATTCAATGCACACAGACTGAAGTAGTTTGATTCTTTGGTTCTTTTAATTATGATTTTGGCTCACATTTAACAAAAACCCACCAATTCACTATCTCAACAAATTAGAATACTTCATAAGACCAATTAAAAAAAAAAACATTTTTAGTGAATTTCTGGGCTTCTGGAAAGTATGTTCATTTACTGTATATGTACTCAATACTTGGTAGGGGCTCCTTTTGCCTGAATTACTGCAGCAATGCTGCGTGGCATGGAGTCGATCAGTCTGTGGCACGGCTGAGGTGGTATGGAAGCCCAGGTTTCTTTGACAGTGGCCTTCAGCTCATCTGCATTGTTTGGTCTCTTTTTTCTCATTTTCCTCGACAATACCCCATAGATTCTCTATGGGGTTCAGGTCTGGTGAGTTTGCTGGCCAGTCAAGCACACCAACCCCATGGTCATTTAACCAACATTTGGTGCTTTTAGCAGTGTGGGCAGGTGCCAAATCCTGCTGGAAAATAAAATCAGCATCTTTAAAAAGCTGGTCAGCAGAAGGAAGCATGATTCCAAAATTTCTTGGTAAACGGGTGCAGTGACTTTGGTTTTCAAAAACACAATGGACCAACACCAGCAGATGACATTGCACCCCAAATCATCACAGACTGTGGAAATTTAACACTGGACTTCAAGCAACTTGGGCTATGAGCTTCTCCACCCTTCCTCCAGACTCTAGGACCTTGGTTTCCAAATGAAATACAAAACTTGCTCTCGTCTGAAAAGAGGACTTTGGACCACTGGGCAACAGTCCAGTTCTTCTTCTCCTTAGCCCAGGTAAGACGCCTCTGACGTTGTCTGTGGTTCAGGAGTGGCTTAACAAGAGGAATACCACAACTGTAGCCAAATTCCTTGACACGTCTGTGTGTGGTGGCTCTTGATGCCTTGACCCCAGCCTCAATCCATTCCTTGTGAAGTTCACCCAAATTCTTGAATCGATTTTGCTTGACAATCCTCATAAGGCTGCGGTTCTCTCGGTTGGTTGTGCATCTTTTTCTTCCACACTTTTTCCTTCCACTCAACTTTCTGTTAACATGCTTGGATACAGCACTCTGTGAACAGCCAGCTTCTTTGGCAATGAATGTTTGTGGCTTACCCTCCTTGTGAAGGGTGTCAATGATTGTCTTCTGGACAACTGTCAGATCAGCAGTCTTCCCCATGATTGTGTAGCCTAGTGAACCAAACTGAGAGACCATTTTGAAGGCTCAGGAAACCTTTGCAGGTGTTTTGAGTTGATTAGCTGATTGGCATGTCACCATATTCTAATTTGTTGAGATAGTGAATTGATGGGTTTTTGCTAAATGTGAGCCAAAATCATCACAATTAAAAGAACCAAAGACTTAAACTACTTCGGTCTGTGTGCACTGAATTTATTTAATACTCTGGTTTTACAATTTGAGTTGAATTACTGAAATAAATGAATTTTTCCACGACATTCTAATTTATTGAGATGCACCTGTATATGTCAGGTCAGTTACTTACTTTACATTTTCGATGTGATATACAGGTGCTGGTCATATAATTAGAATATCATCAAAAAGCTGATTTATTTCACTAATTCCATTCAAAAAGTGAAACTTGTATATTATATTCATTCATTACACACAGACTGATATATTTCAAATGTTTATTTCTTTTAATTTTGATGATTAGAGCTTACAGCTCATGAAAGTCAAAAATCAGTATCTCAAAATATTAGAATATTTACATTTGAGTTTGAATAAATGACCATCCCTACAGTATAAATTCTGGGTATCTCTTGTTCTTTGAAACCACAATAATGGAGAAGACTGCTGACTTGGCAATGATCCAGAAGACGAACATTGACACCTCCACAAAGAGGGTAAGTCACAGAAGGTCATTACTGAAAGGTGTGGCTGTTTACAGAGTGCTGTATCAAAGCATATTAAATGCAAAGTTGACTGGAAGGAAGAATTTGGGTAGGAAAAGGTGCACAAGCAACAGGGATGACCGCAAGCTTGAGAATACAGTCAAGCAAAGTCGATTCAAACACTTGGGAGAGCTTCACAAGGAGAGAACTGAAGCTGGAGTCAGTGCATCAAGAGTCACCACGCTCAGACGTCTTCAGGAAAAGGGCTACCAAGCCACTTCTGAACCAGAGACAACGCCAGAAGCGTCTTACCTGGGCTGTGGAGAAAAGAACTGGACTGTTGCTCAGTGGTCCAAAGTCCTCTTTTCAGATGAAAGTAAATTTTACATTTCATTTGGAAATCAAGGTCCCAGAGTCTGAAGGAAGAGTGGAGAGGCACAGAATCCATGTTGCTTGAAGTCCAGTGTGAAGTTTCCACAGTCTGTGATGATTTGGGCTGCCATGTCATCTGCTGGTGTTGGTCCACTGTGTTTTCTGAAGTCCACAGTCAACGCAGCCATCTACCAGGAAATTTTAGAGCACTTCATGCTTCCTTCTGTTGACAAGCTTTATGGAGATGCTGATTTCATTTTCCAGCAGGACTTGGCACCTGCCCACACTGCCAAAGGTACCAAAAGCTGGTTCAATGACCACAGTGTTACTGTGCTTGATTGGCCAGCAAACTCGCTTGACCTGAACCCCATAGAGAATCTATGGGGTATTGTCAAGAGGAAGATGAGAGACACCAGACCCAACAATGCAGATGAGCTGAAGGCCACTATCAGAGCAACCTGGGCTCTCATAACACCTGAGCAGTGCCACAGACTGATCGACTCCATGCCACGCCGCATTGCTGCAGTAATTCAGGCAAAAGGAGCCCCAACTAAGTATTGAGTGCTGTACATGCTCATACTTTTCATTTTCATACTTTTCAGTTGGCCAAGATTTCTAAAAATCCTTTCTTTGTATTGGTCTTAAGTAATATTCTAATATTTTGAGATACTGATTTTTGACTTTCATGAGCTGTAAGCTCTAATCATCAAAATTAAAAGAAATAAACATTTGAAATATATCAGTCTGTGTGTAAGGAATGAATATAATATACAAGTTTCACTTTTTGTATGGAATTAGTGAAATAAATCAACTTTTTGATGATATTCTAATTATATGACCAGCACCTGTATTTACCTTAAATAATACTCCATAGTACTTTTTAAAGGAATAGTTAACCCAAAAATGAAAATGTACCATCTGAAATGCAGAAGAACTCTTTTCTTCATCAGCACAGATTTGGATAAATTTAGCATTGCATCACTTGTTTACCAATAGATCCTCTGCAGTAAATGGGTGCCAAAGAGGCTAAACAGCTGATAAAAAAAACAAAACAGAACGGTAATCCACACGACTCCAGTCTATCAATTAACATCTTGTGAAGCAAAAAGCTGTTTATAAAAAACAAATCCATCATTAAGGTGTTTTAACATGAAACTGTTGCCTCCAAAGCCAAGTACTCTGTCCATAATAGCTTTCTCCAGTGAAAAGTTCACCCTGAGTCAGTAGAGAAATATGCACAGATTAAGCACCTTTTACAAGCAAAAACAGTTCTAAACAAATATTTTAGTGGATTTTGATGTGAGAGGATACCAGATACTTTTTCACTGGAGGAAAATATTAGAGAGTATGGACTGGTTATTTAGCCAACTTAAAGTGACGACTTAAAAGTTGAAATGCCTTTGTGATGGATTTGTTTCTTACAAACATGCAGCTTTTCGCTTCACAAGATGTAAATTGATAAACTGGAGCCATGTGGATTATTGTGACATTTTCATCAGATGTTTGGACCCTCATTCTCACGGCACCCATTCACTGCAAAGGATCCACTGGTGAGCAAGTGATGTAAAAATTTCACCAAATCTGTTCTGATGAAGAAACAAACTCATCTACATCTTAAATGGCTTGATCGTGAATACACTGTCAGCAGATTTTCAATTTGAGTGAACTGTTGCTTTAAGAGTTTTACTTTTTTCAATTCCAAATTTTCGGTCTAAGAACAAAAAATAAATAGATTAAAATAATAATAATAATTGCAGCACATGACATGCCATGTGTTAAACACCAGATGTCAGCAAAGAAAGGCCAACTATTACCGTAGCGCACAAGTCATCGATAAAAAATAACTTGAGGAGAATCTATGACTACGCATATACGGGGATATGGGATTGCCCATACGAGTGAATGATTCCTTCATTTCCTTTAAAGTACTCAAATGCCTCCTATAGTGCAGAACTGGAGCAGTCCCAATAACGACCGTCTGCTCCACTTGGTTAACTGTAAGGCAGTGGTGCATTCTCGACTATAGATTGAAACACAAGTGGAGGATGTTGCAGACCGCTCCACCCCTCCCACACAGCCTGTGTCCAGACCCAGCGCCTCTCCGCTCCATCTGAGTGATGAGAGACCGTTCAGTCGCTCTCCTCTGAACACACCCTAGCCTCAGACGGGACACACCTGGGGAGAGGTCATATCAAAGCGGGGATTAATTCGACATGGTACAGTTCAGCAGAGAACAGTGATATTTCTGCGGGCTGCGTAGAAGAAAATACTGGAATGACTTGTGCGCGGAGGAAAACAGTGACTGACGACGTAAATATTTACATGCCCTTGTTCACAGCAGTACTGCTCGCCGTCGGCTGAACTCACACTGAAACCTACATCGTGTGCCTTTGAGAGACTGCGGAGGAACTGCGTTGTTAACACGTACAAACAACGATTGAAATATTAATACGGGCGGGAAACGAATCATCCTGCCGTAAGATCGTGCTAGAATTCTGTTGAACCGGACTGTGGCAGTTTCTGGAGGTTTGCGGGACTGCTCTTCTTTAATTTGCGGTCATGCAGCAGACATCATCAGATCTATTCCCTACCTGAGGGAATCGAGGATTACTGGTGTTTTGGCAGGATATAGTAATTATGACCTAATTGGACTGAAATACAAGAAGTTTGGAATGTAACACGCAGTGTTTTCGATGTTTTGCCGCCTTATAAAATTCCAACATAATTTTGCGCGTGAAAACGGAGGATTCTAAAGAGTAAACAACTGACGTTACACGAGTCAGCTGTGAATAATATAAAAGTTCAACGTTATGCTTTGCAAACTACAGTTTTGGTGGTAAATTGGATGAGAAATGTACGCAGTGGAGTCAACTTTTTAAGTAATTTTATGAGCATAATCGCTTAGTATCGCGGAACCCAAACGGTCGTTTTGCGCTCCTTGTGCGGTTAACCGTCAAGACGTTTTAAACAAAACAAAAAAAATTTTGTGAGATATTTGTTATGTGTAGCCTATATACATGGTAATGTGATAAATAACGACAGTACAATGTTTTATTGATGCACCGCCAGATACAAACGTCCATGAGCAGCTGTTTCTATGGTTACCTACGCAGAAGCGATTTCTGTTCGCGTACGTAAATTTTGTGGTTACTGAATCGTTATTCGAACGCTGTTGAAACATATAAATGATTATGTAAAAATAAATTTCTAAGAGCCCCAACTTTAATTTGGGGGGATTCATGCCTTAATTAGGGGGTCGTACATCCCCCCGCCCCCCAAACCTCCCTCATATTTCACACCCTGTGAATGAGCACTTTGTGAAAAAATTCGATTAAATTCACATCTTAATGTAAGTATATTTTCTCTGTCAGGTGAGAGATGACAGGTGTAAGGTGAGCATAAGGACTTTTAAAACACTGTTCTCCAATAAACTTTATAGGAACGCTGAGGCTTATTTCTTATTTTCATTTGTTTCTTACAAAATTACATTACAATTAAAGGACTTTTAATAGTTAAATGTGAATTCATTTTGAAAGTATGCCCAGTCTGGAGGCCCTTTTCAAGGGTGAGACTCTATAACCAAACATGGGAGCGAAGCAAACGAAGGCCGCGGGACAGGAGGCAGGAGCGAGCCCTCAGAGCACAGGATGGAAACGGACCCCCACGAAAGAGCGAGGAGACATCCTTACTTCTATAATGTTGAGGTCAGGAGACAAACTGAGGAGCAGTGGGGCTCCTCCTCCCTACCAGCGGCGCATCGGGATGATACAAGAGATGATGCTAATGGCAAAGCAGGGGAAACACGATGAGGCGACAGAGATGCTGAAGACTCTCCGCCAGGTACAAATACCACTCCATGATTCTTGTAAAGGTTAGGTTAAAACTCAAATAGAGGTAATAAGTTGACAGAGTTCTCTCTGATGAGTTATTGTCCACCACAACTTGAATGTCATCTGTTATCCATTTGTGTACCTGTCAAATTTTCCTCAATTTCATAAACAGCACTTGAAGAGCTTTTATTGAGGCAAATATTGTCCTGCAAAGCTCTGGGGCACCAGTCTTTTTTGGAGGTTCCCTGTGGTCACAGTAGTGAGATGTAATGTCCAAATGGCATCACATCACAAATATAAGAAATTATATAGCATTTTTTGTTGTTGTTGTTGTTGTTTTTGTATAATATGTCAGGCCACCGTGGGTCTCTCAGCTGGTAAACAGAGGCCCCAAAGCATTGGACTCATTGGCCTGATTTGTAATCTGTGCCCCATGCAGAAACCCCACTTTGCTTTACAGCAGAGAGTATCATATGTTGCAATTGTGCCAAAACGTCAGTCCTATACTGGGTTGGTGTTATTTTGAAAGCTGTTGAAAGACACAAACTCTTCCTCCAAAATGCATCATTACTGTCAGTGCTGATACAGACATATCTGAGATACAGCAAGACTCCTGCAATAGTTTGCCAGCTCTATAGATTCTGCATTTCACAGAATTCAGTGCTATGGAGACAGATGCCCGTTTTACAGTCCTGTGAACCTGTGAGAACAGACACAGCTCAAGCTGGTCGAAGAGTAATACTGCACTGCATAAACACCAACTGTTTACTTTGGGTAATGATTATGGATGCTGTCAGTAAGTGCAATGCTCTGCTTTATATCGAATGGCTGTCTCAGATAGCTAGTGACTTTGATGGGTATATGCGGCCAGAACTCTTGCCCCATTACTAGTTTTTGATCCAGCTTTCCTCAAGAGAAATGATCATCTTATGGACTGGAAGGTCATTTTAGCAGGTCTGCTGCACTTTGCTTCTGTTGAGGATTTTCTGCATATGTACAGCAGGGATCAAAGACAGAGTTAATGGGGATTTCATTTTCTAATCCTCCATAGGTAGTATTAAATTAATTGTTGGGCAGTGACGAAGCAACAGGTGGCTGCGGAATAAACTGCAGGATTTGTTCTCAAAAGGACATTGTGAAAAAGAAGTAGACTTATGGAAATAATATACTTTAAAAGAAGATACTTAAGTGCAAACGAATGTAATGTTTTTGGACACTTTTATTTATAGCATGTTATTTACAATCAAATGAACATGTATTATAGTTTAAATGTATATTGAATGCAATTCATCAATAACTTATGTTTTTTAGACCCACTCTTTAGTTTACCATAATGCTTGATAGTAAATTAGTACACCTTACTATATGGTAAATTTGCAATTTCATACATTTAAATTATATAAACTTTAAATGTAATATCAAATAACACACTTAGTTATATTCAAAATTATAATCAAGTTCTTTACATGTGCTATATTATGTTTTTCAACACATCAAAATAAGTGTACTTCTTTAAAAATGTAATGATTTAAAATGCACTTTACAGCTTTTAATCACAGATCATTACAAAGTGCACTTTAAAAGTGTGTTAAGAAACATGAAATTGTTCCCTCTTTAAGTACACTTAAGTGGCTTTTTATTTGATTAATATTACATTATTTCCAAGTACAGTTTCTTTAAAAAATATACCTTTACGATTTGAAGTACACTAAAAGTGTACTTATTTTTCACAAGGGGCAGATTTTTACCCCAAGTAAATCTGAGATTTTTACTGAAATGCATTTGCAGTGTATTCTGCAATGGGGGTTAAAGCACATAATGAGCAAGAGAGTCAAAGGACAGCATCTCTTGTCCAGTGGTTACCAAGTGCACCTTGTTGCCCGGAAACCATGAAAATGGATGGGCCTTTGATTAAATGGAAATCGATTAATCAAGATTCTGCTTCATAGAGGGATGATAATGATAAACCAAGGCTTATGCTTAGGGAGAGCAATTCAGTAGTAAGTTTATAGTGACTTTAAAATTATTCAGCCTTTTTCCTTAACAAAGACTAACCTTATTCACTTTGTCATACTAATGACAATTTGTTTCATTCACACCCACCCATCGTTGGTTCGCTGTTGATTATTTAGCTCTGGCTGTAGAGCCCTCAGCCCCACACACATTTGCAATTTTTTAAATTGCTGATCCCCTTGCCTGCCCTTTTGCTTTACAGATTCGATAATGTAGATTACCTTTCCCATCAGTTTAGCTTGTTTTACACAGTCAAAGGATTTGTTTTCTATTTTTCTGTGCTGACAACAAAGTCTGTTCCGTTTCAGTCAGTCACGTTCGACGTTATGTCATAGTGACTGATGTAAATGGGATCTCGCCCGAGAGCCCAATCACCTTCGAGTGTTAACAAAACAAGCCAATGACAGTTGGTGTGCGTGCTTTGACACACGCACCCCGCCCCGCAGCGCGGGTATAAAAGGAGAGCGCGTGCAGACGCACATCAGCTTTTCACTTCGGAGCCGAGCCTTCTAGCAAGACTGAATCTCCGCGAGTGTCTACGAGACAGCCTCTAGTGTTGGTGTTACGGCGCGAAATCGGGAGTTGCCGTCCAGTGCTGCTTCTCTTCCGCGTGCTGCAGCTTCCCATTCTGTGGTCTCGCCGTGACCTCCCCAGGGTGCTTCAGCGCTTCTCTAAAAGAGTGTTTTTCTGAAAGAGCAATATCTAAAAGAGCTCCACGAGTGACGGGCGTCTTTTTAAAGATGGCTTCTCGCTTGTGCGTTTCTGGATGTGGTCGTTTCCTGGCTTCATCTGACGGTCACGATCGCTGTGTCTCGTGCTTGGGCTATCAGCAGTGCTCGTGGATGAGTCATGTTCTCATTCTCATCAAACGAGGAGATATCACACTTGCCATGCTCCGCTCTAGTTCCTTCGTCTCTCAGCAGCAGAGGGCTACTTCGGCTCATGGTCAGGGTGATCTGAGGATCACGGTGAGAGCTTCCCCGTCGAGTGCATCCAGCACATCGCACCATCTGGTGTTTCCAGACGAGCTCGCGGGATCCTCGGACAGGGCGGGGCCCAGCATCTCGTTCAGAGCGCCAGCGGATGACAGGATGTCAATCGCTGCATCGGAGGGCGAGCTAGGCTCTAGAGATGACGATTCGGTTGTGCTGCCTCCGTCAGGAAGAGTGGCATTGCCCGAGTCAGATCTAGAGCTGACTGCTACGCTTTCCCGAGCCGCCAAGAGAGCGTCGGGCTGCACTGGAGGCCTCCTCCTTCTCCCGAACATTCGAGGCTGGGCGATTGGTTTCTGTGGGCGCAGACCAATCGCCGGCATCCACCTCCAGTTCTGGAGGTGCATCAGGAGGTCGGACTTTGCTTTTCTTCAGGCGGGAGTTCCCCTAATGCAAGTATCCTGGCATGTTGTTGTATCAACAGATGCCTCTGCCTTGGGCTGGGGAGCCATGTGAGCGTCTGCAGTCAGTAGAGCTTAAGTTTCAGTCGTTAAAGACAGTGATCCTCATTGCATTGGCTTCGGTCAAGAGGGTAGGGGACCTGCGGGCATTTTCGGGCGACGATTCGTGCCTACAATTCGGACCGGGTAACTCTCACGTTGTCCTGACACCCCGGCCCAGATATGTGCCCAAAGTTCCCACCACGCCCTTTAGGGATCAGGTGGTGGACTTGCAAGCGCTGCCCCGGGAGGAGGCAGACCCAGCCATTGCTCTGCTCTGTCCCGTCCGCGCCTTGCGTGTTTACGTGGACCGCACGCAGAGCTTCAGGATCTCAGACTAGCTCTTTGTCTGCTTCGGAGGACAGCAGAAGGGAAAGGCTGTCTCCAAACAAAGACTTGCCCACTGGATAGTGGAGGCTATAGTCCTAGCTTACCAGGCCCAGCACTTGCCGTGCCGCCTCGGAGTAAGAGCACACTCTACGAGAGCCGTTGCTTCTTTTTGGGCTCGATAGAAGAAATCTGTAGAGCTGCCGGCTGGGCGACACCTAACATGTTTGCGAGATTCTATAATCTCCGTGTAGAGCCTGTGTCTTCCCGTGTACTCGCCTCAGGTGGCCAGTAACACCAGACCCGCTCGGTGTCGATCACGCTTGTTGCGCCATTCCCCTCTACAGATCGGATGCGCTTTTACTGCTTCTCAGTTCAGTTCCCCTTGGCGAACCCTGTTGAAGTTCCTGCCGCACCCTCGGCAGTCAGGCGTGGCGGAGCGCCAGATGCCAGGTCCAGCACTCGTGTGTTTGCCCAAGGTCAGCCCTTGTGCTGGGCTAGGTGCCCGTGTGTAGTGATTCCCCTTCGGGTGATCCCACATGTGTA
Organism: Onychostoma macrolepis; assembly: GCF_012432095.1. Taxonomy (NCBI): domain Eukaryota; kingdom Metazoa; phylum Chordata; class Actinopteri; order Cypriniformes; family Cyprinidae; genus Onychostoma; species Onychostoma macrolepis. Next base: position 16,630,170 of record NC_081169.1, read on the forward strand.
TTCTTCCACGGTAGGCTGGCTGAGTCTAACTCAGAGACTTCCATATGTAGTACTGCTCTAGGCCAGTCCATATGTGTAATCTCCACATGGTACCTCCTTTATGCAGGATGTGGCTTCCGTAGCGTTCCCCTACTTGGGTACGCTTTCCCAGTGTTATTCATACCCACTGTACAGAACAGCAGTGGCTCTCATCTCTGCCTAAGCCCTGTCCTATCTTCCTTCCCAACTGGTGTGGGGGGACTTGCCAGCTTCCGCAGGGCACTGGAAAGGGGGTCAGCAATAGTGGGGTTTTCATAGGGATCCCATTTATGTCAGTCACTATGACGTAACGTCGAACGTGACTGACTGAAAGGGAACGTCTCGGTTACGTATGTAACCCTCGTTCCCTGAAGGAGGGAATGGAGACGTTACGTCCTATCGCCACAGTTGCTGTACCACCGCTGTAGGGCCGGGGCACACAGTCTCGGCTCCTCAGTGAAAAACTGATGTGCGTGCTTTGCCACGCGCACCCCGCCTCACAGTGCGGGTATAAAAGGAGAGCTGATATGGCAAAGCACGCATGCCAACTGTCATTGGCTTGTTTTGTTAACACTTGAAGGTGATTGGGCTCTCGGACATGATCCCATTTACGTCAGTCACTATGACATAACGTCTCCGTTCCCTCCTTCAGGGAACGAGGGTTACATACGTAACCGAGACATTCACTTTCTAGGCCCACATTTTGACATTTCATTTAAATGATTTCAGGAACACTGAACATCATCTTTGGGAGGTGTATATAAATGTTACATGCACATTTACATTTATGTGAGAAATTATTTATTACAAATAAAAAGCTTCGTAGATGACATTAAAAATGTAAAAATAAGGAAATAAGCTATAAAGGTAAAGTTCACCTAAAAATGAAATTTTGCTGAGAATGTACTCACACACAGGAAATCCAAAGATGTACATGAGTTTGTTTCTTCATCAGAACAGATTTGGAGAAATTGAATCAATGGATCCTTTGCAGTGAATGGGTGCCATCAGAATGAGAGTCCAAACAGCTGATAAAAATATCACAGAAATCCACAAGTAATCCACATGACTCAGTTATCAGTTAACTTCATTAATGGATGTGAGAGGACAGGGGATGTACTTTTTCACGGGGGGAAGCGTTATTATGGATTGTGGATTTTATTTTATTTTTTGGCCAGAAGCAACAGTTTAAAGTTAAAAAGTCTTCATGATGAATTTGTTTATTACAAACATGCAGCTTTTCACTTCCCAAGACTTTAAGTGTGGATTACTTGTGGATTATTGTGATGTTTTTATCAGCTGTTTGGACTCTCATTCTGACGGCACCCATTCACTACAAAGAATCCACTGGTGAGCAACTTATGTGATGCTAAATTTCTCCAAATGTGTTCTGATGAACAAACAATCTCATCTACATCTTGGATGGTCTGAGGGTGAGTAATTTTCATTTTTGGGTGAACTATTCCTTTAAGTATGATCTGCTGCTATAGTCTGTAGTACTCATTCTCTTGACCTCCCTGTATTGTGTATTTTTTCCAGGATCTGGGAATGGAGTCAACCTCTCTGGACGATGTTCTCTACCGCTATGCCAGTTTCCGCAACCTGGTGGATCCCATTACCCATGACCTCATTATAAGCCTGGCCAAATATATTCACTGCCCAAAGACGGTATAGTGCTTCTATGATTCGTGACATGCACACGCACACACACTTCTGTTTCCCATTTCTGTTCTATTTCTGTAAATTTCTCCTATGTTGTGTTACGTTAATATTTAATGAAAAGTACCTTATAGCACTGCCTGGACGGCACAGCAGATAGACGTGCATAATGAAACTGTACCATTCCAGTGCAGTGAGCATTAGGATGAAACCCAGTTGCTTAAGCATGTGTGAGTCTCTGTCTGAGGCAGAAGCAGAGATGAAGAGAGCGGAGAGGGTAGAGGCAGAGGGAGGTGTATTCGCGGATGAGTCACACACACTAAAGACCAGTCAGCCCTCTTTCAAGACTGCTGCCGCTGCTGCACTTAATGAAGCAAGTCAGGCACTATATCACACCAGTAACACCCTGCTCAGCTCCTATAGAGAGATACACAAACACCTGACCTCCACCAAAACAACAAGGATGCTGCCGATTGTTTTCTTTACACTGAGCTCATCACATCTTCTCTAACAAAATGTGGTTGTGTAAGTCTCATGAAATCTGTCAAGAAAATGGTTTTATTTCACCCCAAAATCAAAAGAAAGAAATAAGAAATTATATTTTGCTTAAAGTAAATGAAGTCTGTTTCTAGGACCATTAAGATTTTTTGTGTTGTGTTGTTATTTTTATGTAAATTAAGCACACTTCCTCTGTCAGTACTCGTTGTCAGAATGCAAAAAAAAGTATTCTCATTAACGTAATAGGAAATAAATTGAGAATTTATGAAGGTTATTATATATTATGTATTGTAGAGAATTTTGTAGAGAAGTTTACTGAGGGAAATCTCTTAGTTAATAGTGAATATGTGTTCCCTATTCTAAAATGTTACACAAAACATTTTTACACAAAAATGTATCATTTATTTACTTATCGCTTATTTTTTTTACTTTCTTTTGATTTTATGGTGAAATATGACCTGGACCTCCATCCATTTTTCAAACCATATGAGAGGGTTGGAGCCTATCCCAGCATCTCAGGCAACAGGCAGGGAAACACCCTTAACAGATGGCCTGTCCATGACCAGCGTATTATTATTAAAAAAAAGAGAGAACCAGCCTTATAAACATGCATATGCAATAACTTTAACTAAGCAGACATAATGAAATGTCAACTGAAAGTGGGGAGAGTGAAAGTTCACACAAGAGCGTAAGGTGACATTTTCTCTAAGTGATGTTATTGTAAGTAGCAGTGGAGGGAGACAAAGTAGAGACGAGTTCAGTGATGTGACGAAAGGAAAGCTGGGCTGTCTGTTACACTCTCAGAGTTGTCAGAGCCCACTGGGTGTATGATTACTTTGCCAGGGGACCCACTGTCTGTCTGCAGGGGGATGCGCACTAGAGCTGACCAGCCATGTGGCACTGTTAATCTCACCGTCAGCAGCCACTAGGCTTTACTAACACAGGGTGTGTTTTATAGACATCTCAATATCCACAGACATAGTTATATCTCTGATCCCCTGCAGAGGTCAAGGCCTGGTGCAGCAGGGAGATGTGATGGCCGGATTGATTTACATATTGATGTTTCCAGTGCGGATACAGACACCTGAGCACAGACAATGTGTCCTTGATGAAATGCTATGTTACTATTAGCTTGGATTCCTGATAAAAACAAATGTCATTTGGCCCAGGGTAAGACCTATAAAAATGTGGTCCTGATCCTGTGAATTTTATAGCCGACTCTGCATGTTGAGACATTTTTGTAGGTTCTTAGTTGGAGACACAGATGAGACAAGTGTTAGTACTTGAAACTACAAGTAATTGGTAATCTAGTCATGTATGAGTTGTGCCCTCTCATTCACTCAAGTGCACTGAACCTCATTATTACCTGAAGCAAATCAGTGTAATGCCAGTAATAAACCTCTGTGCATTTCACTTGTGATTAACGTGACAAGACAAATTTACTGTTAATGGACAATAAAAAAAAATCTCATAAGCAGGATTTCACAGTTCATAATAATGAATTGATATATGCTCTGTTATTTTATACTATTTAAGTATTTTAATATTTTGAATAAATGTTTTTAAAATATTTTATAAAGATAGAATAGTGTAGAATAGACATGAAGCAAAGTGGGAGAGAAAGAGGGGGGTGGGATCAGGAAAGGTGCTCGATCCGGATTTGAACTTGGGACGCCCACAACGCAACATTGTTGTATGTCTTATGTCATTTTTATTCTTTTATATATATATATATATATATATATACATATACTTCTCTAGTTTCAGTTTTAGTTTTAGTCATGTTATTGCTCTAGTTGAAACTAATTTTATCTCAGTTAGCTGCCAAGCTTTAACTGCATTTTAAGTTTGTTTTTCCAATTAACATTTACATTTTATTTCTGTTTCATTTCTGTAAACAAAAATAATTTGTAACGTTTTAGTTAACAGTCTAACAGGTATTAGATATTTAATTATTTTAAAATTTAGATTATCACTGCAGTCATCTTTGAATTCATATACTGTAGTTTTTTATAAATAATCATCAACATTAAATGTAATCTTTACCAAATCTCAAAATGAATATCCATTTTCTAATTAATCCTGAATTCACAAAATAGTATAGAATTTTAATATTTATTAGCCACATATTTGTTATCATCCAGAATTGTAATATCAGTGCATCCCTACATTTAATTATTGGAAGCCCTGCAGGAATATGCAGCGCTTTTCTTTTTTTGGTAATTTATGTGTTAAACATTGGCAGAAATAGTTTCTGTCGAGAGGAGTGTGGCAGTTACTCGAGGCAGTGTGTGTATGAGTGTTCGTGTCTCTCTGCAAATTGGATTGCTTTAGGCACTGATGAATGTGAGTTAAAATAGTAAAGCTTTCCAGAGATGGCCATACAATACATCAATTTGTCGCTAATCCATTACATGCGAATGCATTTTACCAAATCACATGCATACACACTCACTAACCTCAGATGACCTAATGATAGAGGCAGACTGTGTTTGTGACATGTCTATATAGCTTTGCTCCTCTGTCATCATAAATGTCAAAGAAATTAGTATTTTAACCTTGAGGGCTCAGATACCCTGATCTTCTGCCAGTTCCCTTTGACCTGCTGTGTGTTACAGCTTGATTGATATGGTCTCTCTCTCTGTCTTTGTCAGGAGGGAGATAGCTTGGGTTCCATGGAGAAGGTGTGCCGTCAGCTGACCTACCACCTGAGCCCACACTCCCAGTGGAGACGGCAGGGGCTGCTGAAGAGGAAGCCACAGGCCTGGTGAGAAAGCAGAGCTGAGCAGCAGAGAGGGGGTCTCAGATTTAGGCAGTGAGGGCATATGCTGCCTTACTTTCCTCAGTACAATAAGGTTTTTTTTTTTTTTTTTACATCTCAGTTAAGCGCTTTTATTTTTATTTTGTCCTGACTTGTCTCTCTTCTCAGGGTTCCCACAGTTATGAAAATTAATATTTGAAATTTAGTTGAAATATTAAAAGTGGGTAATGCTATAGTCAATATACATTTTTCTAGTTATCACACACACCAAAAGTTTGGGGTCAGTAAGTTTCATGATTTCTTATGCTCACAAAGGCTGCATGTATTTGATCAAAAAATGAATTAATTAATCAATGAATGAATAAAAAGAATACAAAAACCGTAATATTGTGAAATATTATTAAAATTAAAAAACCTTTTAAAATGTAATTTATTCCTGTGATGAAAAGCTGAATTTACAGCAGCCATTACTCCAGTTTTACTTTCAGTCAGTCTTCAGAAATCATTGAAATATGCTGATTTGGTAAACAAGAAACATTTATTATTATTATTAACACTGAAAACAGTTGTGCTTCTTAATATTTTAGTGGAAACCATTTTTTCAGGATTCTTTGATGAATAAAATTTTTTGAGTGAACAGCATTTATATTAAATAGAAATCTTTTGTGACATTATAAATGTCTCAACTGTCACTTCTTATCAAATGAATGCATCTTTGCATATTCATTTCTGTAAATAAAATAAAAACTTACTGACCCCAAAACCTTTGAACTGTTTGCTGAATACATGCTATATTATCTTATAATTCCTTAATATATACTATCTAAAATATTTAATTTCAGATTAATGATAATATTTGAAAAGTAATGAACTTCTGTTATGAATATTTGTTCAATATACAGTACATTCTCAAATATTTGTTTGCCTACATATAGCTCTTCTGTACGGCAAACCTTGCATGCAAGCCATATTAATGTACAATTTGTGAATTATCCTTTTTAATTGATTCTTTTCAATGAATCAATCACATGGATTCAGTGATTTATTAGCAAAATCTGTATGGGCATTTATGTCAATATTTGTCTCTTTCCATTCTTTTTCGGGTTCCTTTTCTTTTTTTCTCTTTTTGTTTCTTTTCTTATTTTCCCTCTGATGTCTAGGTCTCTCCTGCCACATAATTTCTTTCATTTCACATGAAAACGCTACATTATAAATTATGTTGATGCCTGTATCCTTCAGCCCACATACTGCAGCCTAGTGGCTCACAAGTGCCTCAATTTGTTCATTAATTAAAGTGATTAGTTGGTTTTAAAATAAAAGGCTTTCCGACTTTGCAGAGCACGCAGTCAAAATGAATCATCGCTTTGCCAGTTGTTTGTCCGTGTACTGATTCGTCAGCACTTAGGGATTAATTACGCTTTAAAAACCGCACGGCTAATGGAGCGTTTCATTTGAGGATTGGGCCCTACGGTTCTGATATCCCCAAATTGTTTTAATACACAATATCTCGTATTATATCTCCAGAACAGCTGCGTATACCATCCAAATCTCATCACCTGTGAATTGGCTCCTCAACGGGGCTTTCAGCGGTTTCCTCTCCGTCCATTGATGATAAGAGCTGTGTTTATTCTGCAGAGTGAGTCAGTGAATGAAAGAGCAGCCTCCCACTGTGTGCCGTGTGGTTTTTTGCTAACACATGGTTCTGTGGTGTAGACTCATACTTATGTGGCTCTTTTCCAATTGCCATTAATATAGTCAAAACACAGACTGTGTAATGTGTAAATGAGGAAATACTAGGCTGTATTTATTTCCTGTGTCAATGGATACACTTTAGATTAGCTGACACCTTTATTCTGTTCCCTAACTCATGTGTGCAGGGATAAAACAGCTGAAGTCCCCTACCGCAGTTCATTTACTGCATCAGCTGCTGTGGTTAAGCTGGAATGTGAAGGCATGTGTTCTGCGGATTCGATACCTTCTTCTTTTTATCTGCTCCGGTTGTGTTGTCTAATCCTCACCGGGTGCTTTTTGTTGATGGAGCACTGCTGTTTGTCTGAGTCACACCACACACGGCTCTTTATTTGTTACGCTTGTGTACTGTGGTGTGGTGTTGCAGATGTGAATGCAGCTGTTGGGGTTTAAAAAGGGAAGTGTTTCTCAGACAGCGTTCTCACCTCTCCTTGGGTGTGTTGTCGATACATGTGTGCCTCTAAGGGTCTCCTTATTCTCTGTTTGAACTTCCTCAAGCGTCTTTGTTTGTTCTGCATGAACTATGAGCTTACTGATGTGATAATGGGACTGTCCAGGGGAAATAGAAGTTCAAATAATTGCATAGCCTGAAGGTGCAAAAAGGCCAGAAAATCAAGCTTAACTAAAATGAAAATTATGTCACTATTTTCTTAAAATCTTTTTAAAATCTGATTTTGTATGGATTACAACAAGAGTAGCAGAATAAGCAAGCTGCTCGTTTCTATACAATGAAAGTGAATGGTGACCACTGCAGATTTTCAAGTCTAGACTTTCAGTGGACAACAAAATTGGTCTGTTTGTCAAACATAGCTGTTGTAATATAGCAAACAAGTAATATAGATGATTACTTTTATGATGTTTTTATTATGTTTCCTGTTTTTGGAGCTTAACAATGCAAGGCCACTGTTCATTGTCATTGTATGGAAGACATACTGTAAAATCTCCTATGATGAAAAGAAATGACAAAATCCCTTTAAGTCTCCTGTTTCTCAGATGTGTTTCTCAGCAATGTCACATTTTTTGCCAAGTTGTTTTTGTTTTTTATGAACTACTAAAACATTTCTAATTCATACAAGTCTCATTTTTGTTTTGTTTTTTTCGAGAAAGAAAAAGGTTCCAAAAGGGAGTTTTCACAGTGATGCTAGAGAAGAACCATTTTGAGCCCCCCAAAAGAACCTTTTAGTGAAGAGTTCTTACAAGAACCATTTTTTCTTAGTGTTAAGAACATTTTAATGATCCTAGAGAATTGCTTCACTAGAAAGAACTTTTGGTGCAATTGAAAAAGGTTCCATTGAAGGTTGAAGGTTTTTTTTCATGGAACTAAAAATATCACTAAAGAATCTTTATTTTTAAGAGTGTATATTAAATGTGAGGTTTGAAAGAACGTCCTTCAGGTATATTTTCCTCTGGGAAAAAATAAAATTCAGTAGTGTCATTTCATTATTAAGTATGGTATTATAATAATTCATATTTTAAATTCGTTTTTTATTTTCATACTTCTCCTTCAGTTGCCCTTCTCTTTCTCTCTCCTTTAATGATTCCTCCCTCTCTGCACTAGTAATGGCTAAGTGCTAACATGACCTTAACCTCCTCCTCCGGTCAGAGAGAGACAGACTCTCAGACAGGTGTCCCATTTTCTCTGAGAGAATTCACACGTAACAGATGTTGGGCTGCGGGTACGTGTGTGTTTATGCAAGCAATGCATTACAGTTTAATGCAATGCAGTTTTAATCTATGTGCCTCCATGCAAATATTTACACTAAATCTGATTTGCGATTCTACATATAACCAGAGGAAATTATACATCTGCTCTGGATCTGTTAGTTCATCCAATAACATGCGTTTAACTTCAGTGTAAATACGTACTGTATTTATATACGATAAAGTTTATTTATTAGCACAGCTGTATACATCAAGAGTTTAGCACAGAAGTCTAAATCAGATGTAGACCTGAATGTTTCCATTTGTTCAGGATTTTTTAATCTTGCTCATTTGCATAAACTTGCACTGTTACAGTGCCAACAGTATCACCCACCCTCACTCAATATAATATATAAGTCGACTGTAAAATTGTTAAATGCAAATGGAACAATAGATGTCTGAAAGCTGTATTATGCAGTTGCGTGAACTAAAAATATTGTTAGGAGTATTTGTTTAGAAACAAAACCGGTTAAGTGGAATCTGATATGCCATAGACCTACTACATGACCTCTATTGATTCATGAACTGAAATGTGAAACGCATTGCCCTCGTCTGGTCTGCATGTGGCGAAGCGTCTGCAGTCCAGTGGAGACCCTTTACTCCATAACGAGCAGCCCACGGCTGTCAGGAGCCAGTGAAGACGGAGCTTTCTGGATCATCATGTCCAGAGGCGACAGTGTTTTATCTAGCTTTAGCATATAATCTGCCTCCATAACACCCACATTAATAGCAAACAGCCTGGTATTTGAGGGGAGAGGAAAAATAGAGTTGTGTTAAACGGAAAAGGGATTTGAGAATGTAAAACAGGAGTAGAAGAGGGTGTGGAATAAGGGCTGTTGTGAAATCATACTGTCATCTCTCAGGCATGTCTGCTGAATTCTTTCTGCCTTCTAAATTTTCCCTCCTATTTTTCATCCCTCTATTTTCTCCTCATATGATCTCTTGAGTCGTTCTAATGCCGCCTCTCCTCGACAGATTACCTCACAGTTCTGTCTTTTGCTAGACTTTCAGTGGCTTAAGCTCTCGTTTCATGCCTCTTTCTCTCTTGTCGTCTTGTCCTCTTCTGCTCACGCTCTTTACTGCCTGAGAGCAGAAACAGCAGGTTCTGAATGTGGCATGATGATGAAGTTGCAATAAGCTCTTTTTCAATTTCATTCCCTGCCTGTCTTTATTCAAACAGTGACTTTGACGTTTCATTTGGCACATGGCAACCTGCCTCCAGTTAGTGGTATCTTTACATTGATGCTTTTGTATTGATTTGCATAGCCGTCCAGACAGCTGTCATGTCAGAGTCATTGATGCCTGAAAGGCTGAGTAAAAGAGCTGTTTGACAAAAGAAAATGCTTGAACTTAATGTTTAAAATTCACATAAAGTTATTACATGGAGAGCTTAAACAAAGCTGCTGGCACTTTCCATGAATAGTATACCAAAGTGGGCCTGAACGTCATAAAAAAATGTTGCTCATAAATCTCAGAGAGTCAGCTAAATATTAGTGGTTTTATATTACATTTGCCATTTTTTCAAGTGTAAAAAATATTTATAAACACTGAGAAAGTGGATTGGATTGAGATTACTTATCTTTCTATTATACTGTAAAAAGATCCATGTTATTTCTTATTTGTGACCCTGGACCACAAAACCAGCCTTAAGTGTCAATTTTTCGAAATTGAGATTTATACATCATCTGAAAGCTGAATCAATAAGCTTTCCAGTGATGTATGGTTTGTTAGGATCGGACAATATTTGGCAGAGATAAAACTATTTGAAAATCTGGAATCTGAGGGTGCAAAAAAATCTAAATATTGAGAAAATCACCTTTAAAGTTGTCCAAATGAAGTTCTTAGCAATGCATATTACTAATCAAAAATTACGTTTTGATATATTTACTGTAAGAAATTAACAAAATATCTTCATGGAACATGATCTTTACTTAATGTCCTAATGATTTTTGGCATAAAAGAAAAATTGATAATTTTGACCCATACCATATATTTTTAGCTATTGCTACAAATATACCCCAGCGACTTAAGACTGGTTTTGTGGTCCAGGGTCACATTGGTCACAGTTTTATGGTACATATGCATGTAGTATTTACAAAAAAAAAAATAATTACATAATAAAAACAGTTTTTATTACAATGAACTGAATTTAACAGATTATGTCAAAATCATGACATTTTGTATGATTAGGATACAAAGATATAATATAATAATGGGACACCAAAGTGTAGTGCATTCAAGGAAAGTGCTTGCGCTATTTTAAATGACAGAATGTGTTGTTCATAATACTAAGCAACATTTTAACTAGAAATGAATTGTTAGTGCACACATTCAGTCATCCTAGCATCCACTGCAAAAGAGGGTTTATTTCAGGATTTATTTCAGTGATGATAATCCTTCATTTTGCACTGATAGTCAGTGATGACCTTTCACCAGTGTGTTGGAGAACAGAGCAGTATAATGATAGACTCGGCACATAATTGGTCATAATTACCACACTTATTATCCAAGAGTCTTCAAAATATCATCGGAGGGTCTTAGGCCATTTTTAATGACCTACATTCACATTTTTTTATATGTTTGAAAGATGTCTCTTATGCTCACCAAAGGCAGTGTTTATTTGATTAAAAATACAGTGTGAAATATTATTATTCTATTTAAATATATGAACATGTCATTTATTCAAGCTGAATTTTCAGCATCATTACTCAAGTCTTCAGTGTCACATGATCCTTCAGAAATCATTCTGATATGTTCATTTGCTGCTCAAGAAACATTTCGTCTTATTATTTTAAAAACAGTTGCGATGCTTAATATTTATTCAGCATTTATTTGAAATAGAATTGCTTTGTAATGTCATATTTGTTTAATGCATCCCTAAATAAAAGTATTAATTTCTTTATGAAAAATCGAACAGAGATATTCCAGCAATGTAAATTATGGATTTGAAGTCATTCTTTTTCTTATACCGCTCTTTATGTTCAATAGAAGACTCATAAAGCTGATTTTCGGGGTTGGGTGTTTGAGTTTTCCTTTCTCTTCCTTTCTTTTCCTCTATGACAGAATGTGAATGAACTGTGACAATGCAAAACAGTATGGCGCATCTCTGACACCTCCCACCCACCTGCTGCTCTTCAGTTTGATTGTAATTGAAAGGGTTTATTTCTGTAAAGCTGAGAATGAGGAACTTCAACCTTATTGTCTTAATTCAAACCTTTGTTCCGATCTATCACACGTGGCTAAAGTAATAATCTGATTTTATTTACATCCACAGGAAAGACGATGCAGCACACCTGCTGCCAGATCGATAATTATTCTTGTGTGAAAAAATGCAAGTGCAGAAATTGCTGCAGAAATTGAAAATTATTGAGTTGCCCATCGTTCTCTTTGTTGCATTGTGCTGCATTATTGTTATCGAAAGACGATTTAAATTTCAGATCAATTAAAAAGCTACATTAAGTAAATGAAGCATTAAGTAGATTGCTACATCTCTGATTACACACAGCCTTGTATGTCCTTTCCTGTTTTCTAAGCAGTCAAAAGCTGCTTTGGTGTCATATATTACATATGAAAAACAATAAAGTGATTACTTGGGTGACTCTAAGATCATATGCAACCAGTGATTCCTCAAATCGGAGAGTTATTTAAGCAATTTTGGCATTTGAGAGATTTGTATAAAAACCTAAGAACAGTGTAACAGATGTTTTGTACAATGTTCTCTAAAGTCACGTGGCAGATACCATTTTGCTTAAAGATAGTTTTAATATTTCTGCTTAACATCCCTCCATCGTTAATGAGAACATTTGGAAATGATCAAATGCAGAGGAGAGAATGTAAGTGGGTCAGATGCATTCAGGGTGAGATTGCTGAGAGAGGGAAAGGCCTTTTCTCTTAAAGAGCGTGGGATTCGGGATCTTGGCCAGTAATATCAGGAGAGTTGATATCCTGTTCTGGTTTAGCCATTTCCTTGACTTTGCTGCTGTTTTATTTGCTAGGTCAGTGACAGGATCAGAGCGGGGCAGGAAATATATCATTCAGAATGAGCATAGCATGTCAAATCAGGATGGTTATTATTCCTCTCTCTTCCTCAAATGCCAGTTCAATAAGATATATGCATGTCCTGGTGTGAATTAGCGATGGCCACATTATGTATTAGTATTCTTGTCGTGTCTTTTCTCGCTTTCACTCGTTCTCTTCACTCGCTCACTGGCAAGCTGTGGTGGCACACTGAGCTTATTATGAGTCAGCTGCATGTGCAGCGGTCAAAGCAATGCATTTGTTCTATTTTACTTAATAAATCAGCTTCTCTTCCTGCCTTTATCTTCTGTTCCCCACTATCACCCCATTTATCTATCTCTCGTAGGTTCTTAATACATATTTGACAATAACAACTGACATCGTGATTAAATTAACTCTTAAATTCTATGCTGTTCATATTTCTAGGGGCTGTTTTGAATCTGTAATGCATTTACAGAAAATGAATCCTTTCAATCAGGTCTCAATTTCCCTCAATAAGACGATATCCTGAGTCTTTGATAGTCTCTGAGTTTTAATAAAATGTTAAAGCTGGTACGGGTTTCAATACATTAAGCTGCATAGACTATTCTTTTATTATTATTATTATACAATTTGGTTCCTCAGTTCCTTTGTGCTCTTTTTGTATAGGGCTGGATAATTTAGTTTGTTCCTGTCCTACATTTCTTCTTTAGGCACTAATGACTGTTACAATTACTGTTGCAATTTCAAGTACTTCCATTTGTAGAAATCTAGTACCACATTAGTATGATGGATGGGAATTTTAATAATGATAATACATTTTATACAACGTATTTTGTTGCCACAGGAAATGTCCACACTAAAAGTTCTTATGTCAGACAGCGTAGGCTGTTTAAATATGTGAGCAGAGCTGCTGTTTATATGTAGGGTCTACATAATACTAAGTTGGTGCTACACCTGCCAATGGCCATAAATATTCTTGCCATAATAATGTTTGTAAAAATAAACTGTATTTTGCATTATTTTAATTAGAATATTATCTGTATTATATATATATATATATATATATATATATATATATATATATATATATATATTTTTTTTTTTTTTTTTTTTTAATTATTCTTTCATGTATTCTTTTTAATAATTATCAGCTCAGGGCCAGATTATATAATTTTTGCCACATTATGTTTCAGTTCCTAATGAAATTACCAGCAAATGTGTCCTAGTTTTATTAGTGAACTGCTAGGAATTTTCAAATTCTTAAAATTTTCTTTCCTTTGGTTAATATTTAATAAGGTTCATATTTTCTCTCCACTGGTTCCGATTTATAAAATTCAATAAAAAGTTAATTCCCCCACCTCCACACACATTCTTACTCTCTATCTGCTTGTTTTTCTCTTTCTCAGTCTGAAATCAGTTCTTTCGAACCCTCCCTCCGGTGGGACATTAGATCTGTCTGGCATCCCTCTTGGAGTGAAAGACATGGAGCGTCTCTGTGCCTACCTGCATCACCATGCGTCCCGCATCGGCAGCATAGAGCTGGGCTTCACCGAGCTCACAGACGATGCCTTCCTTCTGCTCCTCCCTACGCTGGCGTCTCTTCCCCGCCTTGAGACTCTGGCCCTCAATGGCAACAGGCTGACCCGTGCCGTGCTCAAAGAGCTCACAGACACACTGAAAGACCCAGACAGTTTCCCCAGCGTCACCTGGATCGACCTGGGGAACAACGTGGACATCTTCTCCCTCCCACAACCATTTCTGGTGAGCCTGCGTAAGCGCTGCCCCAAACAGGGCAACCTTCCCACCATCCTTGAGTTTGGCGAGAGCCAGGCCAGCGAGCCGGAGGGCCGAGTGGATGAGGACGACGCAGATGATACAAACAGGACTGAGAGTATGGGAGAACTCAGATCTGAGGTAGAAGAAGAGATTGACGGTGAGATGGAGATCGAGGACATGATGGAGGAGTTGCTGGACTTTGACAGGGAGGTGCAGGGCAAGGAGGACGAAGACGACAGTATGTGGACCTTGGAGGATCAGCGGCTGGTAAAAGATCCAGTTGCAAAGCGGAGCAGAGAGAAAAGGCCGTCCAAAGCAGAGGGCGAAGAGGACTTACAAAGCCAGTCTTCCCATCTGTCCTGCTCCAGCCACTCACAGCACTCTTCTGGAGCCATCGAGCCTTTAAGAGAAGACTCTGTCCCAGACCAGTTAGCGTGTCATTCGAACAACCCTACCTGATTGAAGCCACTGTCTAATTTGATTAGATGCTGGTCCCTTTAAGAAAAAGAGAAAGCGTGACAGACTTGTATTCAGACTGGGTTATCCATGAAGTCATGGGATTCAGAAGGTTTTATAGGGTTGACACTCACAGCAGTGGTCTGTTGTTGCAGAGGAGAAATGAATCACTTGTGAGGTTAAAAAAAATATCCACCATAGCTTCTTGTTCAGGTTTTTCCCTTTACTGTCGTGTAAATGTATAGATCCAATCGCAAAGCAATCGTCTTGCTCCAGCCAGTCACAGCACGCTTCTGGGGCCATCGAGCCTTCTGTCCTATACCAGTTAGCTTGCCATTCAGACAACCCCACCTGATTGAAAACACTAAGAGTCTGTAACCTTCGTCCCTTTAAGAAAAAGAGAATGGTAGAGCGTGACAGCCTTGTTTTCAGACTGGGTTACCCATGAACTCATGGGATTCAGCAGGTTTAATAGGGAGGACAATCATGGCTGCTGTCTGTTTTTGCAAAGAAGAAATGAATCACTTGTGAGGTGCAAAAATATCAAACATACCCTCTTATTCAGGATTTAAATGTAAATGTCTTAAAAATGTAAAATATCCAGTCACAAAGTGGAGCAAAGAGAAGAAGGCATCCAAATCCATCTGTCTTGCTCCAACCAGTCACAGCACTCCTCTGGAGCCTTCGAGCCCTAAAGAGAAGACTTTGTCCCAAAACAGTTAGCATGTCATTCAGACAACGCTACCTGATGGAAGCCACTGGCTAATTTAATTAGTGTCTGTAAACTTCATCCCTTTAAGAAAAAGAGAAAGCGTGACAGGCTTGTTTTCAGACAGGAGTCATGGGATTCAGCCGTTTTTATAGGGTTGACAATCACAGCGGTTGTCTGTTGTTGCAAAGGAAAAATGGATCACTTGTGAGGGACAAAAATATCAAATATACCTTCTCATTCAGGTTTTCCCCCGTCACTGTCATAACCATGAACCTCTGTGTGCCTATGTGCCTGTTCAAAACCCTGTCGGAGAAGCAGTGCACATTTAGATCAGTTAAACATGCTGGATATAAGTAGATCATGAATTGGTGTGTCTGTGTCCATCTATGCATCTGACTGTCGCAAGCATCATGTTCTCTCCAGCAGTGGAAAACAACCTAAATTCTATTCAGTATCGTTCAATGAATATGCATGTCCCAGGTGTCAGGTGGATGGGACGCAGATGAGATCATATTAAGTGCCCCTAATATATAGTGGAAAACCAAAATGTCACACTGTTGGCCCAAAACATTATGTTTGTTTGATACAGAGCAGCGGGACTGAAGCCAAAGAGAAAAGACTCACTCCACGGAAAAAAGCAAGTGTCGTTTGGCTATATGATAATATATCATACTGTTATTCTGTTGTTGCTGCTTGACATGGATTTTGAAGACAATGTAAGGATTCTTAGCTCAGTTCTTTAGAATAGATTCTTTAAACAAGAAAATGATATAAAGGTTTCATTTCTATTTATCCACTGTTATTAAACGATAAAGGTATTTCATAGTATAAACATCTATTTAGTGCCTAATTACATTACATTATTCAAATGTAATTCAAACTAGTTCTGATATGCCAGTAAATGAAAGTATTGTTTCAATGACAGTGTATATTGATCAGACAGATTTGTCTTAATGGAAAACAGTTGTTTTATTTCATTATTTAAAATGACTTAATTAAGAATTAGGATTTATTATATGCATTTATACTGTACTACTTTGTATATTAACATAATATGCTTACATGCAAAAATCTTGTTCAGTGTTTTTTAAGTAGAATTATCTCCCTCCCCAAATGATGGTTTATAAAATTATTTAATTAAGCCTAATTGCTCCTGTAATGAAGTTAGCCAACATATTTCAGATTATCGTGTCATTTTCACCAGGTAGCCTCAAAATCTCCTGCTGTTTTTCAAAGCCATACTTCTAGACAAGATCTGCCATTACAGAAAGGGAAATATATATTGATAAAATTGCACTGAAGAGCTGTGATCAATTAATTTTGTCTGTATTTCTGTGTTCCCGCAATGGTTAATAAAGAAAGGAGAATGCTAGGGATGACAAGGAACAGCAATATGTGTATATGATTATTTGTAAACAAAACAAAATGTATTTACCGTTGGCATCAAAATCAATAAACCTTTAACAAATATACAATTAATTTATGCATTAAACAGTACATAAAATGTTGGACGTTTTTATTGCGTTTGTGCACCGGTGGATGGAGGATTGTAAACTATTAGTAATCGATGTCGACATCTAGTGGTTGGCAACTCTTTCGTGCTTGCTTTGGACTCTTTGGGCTTGTTTAATGTAAACGACAGTGTTTACGTACTTCCGTTTCTTTCCTTGCAATTTACAACACAAACGACCTTTGAGTAGCCTATATTAGCAAATGAGGCTATAAATTGTTCGACAAGAAAATTAATTCAGGAAAATGGACCAACAAGACCTATAAAAAATATAGTTTATACTGCTGGAAAATCCATTTTAAACAACAACTCTTGTTGATGATAGCTGGTTTCCAGTTGGTCATTGGCTGGTCTTTCACCAACAAACCACAGCCGGTCAAATCAAGCTGGATTGGAAAACATGGTAGCTGGACAGCCAGATGGTGACCAATTAGGACTAGTTAATGACCTGACCAGCTATAAACCACTGGGCTAAACTGGATTTTACTTTAGAAACTATCGTGATTTTGAGAAACACATTTTATTTAACTTTATTTTCCGTTCAGATTTTCACAGAACGGAAATTTATATTTGGCACTGGACAGAAAAATACATACACATTATTAAACACAGATAAAAACAAATTACTAAAAATATGAATTAATAATAATATGAATACGAACATCATTATTCATTTGGATGTAAAGACGTAAAAAAAAATATATATATATATATATATATATATATTATATACGAGTAAATATATTACAAAGTTAAGTAAAACAAAACCAGATGTGTTCATATAAAAATACAAATTATCTAATAAAAGTAAATAAAATGGTAAAGTCTTTAAATGAAACTGCAGAATCATACGGGGCTATGGCCTCGTTTTCAACATTGACCGCATCAAAATGGCTACCTATAGACGCCGTCTGAATTGACTGTGTTATTGCATCACTTCCGGGAAATAAGGTCAAAAATTGTTTCCCTTGTCCGCCATTTGAAATATTTGAACTTCCTTGTGACAACTTCCAATGTACGTTTTGGTTTACACTGAACAATTATCAGAGGATCTGGGCGAATAGTCGTAGTTTTTGCGTCTCATGCACGTTGGGTTTCCGACGTCGGCTGTTTTCTTACCCGATTGGAACAAAAAAGCGTAGAAAAGTGTGCGAATGCTGCGCGTATTCGAAACGTGTTCAACAACGGAACGCGGTAAAGTTTTTGCATGAGTTGAACGCTGCTTGCGGATAAGGAGAGGCGAAGGGAAGGCCTGTGAAGCCTGGGCTTTTTTCTTGCGCTAGTCATGGCCGGAAATTTTGATTCGGAGGACCGAGGGAGCTGGTATTGGGGGAGATTAAGCCGGCAAGAGGCGGTTTCGCTGCTCCAAGGGCAGAGGCATGGAGTGTTCCTGGTGCGGGACTCGATCACTATTCCCGGGGACTACGTGCTGTCTGTGTCGGAGAACTCCAAAGTCTCTCATTACATAATAAACAGCATCAGCAGCAGCAGCAACCGCCAGTCTGGACCAGGTAAGTTAAGCGGTGCATATAAATATACTGCCAACAACGGGTCGAATAAATACTGCTTTAGCAACACGCTTAGCAGCTCGACGAGAAACTTGTGTACTTCTATACTACGAATAGTTCTCCACATTCAGTCTGATTTTTTTTTATCATTCTAGTATTACGTCGTAATTTAGTATTCTCTGTAAGATGTTTACACACACACAAATCTGTTATTTCTCAGTATAAACCGTGTTTTTGATTCAGTCACTCAGATAATTTAGATCTTTTAACATGTAATGGAAACCATATGTATTTTTAATGACAAAACACCCACTTTGTTGTTTGTAAATGCTGTATGCGTAGTAATACTGAATTTATTAACTATTATGTGTGGTATTTTAAAAAATGGCGGTTTACACAACAACAATTGTAATTTTATTATATCTACCATTTAGTGAAGTCTTCATAGATTAAGGTTAAGTAAGTCTTGATAGTCCATCCATCCTATGTGCTTTCTCGCTGTCATCCCGCAGGACTCGCTCCTCCTCGGTTCCGTATTGGAGATCAGGAATTTGATGCCTTACCTGCGCTCTTGGAGTTCTATAAGATCCACTACCTGGATACCACCACTCTCATTGAGCCCATCAGCAAAGCCAAGCACTCGTCCTTTATCAGCGTCAATGCAGGAACAGGAGGAGCTCCTCAGAGGCTGGAAGAGGAGTACGTCCGAGCTCTCTTTGACTTCCCCGGCAATGATGATGAGGACCTTCCGTTTCGAAAGGGCGATATTCTTAGAGTTCTGGAGAAGCCGGAGGAGCAGTGGTGGAACGCTCAGAATTCAGAAGGCCGTGTCGGCATGATCCCAGTGCCCTACGTGGAGAAGTACCGGCCGGCCTCGCCAACATCAGGTGGCCCTGGAGGGTCTGTTGGAGGATCCGGAGCTCACGGTAACTCCGACGGCCATGGTTCTCAGTCTCAACCTCTGCTTGGCGAGCCAGGCCAATATGCCCAGCCGACATCCTTACCCAATCTACAGAATGGTCCGGTTTATGCCAGGGCGATTCAGAAGAGAGTTCCCAATGCCTATGATAAGACTGCTCTTGCTTTGGAGGTAACAATTGTAGCTTTTTTTTTTTTATTGCACAGTATTTTATGTGTAACACAGACACAAATGACTGATTTTGTACATTTAAAAATGTATTTTTAAATAGAATTTTGTAAAATAAAACATGTTTTTTTGGCTTTGGCGCCTCCCAGTGGAACTGTAATTCTCTGTTTGAGTTTTCTGTTTTGTGCATTGCATTAACAAAGTGTTTCCTCCATTTCTGTTGTTAGGTCGGCGACATGGTGAAGGTGACCAAGATCAATGTAAACGGTCAGTGGGAGGGTGAGTGCAAGGGAAAGCATGGCCATTTTCCCTTTACCCACGTCCGCTTGCTGGACCAGCACAATCCAGAGGACGAACTGAGCTGAGAGAGCAGACTGTCTTCCCTAGCAGCCCTTAGATGTACACTCACTTACACACACACATACACATACTCACACACTCTGGCTCCTCACACTTCCTCACTACTGCCCTTTACCTGTCCGCCTCGTCATTACCTTGTGCCATTGTGTCTCATGCCAACGTTCACCATACCTGCAACAATTCCCTTACTAGATTTTATGCAATAATTGAAGATATTTACCAAGTAAACACTAAATTCCACACACAACACCATACACTACAGAGAGAGGAGCATTAGTGTGTGGCTTCTTGTGAACTGACAAAAGAGGAAGAAGCCTGCTTGGACTTAAAACATGAGCGGTTTGGTGTCTTAACAAGGGACTGTTCCTTTGCTTCTTTGAATGCGGTAGCATACACTACTTAGTGTCCTAGAACACAGCAGCTTTCACACTACAAATCATCTACCACATGAAAATATTCAGAAATGCAGATCAAACATGCTTTGAATAGTTTTTAGTCTTTTTCATTGGCTTGTCAGTCGTTACTGGCTCAGCACCGGTCAGTTGTGTCATGAAGCGGTTCTTACCGGGGAGGTACATTATATAAAAGATGGAGTAGCCCGAACCCTCACAGCATTTAGTTTTATTTATGCACATTTCTAATGTATACAAGATGGGCCATGCATCGTTATTCACTACCGCTAACTTTGTTTTACTACATTTTCATTATATATTATCAGGAAATGCTACTTGCTCCTTTCACCATTATTGCTGTACTTGGAAGTATTACACTAAATGCGGATTTGTTGAATGTGTAACACTAATTTCTAATGCTAGACTCAATACGTCAACATAAGATAGACTTAAATGATTTTTTTTTGTTTTTAAATAAAAATCCAACATTGTGACTTTTCCACTTAAAATAACCAATGTGTTTTTGCCAAAACTTCCCTTGCCAAGGTAGGAAATACAGTAAGTGGTTGTTGTAGCGACACTCTACTACTACTCTCCAAAGCTACTTTAATATTAGATAAAGATATTTCAAAAACAACCCAGCTATCTTTACAATAACACAGTAGGATCATATGAAGAGTCACACTAATGTGCAAAGTCTAACCTGATGCCTCAAATGTGTTTTGCTCAATTGATTTTGCACAAACGAGTAGCCTTTATCTATGATTGGTTTATCTGGCTATTGATTTTTTGTTTTGAAACATCAGCCTCCATCATGCCTGTATTATCTATTTCATTGCAGAAATATAGTGCATTTTGTCCTTTAATGCCCAAGTAAGACGTTGCTTTCCTAATTGCCTGCCTTAATTGCAGATTGTTGTCAATGACCAAATCAGCAATGTCTTTAGCCTAATTAGTTAATAGCAACATGTGGGGAAAAGTGGAGTATATTTTGTTCAACCTTGCAGAAAAGTTTCTTTTAACCAACTTCCATTACTAATGACTGTATTTGGAGAATAGAAATTGAATGTCTGTGAACAAATGTATCAATTATAACACTAATAGACAGGCTACAAGAACACTTATCAAATGTTAATATTTTTACCCTTTACCTTTATTTGTTGTTACTTTTAAAAAGAAAAAAGTTGACTAACTTTGTTTGGTAACAATGACAATCACCTGGAAACTTTTCTGTTATGTCACATCTAAATGTTAGAAAGCTATGTCGTGTATGTGTGTAGGTTAGCTGTATGTTGTCATGATGTGACAGCAAGCCGGCCATGTTATGTAATTGTCACACAAGTCGTAATTATGAAGGACTTTGATGTTCATGATCTGTCTTATTAACTGTCTATATTTCAGTCAGAAATGACATTGATGAAATTAGATCACTAAAATCAGTCACAAAGCAAAGCTGGAGTCTTGTAAGTCTGAACTCTCACCTGTGTCCTGTGAGAATGATTTCACCTCAAAACGCTCCACTTTCGTCTATGACTGAGTTGAAAGAGTAATCGCAAGTCGTCTCTGTACATTTTAATTGTACCCAAAGTATTATGTTTAGAACCTAAATATCAACACGGTAATTTTGTGAAATTAATCTTGTGTTATCCTTTATGTGCATCCAAGTCTGTCAGAACAGTGTTTTAAGTCACACAAAAAAATCCTACGTTTTTGTTACAGTTTTATTCCTGTACATGAAATAAAGTTGACCCCTATAGTAATGCTACTCAAACCTTTTACTTTGCCTCTGTCACTATTTTCATGCCTTTGTATTTATTACTCTGTTGAGAGATTTATTTAATTATCCTATTATAGTACATTTTGTCTTTTCTTTTATATAATATCCAGAGTTATTAATTTTAATGAGCCAATCTGGTGTCAAATTTGTAATTTTTATCAGAAAGTGATCTATCATTACAGTTTCGCAATTACTTTACTGGTAGTTATTTAAACTGAAACAGCACACCATTTAATTTGTATGTTGTGTAATTGTTAGAAATATAGTCTAGACCCAAATAAAATACAATTTAAAGTAACACCTTAAATGTTTTTGAATTTAGTATTTTGTTTTTAATATGTTCGATTGAAGCAATCAAGTGTAATCATTTATTATGTTATGCTGTTTGAAAACTATGTTTGACTGACTTCTGTGGAACACAGAAAATATTTTGAAGAATGTTGGTATTTATTTGGTTGCCAACATTCTTCAAAACATTTTCCATCGACTAGACGAGAAAAGGACATTTCTCAGAAAATCTTCTTGTATGCTGATAAATGAAAAGTAAATAACAGAATTTACAACTGAAAGTTATCTCAGTTGAAAGTTTTGCTAAATTCAAAATAATTGTGTTCTAATGTGTTAATTCAAAAGGTATTGCATTTGGGTCTAGACTTTCTTTAAACATATTTCTCACAGAATAGAACGACACGAGAGTGAGTACATGACAGAATGTTCTTTTTGAATGAACTATCCCTTTAAATCCAAATGTTTCCAGTGATTTTTTACAGAATATCGCTGCCAGTAATACACAATGTTTAGCTGACACAAAAGGTGCAAAAGGCACACAGCATTCATTCTCTGTTCAAATAAAGAGGGTTAAAAATCCAGCATTCGTATGTGGAGAGAGGGAGTGTGTGGAGATGCTCTGTGTGAAAGTTCCCGGATGAAGGTGTAACGCCATCTTTACTCCACCATTCAAGCCGCAGCTGTTGCTCGCATAGGGGCCTGCCGGTGAACTCACACTCCTCCTTTACTCCCAATCTCACAAAACACGCTCGCCTCGCGCTGTCCAACATGGGTGACCGGGAGGATTTGGTGTACCAAGCCAAACTCGCCGAGCAGGCGGAGAGATATGATGGTAAGAGACATTGAGAGGTAACGGGAACGTTATTTTTTACAAAGCGAGTGCTCATGCAGGCTAACGTTACTGACGGTCGGGTTAGCTGGCTTAATTCGCGGTTAAAGCAAGCGAACACCTTGTGAATTGTAAACCGATCTCCGTTTACTTTTTAAAAACGTTGTTTCGTTTATTTGTACAGTCCGTTAAATCTGTCGATGTGATATTGGGGTAACTACAGAATGGCATATGAAGATGGAGACGTTTATTGAGGAGACAAAATGGCGGAGAGTTAGTGGGTGAGGCAAGCTGTTGCTAGCCATGGCGGAGGGGGTGGCTGCGGTCTTCAAGCCTCATGTAGGCGAAGAACGACTCCAATATTAAACACCAGTCTTAATCGACCCAATTAACCACAATAAAGAGTTATTTCTGCATGAGGTCCTCCCTTTTCTGCGTTTACCCCCGCAGCACATTACGAGAGACCGTGGCAGTGTCTCAAACCCTTTTGAGCTGCCTACTTAGACAGCATTTTTGCGTATCACGGGCGCGTTGCGTTGGGCGCATAACGTACCCCAAAATGCTGTCTAGCCAGGTACCTTGTTGCTAGGTTTTGAGACGCATTGTACAGTAACGCAAAGCAAGTAATGCTTAGTAAGCTGAGATACTGTAGCTTTGCAGTGAGATTTCATTTCAGACTGTAACGTTAGAGAAGTGGCTCGCTGGCTTGTGGTATTCAGGATTTCAAAGATATCCTAAACCAGCAGCTATAATTGTTCCTTGATGGTAATTTATTGTTTGGTTTAGTCACCCATTAACCTATGTTAGGTATCTAGGGTTTTCGCTCAACACTTGAAAGTATACTGCAAGTATGTAGTGTGCTAGAATGATGATTAACAAAGGATATGCACAGTGTTTTATGATTGTATACTGGCAACCCAAGGTGAATGCAAATAAATGTAAGGTTGTTAATAATGTTTAGCCTCTCTTATTTGAGTAAATAAATAATACATACCCCATGGAGTGCAACAGTGGCCTCCTACTTTTTCAGTGGTCTTGATTTCAGAAGTATTTTTCTCGTAGGAAGCCATGAATCAAACCAACCAGTTATGCGGTGAATCGCAACATTACAAACTTTGGTTTGAAGCAGAAACGTATTTGAGATTCAGACAAAGGGTATGAGACATAACAGCTTTAATGAGGGAAAGAACTACAATCCCATGAAGCTTTGTGAGTGACAGTAGAATTAAAACAATGCAGAAATATAATGTTGATTTATTTGTATATAGAAACAGTATGTTTTAAGTTTATTGCATATTATGCATGCACATTTTTAAGTAGTTTGCTATATTTGCAGGTCTTTGTATGAGTGGGCAGGCACTTTTTTGTTTGGTTTTTGTTTGTGATTGGTGGAGATTTCTCTGCAGAATTATGGGTAATGTAGTTTTTCCACCAGAAATTCTGCTGATAAACACAATTATTTACAAATATATTTATTCTGGCTGATGGCTTCAACAAAAGCATGTACCATCAATTAACAACCAGAGTTTATAAGTTACCTGTGAAGAAAATGAATGGGAATTTTACTTTTGAAACCCAACTGTACTTTCTGACTGAGTGAAAATGGTACATTTAAAGGGTTACCCCAAAATGAAAAGTGTTATTAATCACTTACCCCCATGTCGTTCCAAACCCATAAAAGCTTCGTTCGTCTTTGGAACACAATTTAAGATATTTTGTATGAAATCTGGGAGGCTTGTGACTGTCCCATTGACTGCCAAACAATTAACACTGTCAAGGCACAGAAATGTATTAAAAACATCGTCAGAATAGTCCATCTGCCATCAGTGGTTCAACCGTAACGTTATGAAGCGCCAAGAATACTTTTTGTACGCAAAGAAAAAACAAAAAAAAGACTTTATTCAACAATTTGTCTCCTCTGCTTCAGCATAGCGCCATTTAAGAGAATATCCGCTCTGGACGCAAGCAGCGTACGCTGTTCTGTGTCTGCCGCGCTGCACAGATATGCTGTTTTCGTTCAAATCAAAGCGTAAACAAACGTAGAAGACGTATCCTTGTGGCGCGGCAGACACAGAACAGCGTATGCAGTTTGCGTTCAGTGGACACTCTCCAAAATGGCGCTATGCGGAGGAGACGAATTGTTGAATTTTTTTTTTTTCTTAGCGTATAAAGTATTCTCGTAGCTTCATAACGTTACGGTTGAACCACTGATGGCAGATGGACTATTCTTTTTTTTATACTTTTCTGTGCCTTGACCGTGTTAATTGTTTGGTTGTAATTGTCAATGGGACAGTCACAACCCTACCAGTTTTCATCCAAAATATCTTAATTTGTGTTTAATAATATCTTCATTGTGACTAATGACAATTTTCATTTTGAGGTGGAGTAACCCTTTAAGCTATGGTTGCAACTTGTATTCTGTTGTAAGTAAATCCAGTCAGCAAAATATCCATCACGCTCCTTTTCAATTTTTTCCAGAAATGGTTGACTCCATGAAGAAGGTGGCTGGGATGGATGTCGAGCTAACGGTTGAAGAGAGAAACCTGCTCTCGGTGGCCTACAAGAACGTTATTGGGGCAAGAAGAGCATCCTGGAGGATAATCAGTAGTATTGAGCAGAAAGAGGAGAATAAGGGTGGAGAGGACAAATTGAAAATGATTCGGGAATATAGACAAACGGTAAGACATGCTCTAACTAACGTTCATTCGCGTAACTAGAATGATTAGTTTTACGCTTTGAAACTATGAATTTTCATGTCCAGGTTGAGACTGAATTGAAATCAATCTGCAATGACATCCTTGATGTGTTGGACAAGCACCTAATCCCAGCTGCAAATTCAGGAGAGTCCAAGGTCTTCTACTACAAAATGTATGAAAGCCATGAGGTTTTTTTTTTCTAAATTAATCTAAGGATGAATCGTATGTGACATAATGAGGTCACGGCTTTATTTTTACATGTTTTAAACAGACCTTTTCTCCCTTTGATGCATCAGGAAGGGTGATTACCACAGGTATCTCGCTGAGTTTGCTACAGGAAACGACAGGAAGGAGGCTGCAGAAAACAGTTTGGTTGCTTACAAAGCTGCTAGTGATATTGCAATGACAGACCTTCAGCCTACACACCCCATTCGCTTGGGTCTGGCTCTTAACTTCTCTGTATTCTACTATGAAATCCTCAACTCTCCCGACCGTGCATGCAGGTTTGTTTTCTTTGTGTTTTGGGGGGTTTTCAAATTTCTTAACATGAAGTACAACAGACAGTTACAGTTTTGTAAATGTCTATCCATCATATTCTTATATTACACTTGTATAAATATGGTATCTGTTAATTATAACAAGCTTTTTATAAGTGTTTGGTTACTTGTCAGACCAAGATTGTATTTAATGCAGTGTATTCCTGTTCACTTGTATGCTGAAACTTAACGGTTTATGTACCTGGCTGTTGATTTTAGGTTGGCAAAGGCGGCATTTGACGATGCTATTGCTGAACTGGACACATTGAGTGAAGAAAGCTACAAGGACTCCACACTCATCATGCAATTGTTACGTGATAACCTGACACTATGGACTTCAGATATGCAGGGAGACGGTAAGACGGATCATTGCAGTTTCAGATGCTAAGCCTGACAAACATGTCTTTTGAAACCCATTGGTACATGGTGACATCCTCAAAAGCTCCTCCACAAACCAAAGCTATTTTTAGAGCAATTGTTTCAGAGTGTCCCGATTTAGGACTTGTGAGGCATAGTTTCCAACCATCTCTAATATCTGCCTTTAAAAGTGTTAAAATAGAGGGCTCTGGCTACATTGGTAGTGGAAATGTGCAAGCAAACGCACCTACTTTTCAAATGCATCCACCAGAAATTAAATCACTTTCTCAATATAATGTGGCTTTAATGTTATTGTTTAATTGAGCATAAATATTTTATAGATCTAATGTAGTGTATGCAGTATATCAATCCAAAATTTTCATTCTTACCCCCAAAGTAAGACGCTCTTTGTTTTTAATAGCTCTATTGATTTCAAAAGTGCACATCACTGCATTTCTGTGCAAAACCAGCAGTATAATCTTTCTCTACTACATTTCATGTCATCTTGTAATGTGTCCAGACTCATGCCGTCCAACTTAACCCATCTTGCCTTTTTTCATCCCCACTATTTAGATTCCTAAAGGAAAATGTTAATTGCCCACAAACTTTATTTGTAAGTGTGGCCACTTTTTCCAGCTCTTGCCCTTTTGTCCACAAATTGCATCACCACTCACCCGTTTGTAAGCTTTGTGTTGCGATCTTTGTAGCCACCAGAGTGCTATATGTGCAGCATGTCTGAAACAAACCGTTTCTGCATGATCACTGCCAGATCCTCAATGTCCAATTGGAATGGCTGTGTTGAACAAATATATTAGAAAAATTCTGGTATGTTTTACTAAGAAATGTAGAGTAAAGGTGTCTAAGGGTATCATCCTTTGCTTTGGGAATTGAATTACGTGTGAAAGTTAAATGACCACATGAGATAACACTGCATTCAAATTAGACTTAAGCCAGATTTTAGTTGTTTTTTTTTAAGCTTGGAAGTTACATCTTCTATTTGTAACATGATAAATAAATTTGATTTTTCTCACAGCATGTATTCGGTTCTTCACTATTGACTTGATTTTTGCTTTTTATTTGGCAAACTCGTAATGCACAGATCTTGCAAGGGTTGCAAACTTGATGATGTGCGATAATGTATAACACATCACATGTGGATTGCGTTATGGGACATAACTGTGTTAGGATGCAATAACAATGGCTTTGTTTCTCTTTGCACAGGTGAGGAACAGAATAAAGAGGCGCTGCAAGATGTGGAGGATGAAAACCAATGAGACAACACAGCCAATATGAGACTCCACCCCACTCCCCCTCCCCTTCCCCAGACCCCACTCACAAAGGGAGCCACCAAGCCCAACCTTATGAGTGGCACTCAACAGCTTGATGCCTCCAGTTTTCTCTCCCTTTGTTTGATTTTTAATATTATTCTGTTTTATTAGCCCTTAAATTGAAATAAAATATACCACTCATGAAACAAACTTCAATTATGATTTTTGAATGGTCAGAACTTAAAGATTTCTTGGAGTATTATATATATATATATATATATATATATAATTTTTTTTTTTTTTTTTTTGTCCTGGTACAACATTTTTCCTTTTTTTTTTTTTAATGTTCATTTGCTTTATTTCTCAACATTTTTATCAGTTGCTGGATATATTTTGAGTTTTTCTTAATGTAATTACAGAAATTAACTTTTATTACTATTACTGATATGTCTACTATTAGTGGTTTGAGCTGTAATATTTCTGTGTTAGTGCAATTATAAAATGCAGTTAAAGAAAACAATTAAACCTTTAAAAGGGCAAGTCTAAACAAAGTGCTCTTTTTGTTAATTTAGTTTTTCAGAGAAAGTCAAAGCAAATTTCTTGATATCCATGTGGAGCAAAATGCTTAACATCACCAAGTAGTAGTTATGTAGTAACATTTACCAGTGGTCTGGACTGTAATTTGTGCTAAAATACTGTATTGCTCACATAGGCTGATGATGATGATGATGGTGGGTGGATGGATGGCTGCAGCTCTATAAAACTGAAGGAGCCTTGTTGCTTTTAGAACTAAGACAAATGCAGGTCTCCATTTGGCTGTCTCAAAAAGAAAAAAGAAAAAAAAAAGCACTAATAAAGTTGATTTTAAGCCTGCATGAGTTACATGAAATAGTCTATTTTTCTTCTTCCCCCCTGAATCTACATAATGCATATAATTTCTTCTGTACTTTGTTAACTTGAAACTAGTTTGTACTACTGGATATCTGACTGGAACCACAGACGTAAAATCTGTATTACAACGAAACAGCATGGAATTAACAATTAACTTAAATAAAACTGCCTCAAGTAAAATATTTAACCACCTCTTCTGCACTCAAAATGTTTTCCTTTCTCCTTTATCTCTACGTTTTATGTGCTTTTCCTTTATGAAACAAAATGGTTGCTAGTGAAGCATTTACCTTGCTAAGTTAGAGAAATAATGTTTTATGACATAGGAAGAAATCAATAAAATTTGCTCTTGGCAAGTAGAACTTGGACCGTCAGATGTTACGTTTTCTCAGTCCCAGATGTTTGGTTTTAGTATTTGCAAGGATTCTGTCAGTTGAAGATTAGATTGTGTTTAAAGAATGTGTATTCATTTAGATTCTACTTTAACATTCAACAAAGTATTTAATGCACTAAGAAAATTGTAAACTCATCTCAGTGCAGGTTAACCAGGAATTTGTCCAGGGCCCTGTGGTGGAATAGGGCCCACTAAGGCCCTCTGTAGCAGTGATTCACAAGCAGGGGGCCTTAAGATTATTTAAAATAAGAAATGTATTATTTTAATTCACTTCAACTATTTTTTTTTTGAAGAACCACTGTTCCTAAGGTCCTGGAAAACCTGGCTATATCAGGATACGTGGATATTAAACATGATTTCTAGATCTGGAAAAGGCATGTAATTTAGTAAAATGTTAAAACACAATGCACATTTTTATAATGAATATACATTTTTCTAGGTAGCCAGGCTGTAAAATATTTTAATGGGTTATTAAAAAAAAGTTAAATCATACTGGGTCTTTAAGAAATGGCTGGAAATGTCATGTTAATTTAATGGTTAAAAATATTAAATTCATTGATTATAAAGAGGGTGCCTGAGAATATTTGAATTTATTTGTATTTGAATTATAATTATTTTAGTTACTTGTTTAAATCTATGAACCATCCTAGTGCCGAAAACAAAACTTTGTCATTACAGTAGATGAACCAGAAGAAATCTATTACCCAACACACTGGTCGCCAGTCTATTTCTATTTACTTCTGCTATAATGATGACAAAGCTGCTCTTTTTCAAACGTGTTATTATTAATTAAAAGTGGACATCTAAATGGGCCCATGCACAAAATCTGTTATTCAGTTATTGCCCTTAATTTCCAGTCATAACTTCACAATCATATCAAGCTGGTAATTAGTTTCACATGATAGACCTTCATCAATAAAACCAAATACCATTTTCCAAAACACAGCAACTCGTTTCACCTGCAGTGGTTAAAATACAGACCCCAGTACGGGCTCATTACAGCAGAATGACAGAAATTTGTAGTCGTGACTTTTATTTTGAAACAATTCCGGCTGTCATAGAAACTCCACCCTTTGTTAAAGCGTTAGCAGGAAGTTCCTACTAAAAATACCCCGACGTCTCAGGCTAAAGAAAGGACCTGACTCCAGGCGGACAAATTTTAGGATTTCATGTGTACGTCAAGGTGCCTTCGGAAACATGTCGGGACAGAGGGGAAACAATCTGTGTTCAACGCATAAACTCTCGCTCTTGGTTTTATCGCTGCTCGTTGTGTTTATCAGCTCCATCAACTCAGTTCCTCTAGACGAGCTGGAGCCAGAGACTTACAGCAAATACTACAATTACGACCAACTTACTGACCTTCTCAAAAGTCTCGCTCAGAATTACGCAAACATCGCAAATCTGACCAGCATCGGCAGATCCGTTGAAAACAGGGAGCTTTGGGTGATGAGAATCACCAGAGACCCCACTGCTGATGGACCGGGGAAACCCAAATTCAAGTACGTGGGCAACATGCACGGAGACGAGACCGTGTCCCGGCAGGTTCTGATCTACCTGCTGGAGTATCTGCTGGAGAACTACGGAGAGGATCCGCGGGTCACAGAGCTGGTCGACAGCACTGATATATATATCATGCCGAGCATGAACCCCGATGGTTTTGAGAAGTCTAAGGAGGGGGATTGTATGGGCAAAGATGAGGGTCGGAATAATGCTAAAAACGTCGACCTCAATAGAAGTTTCCCAGACCAGTTTGAAGAGATACAGGTGAATGCAGAAGAAATGCCTGAAGTCGCCGCTGTCATGAGGTGGATCCTGGAGAACAAGTAAGAGCATTCATAAACCGAACCTAACTTTGTGACAGCCCTTCCAGAAACTCCAGCTATTGACCGTGTTTTACCAGCTAGGAACCTGCCACCATGTTCCAAAGCACAGAGGTTGCAAGAATATGGGAATTTTGCCTGTAAAAGTCATGGAAATATAGATGTTTTTGTTTTTATTTTTATTTTTTTTATCTTTATCAATATACATTTTTATAAATGATATCTACAATATTCTTTTTTCCCTAATAATCATAATGACAAAACTATGGAAGCCCGTTTCTGAAAAAAAAAAAGGTTATTGTGACTTTTTATCTCACAATTCTGACTTTTTTTCTCAGAACTGCGTGATATAAACTCGCAATTGCAAGTTATAAAGTCATAATTCTGAGCTGTAAACTAGTAATTCTGAGAAAAAAAGTCAGAATTGTGAGTTTATATCTGCTATTTTACCCTTTTTTTTATTTATTTATTTTTTATTCAGTGGTGGAAACGGGCTTCCATACAAAACGTGCAAGAACTGATACATTACTAAAACATTTGTTAACTTTAGTAATAAAAATACAACTATTCTTTGTTAGTTCATATTTACAAATACAACTTTTGATTGGAAACAAATTAATGTAGTCATAAATTATGTAAAAGTATTTTTCACTGTTCGTTAATGTTAACTAATGTTAAAAAAAATGAAACTATATTGTAAAGTTTTACTGTAACAATAACAATCGTAACTGTTTATGTTGATGATTATTACTATTATTATTACGGAATTAGAATGAAAAAAAAAATCATAGAGATTACACAAAATGCAAGCAAACAAATAAATAATCCATATAATAATCTAATCTAGTAAATATATAATATAATAAAGTAAATATCACAAACACCTGAAAATCATGGAAATTATGAAATTTTTTATACATTTTTCTAATCCAGCTCTGCAACATTTCATTTTTCTAAATAACAATAAATATTTTAATTATTTTTTATTTTATTTTTATTCTTTTTTTGTAATTCAGCTCTACCATAAGTACATTTTAAGGGTTAGGGTTGTTCTTTTGATCTTATTATTATCTCTGTAAGTGCAATATCTAATAAAATCCTAATCAAACCTATGTGAAGTAGATAGGTTAACTATAACATTTCTGATTTTCTGTTCCAGATTTGTGCTCTCTGGGAATCTGCATGGTGGGACCGTGGTGGCCAGTTATCCTTTTGATGACTCAGCGGCCCATGAAAGCGAGGGCACCTATAGCAGATCCCCCGATGATGCTCTCTTCAGATACTTGGCGCGAGTTTACGCAGAGAATAACCCAGTTATGAAAACCGGGGAGCCGAAGTGTGAGGAAAACATAAATGAGACCTTCAAGAATGGCATCACAAATGGAGCAAAGTGGTATGATGTGGCAGGTTCGTTGGCAACATTTTATCCCTCAACCTTGCTTTAAAACTCCCCCTCTTCCTCTGTTCTGTTTATCCGAATTTCACCCACTGAGTTTCCAGCAATTATGCAAATTTTCATAAGGGCTTAAAACTCTTTGTTTCCATAGAGATGAAGATGTGCTTGTTGTATGAGCTTTATGAGTGATTAACTTCACTTCAGTGGTTTTGAAAAATGGCTGGTTTGAATGATTTGTTTTCTGTTTCCTGCTCCTTGGAAAGCACAAGCAGGGGGTCGTTTCTCATAGAGTGCGATCAGTTCAGTGGAACCGTCTTTTTGGCTCCGCCCACATCCTCCTTTACTCAGGACATTCCTACACAGATTTCCTATTGGGAGGGATGATCATGAGTTGTGTAAACAAACACCATTTAGTCAGGTACAGCAAATATTGATATTAATAGTAGCCACATTGTAGTTTAAGAAAATTTCAAACTGAAGAATGCCGGAAATGAGATTGCTTTGGTTTTTTGGGAATTTTCATTATGTTCTCAAACAGTACTAGTTAGAAAGACAATAGTCTTTCAAGTAATCCAACACCTGGACTGTAAGCTTACTGTTCTGGTGTTCTCTGATTACTTTCCTTAGCAGTTTGTAACCTCAGTCTCTGAAGTCCATATTCTCAACCATCACAATCAAACAGCAGAAATCTGATCCATAATGTGCCTTGAAGCTTGCAGGTTAGATTCATGATGTACCATATGACTTGCTCAACAAGTCTCATGGTGAATAAATCACACTTCTTGCATTTGGGTCTGATTTTCTCAGCTTTTGTGAAGTTGTGGCATGTTGTTTGTTGATGATTGAACAAAAGGAGAACCTCTTGTGTGAACGCATAATCTCTCCTGAATATTGAGCACTGATGCTCCAAGGACCGAAAGTCACCATGTGGTGGCGGTGACCTTCAAAACTGCCAGAAATTATGACATAATCAATCCCAATATAAATATGACGCCCTTTTATGTGTGGAATTCCATTCAGCGCATAATTCCCATGCAAATGTCACCTGATCTTTAGTTGTTTGTTTTATGATATGCGTGTTGGCCTTATAACGTTTAACTGGTATCTTTGACAGTATTTTAGTATTGATTATAGTATATATTCATATATATACTATTATTCATTTTAATTTAGATTTAAATTTGTAGTATTTTATTGGTCTTTTGTAATTTTTTATTTATATAAATGTATTATTTTTTTTTTTTTCAGTTTTAGTGATTCAACCCAATTCAGTTTTTATTTTGCACGTTTCAAATTTAATATAATATTTAGTTTAATTTTAAATTGTAAAGTTTCTTCTAATATTATAAAATTATTTAAAATGATTATTAAATATTTTTATTTTATTTCAGCTTTGTTTCAATGAACAAAAACAGTTTTAATAGTTTTAGTTTTAATTAACAATGACAAAACTACATAAGAGTTATGTGAGCATAGAGCAAGTTTCTTCCTTGTAAAGTTTCCTTCTTTTTGTATTGTTTTCTCTGTTTAGTAACTGGTATTGTACAATTCAAACAGGTTGCCAGCCTCAAAGCCTGTTCAGTGACCTGAATCTAATCTCTGAGACTGTATCCAAAACAGTTTGACATCTACAGACCACCAGTTGCATGTTTAAAGTTAATATTCAATAATTTCATGACAATTCCAGATCTATTTAGGGAGTCATTCTTATGTTCCCAGGGTTAAACCTGGGAATATAAGAGACTTCAAGCATAGGTCCCTGGCAACATTAATTTGCTTTCTACAGTCTGTTTTGGCAGGTCAGTAGCCCAGATCGAAGGATAGTTCTGTCAGTTTATTACAACAAATTTTAATAAGAAAGTTTAACATTATCCTTTTCTTTTCTATAATCACATACAAAGATCATGTGATAAAACAGGATGTTTCTTCTGGGACTAATTACGATGCCCCCACATTTGTTTGTTTTCTGTGTAACTGTTGAGAAAGTCAGAATAAATGTTATTAAGGATGTGCTGACAAACAGAGGAACTGGCCTTCTGACACCTTCTTTAAACACATGCTAGACTGGTAGCATACAGTGTCACATATTATGGCGAGACGGGAAACATGGGGCAGAGACATCTGACCTCACAAGCTTTCAGTTACAACAGTCAATTGCCTTGTTAGCGAAGGTCTTTCTGATCTAGACCGTATGAAGTAGCAGGGCCAACTAATATTAGAATACAGTTTTAAGATGATTAAGCTAAAGAAACTGTTTTTATTTGCCATTATTTTATTGAAAGATTAGCTTTGAAAGCAATTTGGGACATTTTGGTCTGTCCTCTAAATGGTGCTCAGAGCGTTGCATGATTGCCAAGTGGATGGGCTTTTTACTTTAAAATTACCTTGCATGAACTCAGCCTTTTGTCTTCTTGTTACTGCATCTCTATTGACCAGCTGTGAAAGTCAATTTTGAGCAGAAGTCCACGTCTTTCGCAATCAAGATCTTTTCAAGTGATTAAGAACCAACACATAACTGTGCATAAGTTGGTCTGGCGTTCAGCTAATTTGATTAAATTTTGATGGTTTGGTAAATGAATCTGCATTAAATGGTTATAAGGTTACATTAAGACCTAATGTACACTACCATTCAAAAGTTTGTGGTCAGAAAGATTACTTTTTTTTTAAAAGAAATTAATACTTTTATTCAGCAAGGATGCATTAAAATGATCAAAAGTGACAGTAAAACATTTGAAATGTTACAAAAGATTTGCATTTCAAAAACAAAATAATGTATTTTTATTTATGTCAAACACAGTATTTTTGATGAAATAAATGCAGCCTCAGTGAGCATAAGAGTATAATATCTTTCAAAAAATTTTACCAGCCCTAAACCTTTGAATTATGGAAGCCTGTTTGTGCCACTTAATAAAAAAATTAAAAAAGGTTATTGCGACTTTTTTTATCTCACAATTCTGACTTTTTTTTCACAGAATTATGAGATATGAACTCACAATTGCGAGTTATAAAGTCAGAATTGCGAGATATAAACTCACAATTCTGACTTTTTTTTTCTCGCAATTGCAAGTTTATATCTCGTAATTCTGACTTTTTTTTTTTTTTCTCAGAATTGCGAGTAATAAAGTCTCAATTTCGAGGGGGAAAAAAGACTGAGATGTTCTCAGAATTGCAAGTTTATATCTCACAATTCTGACTTAACTCGCAATTGCGTGTTTTAAAAAGTCAGAATTGTGAGATGAAAAAGTCGCAATTACCTTTTTTTTTTTTTTTTTATCCAGCCCAACTATTTTTTTTTTTTGTAGCTAAAGTATATATTGCTAAAGATGTTTTGTTTGAAGGGATCCTGAAAGTGTTTTATGGGTTTCAGCACACACAGGCTTGGCATCTGAGAGCAGCATTAAAAGTTGGATTACAGCGTGTTCTTGGACAGATATGACCAATGCATGTCCCAACCCATATCTGTCAGCTCTTTGTACTCTGAAATCAATAAATGGGTTAGAGTTTTTTTAAAGATCTAAATCTAGGTTAGCTTGTATGGACAGTTTCCTAACCCCACATTTATTACATTGTCGTAACATAAGCAACTGGTCAAACATTCTTGAACTCACACCTTTTGAAAGACTCTTTGTATTAAGATGTTCCTCGTGTTTGCAGACGCTTACAGTTTAAGCCGCGACAACCCCACTATGTCAATTCATCCCATGCCTTTGGTACACAGTTTGTCCTTACTTTCCATGCAGGAGGTATGCAGGATTTCAATTACCTGAAGGGGGGCTGTTTGGAAATCACTGTGGAGCTCAGCTGCTGCAAGTACCCACCCTCAACTCAACTCAAAACAGAATGGGACAACAATCGGGAGGCCCTGCTGGCCTACATTGAGAAGGTAGTAGAACTTGATGTGCAAGCAATGACATGCATGAAGAGTTTTTAATGAGCCCTAGAAGAATGTCAGAGCGATTTGGTTTTCAGAGTTTCCACGTTGTTGTTGTTGTTGTGTGTGTGTGTGTGTTCAGATTCATATCGGAGTGCGTGGCTTTGTCAGAGCAGCCAGGAATGATGCCCCTCTCGCAGATGCTGTGATAATGGTTGCGGGCATTAACCACAATGTGAGCACCTCACGTTTTGGTGACTACTATCGCCTGCTGCTGCCCGGCACCTACAACATCACAGTTTTAGCCCCGGGGTACGTATGGTACATATTTATGAGGGAAACTGTATGTGCAGATCCTATATTCTGAGGACAATCCTTTGGTTTTCGTTCATCATATGGTTAGGGCTTGGTAAAAATATTGAATTTCCAATTAATTGTGTTCCTGATTCTTTTACAGCCATTTTTAAGTGGCTGTGTGAAAATGTATTTGTACAGCACTACCCGTTATATATAATAATAATAATAATAATAATGTTATGTAATTATATCTCAACCAGTATAGTCCAGTGCAGAAACAAATTACTCTTATGAACCAGTTCTTTTTAGTGAATTACGAACATGTCCAATGTACTGATTCTCACAAGCACGTGACTCTTATGAGCTTTTTCCTTTTTATTTTATTTTTTTTAGTAATTCAAAAACGTACAGTGTGACGCATGTAATCACATTGACAATCAAATGACTCTTAAGAGCTGATTCTTTTTTAGTGAATCATAAACATACAACATGACCAATGCTGCCAGATTCACAAACAAATGACTCTTATGAACCAATTATTTGTTTTAGTAAATCAAAAACATACAGCATGACGAATGTAGTCAGATTCGCAAATAAATGACTTCTGTGAGCTGATTTCTTTCTTTTTTTAGTGTATCAAAAAACATACAGCATGACTAGTGTAATTAGATTGATGAACAAATGACTCTAATGAACCAGTTCTTTTTAGTGAATCAAAAACGTGTAGCATGGCCAAGTGGTCAGTTTCACAAAAAACACTCTGAAGAGCTGATTCTTTTTTTAGTGAATCCAAAACATACAGTGTGACCAGTCTAGTCTAATCATGAACAAATTACTCTTATGAACCAGTTCTTTTTAGTGAATGAAAAACATATGCCATGTCAAAAGTAGTCAGATTCGCAAAGAAATTACCCTAATGATTCTTTTTTTTTTGTGAATCAAAAACATTCAGTGCAACCTGAAAGAGAATGTCTTTTATGTGTAAGCAAAGTGGACATTATAACTGAAATGTACCCAAAAGAATTGAATCAAGTGCTTGTGAATCGGAATCAGATGAGAAAATCTGTATCAATGCTCAGCCAATACCCATACTACATGCTCTGAGACATATGTTTCACATTTAAGTTTTCCTTCTGTGTGTTTCATGTCGATTTTTGCATTCATGCAGCTACATTCCCATGTCTGTGGCTGGAGTGGAGGTGACTGAGGGAAAAGCAGCTGTTCTGAACATCACCCTTGAAGCTAAGAATGATGAGAGTCTAACCACCGCCTCAATCCCAGAGTCCCCCACTGAAACCTCTTTGAACAGCGGCAGCACAGACAGTGGCAGCAGCACTGGTGTCAATGAAGCAGCAAATGAAGAGAAGGACTCCAGGGTTACAGTCCAGCCTCAGGACTTCCGCCATCACCACTACAACGACATGGAGCTGTTCCTGCAGAAGTTCAGTTCTGAGTACAGCTCCATCACACGGCTTTATTCCATTGGCAAATCTGTGCAGGAACGTTCCCTGTGGGTCATGGAGATCTCCAACAATCCTGGTGTCCACGAGATTGGTACTTCCCACCATGTGTAAAGATCCTACATCTTTAAAAGTCAAACAACTTTTAAAGTGAACTAATCCCGTCGTTCCTCACCAGGTGAACCGGAGTTTAAGTATATTGGTAACATGCACGGCAATGAGGTGGTTGGCCGGGAACTGCTCCTCAACCTTATCGAGTACCTTTGTCGCAACTATGGCACTGACCCTGAGATCACCCAGCTCATCAACTCCACACGAATCCACATTATGCCTTCAATGAACCCGGATGGATATGAAGTGTCCCAGGAGGGTAAGGCCTCGCCAACTCTGAAAAAACAGTTCATTATACACATTTAATATATTATGATGAACTACTTTTATCTAATATTATATCACATGTATGTCAGATATAGCCAGCCTCAAATTGTATTAAATGTTTGGAAGATATACTGTATTATATAAGCTAGTGTTAGTTTTACAAGAAAAGCTAGCAGTTAGAGAATAAATATGCAATTGATAGAGGGTCAAATGTGTGTTTTTTTTTTTTTTTTTTTTTTAATAAAAAGAAGACCGATAGATAAAATAAAATTAGAATAGAGAGTGCTAGAGTTAGTTAATTAATAATAATAAAAACAATAATAATAAATGTTTCTGTCTGTGTTGCATTAAAGCTACAAGAGTGAAATTCCATGTGTTATTATTAGTAGTAGTAGTAATCTGTAATAATTAGTTATCAGTAATAATATAACAATATTATTAAACAGTATTATTAATTATAATGATCAATATTAATAGTAACACTTATTATAAGATTATTATTATCATCATCATTAATATTATTTAATGTTTTGTCTTTGTGGGACCAACATTATAACTACAAGTACATTGATGATGATAATAATAATAATAATAATACATTATTTAATTACTTACTTGCTTATTTATCTGTCTGTGTGGGATCAGCATTATAATTGTGAGAATATAATGTAAGGAAAACAGTGTCTTTTGTGCAGGTGATATCAGTAGTGTCCAGGGACGTAACAACAGTAACAACTATGACCTGAACCGTAACTTTCCTGACCGGTTCAACTTTATCACGGATCCCAGACAGCCAGAGACCCTTGCTCTTATGAACTGGGCCAAAAGCTACCCGTTTGTGTTGTCTGCCAACCTTCATGGAGGTACATCCTAATCTATAAAGGTTCTGTTTGATTGGGAGCATGCTAAACACAGACAGATAACCTCTCTATCTCTATCAGGCTCTTTGGTGGTGAATTATCCATTTGACGACAGTCCGGACGATGTTAGCAGATACAGCAAGTCCTCAGATGATGATGTATTCAGGATGGTGGCTCTGGCTTACTCACAGGTGAATATCTGGCTTTCTGTTTTCTGTAGTAACAAATGATGTAAAGTAGTATATTTAATCA
Source organism: Onychostoma macrolepis (assembly GCF_012432095.1). Lineage (NCBI taxonomy): Eukaryota > Metazoa > Chordata > Actinopteri > Cypriniformes > Cyprinidae > Onychostoma > Onychostoma macrolepis. The sequence goes on from NC_081169.1 coordinate 16,669,723, forward strand.
TTAAAAGCTAAATCAATAACCAGTAAAGCATTCTGTTTTTTGTGTTTGGTTTTTTCAGGAAAACTCTCAAATGTATGACGGTCACTCCTGTAAGGGAATGGATTTGTACCAAGAATATTTTAAAGATGGCATCACCAATGGTGCTGAATGGTACAATGTCCACGGTAAGCCCCAAGTTTGTGGAAAAAAATTATGAATAATTAGAAAAGGAAACTTTGGATTTACAGACAACGGCAAACTGCTTAGTTTCTTTTGTTAATATTGTCATCACAAAATAATATCCTGAAAAAAAAGGTGTATAAAATGTAAAAGTACTATAATAAGAAGTAAATATAAGTGCATTATGTGCTTTTCCTTCAGGAGGGATGCAGGACTGGAACTACATCAACACTAACTGCTTTGAGGTGACCATTGAACTGGGCTGTTACAAATACCCACCAGCAGCAGATCTACCGAAGTACTGGGAACAAAACCGCAGATCACTTCTACAGTTCATCCATCAGGTAAGACTGTCTGGCTGCTGCTTTAGTTTTTTTTTTTTTTTTTTTTTTTTTTAAACCTCTATCCTGCTACATATTGTATACAATATGTTTTTTGGGCATTCAGGTACACCAGGGAGTAAAAGGAGTGGTAATCGACAGCAAAGATGGATCTGGCATCCCCAATGCTACGATTACTGTGGACACGATTAATCACCCCATCACATCCAGCGTTGCAGGGGACTACTGGCGCTTACTCGTCCCAGGAAAATACCATCTGACTGCTTCTGCCCAAGGGTATTTTTGTGAATTTTCTGTACTAACAGTGGCACCAAACTAATTTTCAAAAATATGAATTTTCCAAACATATGGAAGCTCACAGAGGCCATTAAATGAGTTGTAGTCAACTTTGGTTTAGGGATATGTTGGTATAAAGTTAATTTAAATAAACAAGCATTGTATTTATTTATTTATTTTTTTGCATCTTATTTTACAGTTTATAATATAAATATGTACACCTTTTATATATGACTGTATTATATATATTCTTATACAGTGTATATATATATATATGTATGTATGTATGTGTATATATTCTTAATTGTATTTATGTATTCATTTATTTACTTTTATTTTAACAACCCTAAAGAATAATTCAGGACCATGAATTTTATATTTTTGTTATATATTTTAGATACAGGTAATTTGAATAATCATTGTATTGTCTTTTTTAACATTTTATTTTACAGTTTATTATATAAATATGTATGCATTATATACATACACACAGAAAAGAGTCTTATAAATGCATACATTTCTATAATAAATTACACACACACACATATACTGTGTGTGTGTGTGTGTGTGTGTGTGTGTGTGTGTGTACTATGTGCAGAATTATTAGGCAAGTTGAAATTCTGGTCATATTTTTTTTTCCAAGAACATTTTACCAATTCCAAACCACATCAATCTTAGTAACTACTATCAATTTTGTATTTAACCATTTATAAGTGATATAAATAATTGAATTTATCTTCCAGAATCTGGCAGTAAGTTTTAGGAGCTCATTTTTAATCAATCCTGCAAGACAGACTTTTCAGGATAGGAGATAAACTAAAATGAGCTCCCAAAACTTACTGCCAGATTCTGGAAGATAAATTCTTCAAACAGTGGTACAAGAGGATGCGATGCTGGTCCTTTAAGAGTCACTCTCAACTTATCTGTCCATAAAGCCTATACAAAATCAGCCTTCATGTATTTCACAACACTTCAGCAAGTTATTCTTAAGTGAGGGCCATTTTAAAGAATTTTTTACCCAAGCAAAGTCTCTGAGAACCTGACACCTTGTAATTCTGGAGACTCCAGGAAGGTTGCAGTTCTGGAAAATGATGGTGCTGGAGACTAAATGGTTCCTGATGGCTTCTCTCCTAATTGTTCACCTTAATTCTTAATTCTTTTGCAGTTAACATGTGTCTTTTCCTCTCCACCTGTTTTTTCTGACCTTGCTGACCCAATGAGCATTTCGCTGCCCAATGGTCATGCCTTAACTTTGCTAATTCTATTATTGCATTAGTATTGCATCCTTCTCATGGGCATTTAATAATTTTTAACTTTTATTCTTGAGTTCAATCTCTTTTTTGGCTCATTTTATCTGTAAAGGAAAATCTGCCTAATAATTCTGCACACCTGAAATAAGGAGTTTTTAACTTTCAGCCTTCATGGGCAATTATATATCACTTATAAATGATTAAATACAAAATTGATAGTAGTTACTAAGATTGATGTGGTTTGGAATTGGTAAAATGTTCTTGGAAAAAAAACATGACCAGAATATCAATATATATATTAGTGCTGTCAACTGATTAATTGTGATTAATCGCATCCAAAATTAGTTTTTGTTTACATAATATATGTATGTGTACTGTGTATATTTATTGTGTATATATAAATAAAATCACACAGAGTATATATTGTAAAAATATTTACATGTGTGTATATACATTTATATATTTATATTCTTATATTTTACATTATACATACATTTATTTAATATATAAACATAACATATTTTTCTTAAATATATACATGCATGTGTTTGTATTTATATATACACAATACATATACACAGTACACATACTGTATATTATGTAAACAAAAACTTTTATTTTGGATGCGATTAGTCGTGATTAATCGTTTGACAGCACTAATATATATATATATAATGTATATGTGTGTGTGTAAATTACTCACACTTTCTCTTCCATCTTTTCAGCTACTCCTCAGTTAGCACCTTTGTCAACGTCTCTAAGGAAGGAGTGGAGATTGTTAATTTCACATTGAACCGGATTCACAGTTACATTAATGGGCAGACGACAGAAGACACCACCCCAGTTCTGGATCCCAGTGTGAAGGAGTTCCAGAGCCTCATCAAGCAGCTGTCAGGAGAATCTGGTCTGGACAAGCTGATCAAGGACACTCCCACCCAGAGCAGTTTCCGCTATCGACGCTACGGTGAGGTTTCCGAGTTCCTGCGTGGCCTCACCCTGAACTTCCCAGAGATTACCTCACTCCAAAGGTACAGCACTCACTCAGACAAATTAGATTCAGTGTATGCAAACTGATCATGAGGGACTTTAAACACAGAAGTTCTCTGGAGAGCTGTTATTCACACACGTGTGCAATGCCTTTCCCTCAGATAACACTGTTGAAATGAACAAAAGTATGAGTCAAATTATCTGGTCTCCGCAGACAAGCCTGAACCGAATCCTGAGTTTCTGTGCCCGTAAACCCCGGAGGGCATAGGATCTTTCGGAATGACAGAGATTAATACCTCTGCATTCAGTACACAATGAAGTTACTGTGTGAACGGTATTATTTGTCTCGCTGTAGCTTATTCCCAGAAGTTATTTTTGGAAATTATAGCTTGTGCTGAACCAAGTTTAAATTACTAGAGAAGGAAATGCAGTACTGTTCAGATTAGTATGTTTATTTAGCAAGGATGTATTAAATCGATCAAAAGTGAAGTAAAGGCTTTTATATTGTTACAAAAAAAAAAAAGATTTCAAATAAGTGGTGCTCTTTTGAACTTTCATCAAAAATCCTGAAAAAAATGTGTCATAGTTCCCACAAAATTATTAAGCAGCACATTATGTTGCAGTAACATGATATTTATTTTTCTCCCCTATGAAGTCTTGGTCAGAGTGTGGAGTTCAGAACTATCTGGGCTCTGGAGATCTCCAACAACCCTAAAGTCCAAGAACCGTCTGAGCCCAAGATCCGGTTTGTGGCAGGTATTCATGGTAACGCCCCTGTAGGTACAGAGCTGCTTCTGGAGTTTGCTGCCAGTCTCTGTATTAACTACGGAAAGAACGCAGCCATCACAAGGGTGAGTTAATTTTTTTTGTGCAAAAGTGACACCCATGATGGTTACGGTATAATCAGGTCGTGGTACACGTGTCTTTTTGCTGAGAAAGCTTTGCTGATTTTTTTATAAAGTAAACCCACAAATAACTTGTGTTGTTAGTAATATTTTGAGATAAACACTTAATAGACTAAAGCAACTCAGGTTCAATTTATTATCTATACATTGTGTTTAATTGTGAATATCAAATATGATCCATCAGACTTTTGAGGTGCATTTTTTTGTTCATCTCTCAATCATTGTATTGCATTGCATTGTATGTTTTGACCCCACAATAAGATAAAACTTTTTACAATCAAAGCTCTGTAGTTTAAGATATATTGTTGACAGATAAAGTGACAACTGGCATTTTTATGCATTTAAGTAGTATAATAAATATCTCGTTGATTTACATGACAAGCTATCAGAATTTTATTGTACTTTTTGGTAATATAAATATCAGCAACTGCTCCAACAACATGAACAAAAAACATAAAATTCTAAATAAATTTCCCTTTTTTTTTCTCTTTTTTTTTTTTTTTTTTACAAACGACTCAAAATCATTTCTGATGTATATCATCAGCATTGGTTTCCTTGATTACCACAGGAAATTACTTTAAATGCAGCCAAAAATCTCAAAAATGTTTCTCACATGGTGTCTCTCTCCTGTCTTTAGCTCATCAATGAGACCAGAATTGTTATCCTGCCCAGCATCAACCCAGATGGGCGTGAGCTGGCGAAAGAGAAAAACTGCACCTCCGCTGCTGGCAAGACCAATGTGCACGGCAAAGACCTTGACAATGACTTCTTTGGTGGGATTGAGTTCAAATTTTACCTCACATTTCACTAACATGTGTGTCAATGGCAGCATTCCACTGCTGTGTCTACACAGGATGGCTGACCATTTACAGTACGTGTCGTTCTGTAGGTAATGCATCTCAGCGTGCTGCAGAACCTCAGCCAGAGACACGTGCCGTTATGGATCTGATACAGGAAAGAGGCTTCACTCTCTCTGTGGCTCTGGATGGAGGCTCTGTTTTGGTCACCTACCCATATGACAAACCAGTGCAATCTGGTATGTTTTGATTCAACCTGTGCTTTAGGAAATGACACATTTATTGTATCTGTGTCCTGATTTGTTTTTGTTTTGTTCCTTGTTTCTCAATTTCAGTTGAAAATGCCGATACGCTGAAATATTTGGCTACTGTGTATGCCAACCACCATCCCAAAATGCATTCGGGTGATACTGGATGTCCAAACAGCCAGAGTATGCTGATTTCTTCCATTCATACTTCAAGTTTTTAAAACAAGAGTTTATCTTTTCAGTAACAAGAAAATTCTCTGTTCATTTTGCCTCTGCTCTGTTCAATTTATTCGTAGAGGAACCATTTTTAGGTTGATGTTATAAATTATTTCTGTCTTTCTCACTGTCTCCCTCCAGTGGGCACCATCCCTAATGGTGTGCTTCGAGCAGCAGAATGGCACAGTCACATGGGCAGCATGAAGGTAGATTACATACTAACTATTTTGCATACACTACTTTTCGTGTTAAGATTTTTTAAATGTTAATTTAAAATAAGTCTCTTACATAAATCTGCATTTATTAGTTTAAAAAATACAGTAAAAACAGTAATATTGTGAAATAATATTACAATTTAAAGTAGCTGTTTTCTATTTTAATATATGTAAAATGTAATTTATTTCTGTGATGACACAGCTGCATTTTCAGCAGCCATTGCTCCAGTCTTCAGTGTTATATGATCCTTCAGAAATCATTCTGAGATGCTAATTTGGAGCTCAAGAATTTTTTTTTATTATTAATGTTGAAAACATTTGTGCTGCAATCTTTAAGAATCCCACGCTATTGATGGGTAGTGTAGTTTTGTTCAGATTTTAAAAATAAGTACATATCTTGAAATCTGACCGTGTTGGTTTCTGACTAATTTAGCTAGCTTCTACCAAGTGACAGATGAATTTTTGCAAAAAATACCACAAAATTTGATTTAGAAACACAGCTTTGGATATCAAAACATTAAAACATATGGGAAGCGTTTTGCTATTCTAATTGTTTTTTTTTTTTGTGCATTTAGCATGTTTTTTTAAACTGCTCTCTGCAGTACAGTGCAGAACAGACCTGAAGCCCATTTTTGGCCATTTTGGCATAGTTGACCAACTAATTCACAATTTCTAAAATCTTAATTCCTCCTAATAATTTCTGATTTTAATTTCTCTCTGATTGCTTCCTCTCCATGTTTTAGGACTTCAGTGTGGACTTTGGTCACTGTCCCGAGATCACTGTCTACACCAGCTGCTGCCTGTTCCCACAGGCTGAAATGCTGCCCACGCTGTGGGCTGAGAACAGGAAGTCTCTTCTGAGCATGCTGGTTGAGGTCAGTCTGTTGTCCTCGTCTCTGCCTTTCTGTTTGTCACACTCCACTGCATCTCATCTCTTCCTTTGCTGAAGCTGGTTCCTCTGTTCTAGGTGCACAAAGGGGTTCGTGGAGTGGTCAAGGATAAAAACGGTAAGCCCATCGTGGGCGCTATAATAGTATTAAATGGTGGTGTTCGAGTCTTCACCAGTGAGGGAGGATATTTTCACGCCCTTCTGGCCCCTGGTTTACACAACATAGAAGCGGTGGCTGACGGCTACCAGCAACAGTCCCAGAAGGTGAGTTTTGTTGTTTTGTTTTTGGTTTGGTTGTTTGTTTGTTTTTGTTATTTTAGTTTCTTTAAGTTTGTTTTTTTGTTTGTTTTTGGTTTGGTCTGATTTTTGTTTGTTTGTTTTTTGTTAGGTTTGTTTTTGTTTTGGTTTGGTTTATTTTAATGCAGAATATTTTGTTTAATCAAACTGTACAATAATATACAATGCAGTATAATAATGAAGATAATATACTGTCCATTTATTCTTAATTTTTCTATATACTGTATATACAGAATATTGACTTTAATCAAACTGTATAATATATAATACAGTATAATAATGAATATAGTTTATTTGAAAGATAATTTAATTGTCTAACATATTTTAAATGTTATTTTTGATTTTTATAAAAAAATGTGAGATCTATGCGTTTTTTACTTTTATTTTTATTATCATATTTCACTGTTCCTCTTTTCAGGTGTCTGTGTCACGGTTTGAAGCAGCAAGTTCCATTATCATTGAATTTGACATGGAGAACGATATATTTGGCCTTCCAAGAGAATTAGTTGTGGCCAGCGCAGGTAGGCAGATCAAATCTCTTAAGTACTCTATATTGATTGTGTTTGCAGTTCTAACCAACCATTTTGTTAAATGCTACATTAATATGCAAATAGTCAATGGCTGATCTTTTTCATTATTCAATCCCTAGCTGCTGCAATGACGGCCTTGGTTGTGACAGCCTGCATCATCTGGTGCGTCTGCTCAGCCAAGTCAAACAGACAAAAAGACGGATTCCATCGGCTACGACAGCACCGGGACGACTATGATGACGAGATCCGCCTCATGTCTATGGGCTCCAAAAAGTCTCTCCTGAGCCACGAATTTCAAGATGAGAGTGAAAGTGACGAGGATACGCTTTACACCAACAAACTTTGAGACCTTACTGCTCCGTCTCCTCTCCCTGAGTATGTCCACACTGCCTGCAGGGCCGGTAGAGGGCACTCAATGGCCAGCAGCAGTATTGTCCAATCTATTGAAACCTGAGAACCACCATGGGATGCACTTTAATGCCCTGTCGAAATCGGGCGAGCGTTTTGCACCGTAGTGTATGCAACTAACCACTGCTCTCAACCAGCCTGCTTCGTTATCTGCATCTTTATGATACCGGTCCTCTACCCTTTAAAAAGGAAACCGAACAGCTAGAATCCATCTCAACAGGATTATGAAACACTGTGCCTTGTTAGATTAGAGGTTGCATGGTCGCTGCTGTTGTGAGGATGATGATTTTGTAGAGTAAATGGAATTTTGCTCCCCTTTTTTCTGTGGGCCGGATCAAAGTCAGGAATCAATTCATCTGAGAATCTGGTCAGCTCATTGGCTTTGAGTTTAAGTTGATTAAAAACACACTGCTGTGTTTCTTGTTATTTGCAGTCATATAGCCAACACAGTGGCCCAAATATTTCGCATTTTGCCAAGTTACCCGTCCAAACTCAAATGTAGATATTTACATTAAGCAAGGTGGCACATTAGATACGTAGTAGACAAACATGCTCATTCACTGCCTTCCCATTTCTCTTCTGTTATTTTGACATTCAGGGATATGGTGAAACAATAATAGCTTCACACGGACATCATAGTGTTTAGTCAGTGTGTCTGGATTCTTTTGTCTTAATGTGCACTCTTGAAAAAGTTGTCCGTTTTGTTAATTTTAAAAATATATATATTTATTTTTGTTTTAACATCCATCCAGTGAAACATTGATTTTGCTCACCGGCTCTCAGGCATCCCAAAATGATCAGAAAAAACAGTGTTGTCAAAACTTTATTCATGTAGTTGACATGTTATTTACAATTCAGGAAACTAATTAAAACATCTAGTGTATATTTAGGCATCAGTGTCTTGATCAATATCTGCATTCTACATCTTCTCTTCCAAAAAACTTTTAAAACATTAGTGATCATTTGAAAACATATATATATATATATATATATATAAAATGTTCAAGTGCATTAAAGCAGACTGGTGGGTCATGGTTTATGCTTTTAAAAGAAAAGCAACAAACACCCTATTAAAACTTAATGGAAGATTCCGATTTTTATTTATAATTCATATCATTCTGTGCCAGTCTGACCATTCATATACAAGTCTAATGTTAGTAAGTGGGGAAAATTCTTTTTCTATGATTTAATTAATCATTGATCCTGTTACCAACAAAATTTTAATTTCATTTGACTTGATCTTGATTGTCATGCTTGAATGTAAATTTCTGGGTGTGTTTGAACAAATATGTATAACTTTTCTATGTTTGTGCTGATGTTTATTTTTTTTCTTTTTATACAACAATGATTGTAGATATCGAATTGTTGCCAACTATATGTAAATTACACAAGTGCAATTTCTGTCAAGAGTGAAAGAACTGCACAAATAAACCTGTTTATGTGTAATAAAGAAATGGTGTGTAATGAGATGTAAATAAAGATGAAACTTTGTTCTGAGTATTTGAAGAGTGTTTTCCTTAATATGATCATGTTTTAATGCAGTTGCACAGTATTTTTGATGGGAGTTAGGCATTTTCCAACTCTGTCTATATATATATATAAAAAAAAAATATGACCAAATAATCTACAGCAGGAATGAGTATTTTTTTTAAGATCCCAATAATGTATTATATATGAAAAGATTGTGTTTGCATATGTATATATTAAAAATATATATTTTGTATACATTTTTAATGAAAAAATGTAAATTGACTCTAAGGCACATTGATTGTGTGTGTGTGTTACATAATAGCTATATAATATATATTATTATTTTATATAAAAGAAACTAAATATGTTTAATCCTCTGGCCCTCTTCGTTTAGGAGTCACACTTGCCTCCTTCGCGGTCAAAAGTGACCGAAGCCTTGAAATGTAACTTTTGTTTTTTTCCAGGAAAATCAATGTAATATATTTTTGTTCAATAATATTTTTGATTATTATTTATGATTTTGAGGGAATTTTATGGTACTATGCAATATTTATACAATTTTAATGAGCTATTTTCTCCAATAGAATTAATATATATTTTTTATTTCTTTATTTACAATTTTTTTAATAAATGCAATATTTCACATTAAAATTGAGTGAAGGCATTTAAAATCCTTTTTTTTTTTTTTTTTTAACTGAGAATTGGGCCATCTGGAGGCATTAAAAAATAAAAACTTATGTTGCGTAACCTCTTGTAGGTTCTCTTTTTAGGTTTTGCTAATATATACCTAGACATTCTAAAAGACTACTTTTTTGTCAAGATTTAGATATTTTTGGTTAGATAAGTATCAGGTTTTACATTATGATTACAGTAAAACATTAAAATCTTGTTAGAAAGGGAACACAGAAAGCATTTTTGTTACTCAGTATAACATAACAAAACAAAATAAGGAATAGATAATGATAATTCAAAACACTTTATACAAACATTTTGTAACTAATTTATATTTTATTCAATGTAATTCAATAAATGTTAACATATTTTCAAAATTTGCTCTGTTGCAGTCTTACCAGTTAATTTCTGTGTATATATGTATGTGTGCGTCACCCCTTGATTGCTGCACACTTTTTTTCTGACCAGTACCTGATTTGTAGTTTGTACCACCAAAAGATTCACTTGAGTTTTCAAATGTTTTCGTATTTCCCATTCATTTCCTATGTCGGTCATTTTTGACCGCGAAGAAGTCAAGTGTGACTATTTTTTTTTTTTTTTTTGAGCCTTTAACATATCCGAATCATGTCCATGATTTTTTTGTGTTCATATTGCTAATGTGACAAAAGTCACCAAGTGTCATCTCATTCCGATGAAGCTAAGATTTTTTACATTTCAAAATATAAAATGTTTCGGTCAAAAATGACCAAAGAGGGCCAGAGTGTTAAACTTAATGTGCTTGTATATTTGAACTATGTTTTCAGTAAAGATAAAATACAGGGAAATGAGAATGCCAAAGGAGAGTGTTTCTCCCGCACACCGCGTGAGTGCGCTGTGATGCCGGAGCGCGCGCGCAGAGAGCAGAGAAGTGCTCTTGTTCTAGCCAGCACCACCGCGGATGACGTTGAACAACAAAGATGGCAGGAGGAAACAGCAACTATTGGGAAGGTGAGGTGACAAAGCGTTACAAATTCCGCTCGACCAAAAGCTTTATTGCGCTTTGTGACAGCTCACGCCAATTCCTTGTTCTGAACAGTCTTTGGCGACGTTTCCATGAAAACGCTGTCAGGTTTCCCCGTTAACTATTGCCGTTAGCATTAGCTTGCTAGTCCGTAGAAACGTCAGTGCTTCCGATTAGCCCAAAAACCTGAGGAAAACAGCGAGACATCTTTCATATCTCTTACTTTAAACATTTGTCAGATGCTTTTCATTTTATACAGACTTTCTGTATTTGATGTATGTAACACAAACATATATAAGCTGTCAAAAAGTTAAGCAGATGTTTGTATATGAAGCTGGAACAAGATTTTATTTTTTGTTAGGCTGTGACAATAAATTTGAACTATCAACGAACAGGTAGTCTAATTATGAATGTTTTGTCTTTTATAAGCATAAATAACTACCGACTTAAGTCGTCAGTTATATGCTGTGTATAACATTTTCTGGTGTAAATGTAAACTGCCACTAACTCTGGAGATGCTGTCTTATATTTTTGAATGTATATAACCACTGAAATAATTTACTGAATGTAATTATATTTTATTGCATTCTGACAGACCTGCGGAAGCAGGCGAGGCAGCTGGAGAATGAGCTGGACCTGAAGCTGGTGTCCTTCAGTAAGCTGTGCACCAGTTACAGCAGCTCTCGGGACGGCCGTAGAGGAGACAGGTGTGATGCCACTGTACCTCATCGAAGGAATTGTAATGTTTTCTAAATCACATTATAAAGATTATGGCTGTAATACACTGTTCTGTTCTCTCTCTGTTCAATAGTTCGGATACAACACCTCTGCTCTCCAACTCCACTCAGGACAGAATGTTTGAGACCATGTCAGTGGAGATTGAGCAGCTGCTTGCGAAGGTAAGAACTCAGAAATGTACCAATATTAGGTGCTTTATGTTTTCTTTATAGTCTCCCAAACTGCTCCTCATGTATATTAAACTATGTATTGACTGATAAGAGTGTTTTTTTTAAGTGGTCAATAACAGATTTTTAAAGAGCAGGGTATTTATTTCAGTATATACAATACTAATAAATGAAAACAAATAAGAGAAATAAAAAAGTAAATAAGTATGCAAATAAATAAGTACACAATTGAATTTGAATTTATTTATTTTACACTATTAATTAGATGATTTACTAATGGTTTTGTTTCACTTTGTTCCTGTGTTTTAAAGCTTACAGGGGTGAATGATAAGATGGCTGAGTATACGAGCACACCGGGAGTAACGTCTCTGAATGCTGCTCTAATGCACACTCTCCAGAGGCACAGAGACATCCTACAGGTGAGTTTCTTATCATTTATAATTATAATATGCCCAACTATTTATATACATGAATATTAAACTACTGTTTAAAGGTTTGGGGTCTGTAAGGTATTTATGTATGTTTATGTAATAATTCTTTTTTAAAAGAAATTAATACATTTATTTGTCAAGAATGCATTGTTGATTCAAAGTGGCAGTAAAAATGCATGCTGTTACAAAATATTTGTTTCATATATATATATATATATATATATATATATATATATATATATATATATATATATATATATATATATATATATATAATAATAATTATTATTATTATTATTATTATTTATTTTACTTAAAAAATCCTGGGAAAAACTGTATACCAGTTTCTACAATAATATTAAGCAGCTAAATTTTCTAATTATTGATAATAATAATAAGAAGAAATGTGTCTTGAGCACCAAATCAACATATTAGAATGATTTCTGAAGGATCATATAGGATGGCGTAATGGCTGCTGAAAATTCGCCTTTGTGACCAGAGGAATAAATTACATAAAATGTTATAATAGAACACAGCTACGTAGTAATGTTCCATAATATTACTGTTTTTACTGCATTTTTGATCAAGTAAATGCAGCCTAGGTGAGCATAAAATACTTTTTTTATGTTTATAAAGATAAAAAAAATAACAACCCCAAACTTTTGAAAAAAAGACTGTATTTTCAAGATGAAAGGGCACTTCCTGTATTTGACATCAATATTGCTGACCTTGCTTGTTATTTATAACCCCTTCATCTCTATTTTCCTTCTGTAGGACTACACACATGAATTTCATAAAACCAAATCAAACTTCATGGCAATCAGGGAGAGAGAGGATCTCATGGGATCTGTGAGAAAAGACATTGAGTGAGTTTTCTCTTTAATTTCCTTTTGAAACCAAAAAGTTTATGAAGATTGATTCCATCTAATGTGTAGTTAACCCGGGGGCTGTGTCATAAAAGATGCTAAGAAAAGCAGGGATTAAAGTCCAAAACCTGACTTGAAATAACCTAACAAATCAATCGGAACTAAAGCAGTTTCATAAACAACAATTTAAGTTCACAATATTGATGTGTTCCTATTGGTCAGTGTTAGAGGATCTCAGTTTAGCCTGACAGTTAGCCTGCTCCTGACCGGGTTGGTTTCTCAGCATAAGTTGCCACAGTGACTGAGCTTGAGCTATGGTAATTTTGCTTTTGGAAACCAAATCAAGTGACAGTAAATCAGAATAACTGAAATAAGCCCCCCAGATTATGAAAGCTATATGGAATGAAAGTTCTCTCCAAAAACATGGTTTCTGCTTACAGTTTAAGCTGTCAGTCTGGTCTTTATTCCTCCATGCTGTTTCATCCCAGAGCAAAGCATAAAAATTTGTTAAATCCAGGCCTTTTTTTTTCTCTCACATTTTCTGCGCTGGTTGTGGAGGAAAGAATTCTTCTGAATGGATTTAAAAATATGTTAAACTGATATGGTAATAACACACTCTTATTTTAGTTTATTTAATAAACAAATACGTGAAGTCCGTGCAAGCATTTTGTGGAGTTCTGCAGTCACAGATTTGACGTGGTTCTGGTTGTAACCCTGAGATCGTGACTGCAGGGCTAGATAATGACTTATTGATCTGAGCCGCAATGCTCTAGCACCTCTATGGGCTGCTTATTTAATTTGTGCACCTTGAAATAGTTGTGGTCCCATATATGATGAGAAAAACTCCATACTGCTCCTTGCAGTTGCTATTGAACTTTTTTTTTTTTTTTTTGTCTAAATAAACTGACTGTCAGGGTTAGATTTAAGCTCAGTCCATCTCTCACAGCACTGTATTTATAAAGCCTGTATTTACTTTGTGAGTTAGGACTAGGTCCCTCTCTACCTCATGTTTAGCTGCCTCCCACTCACCTGACCAGCAATAAACTTGTTTACCCAGAGTAGAGAACAGCACCTCGGCAGATTTTATTCACTTGACCATCAATTTGAGTGGATTACTCTTAGAATGTTGCACAGATTTGACCTGATCAATCAGTACTCTGATGAAATTAAGTATAACATATATATATATATATATATATATATATATATATATATATATATATATATATATATATAAACATTCTGATTATTAATAACCTGAACATATGTTGTTTTACTACTGTTCAAAATTTGGAGTCTGTAAGATCTTTAAACAATTATTATGAAAGAAGTCTCTTGTGCTCACCAAGGCTGCATTTATTTGATCAAAAATACAGTAAAAACAGTAATGTTTTGAAATAAATGTTTACTATTATAATAAATTTTAAAATGTAATTTAATCACACATGATCCTTTAGAAATCATTCTAATATGCTGATTAGCTGCTCAGAAAGCATTTCTGATTATTATAAATGTTGAAAGCAGTTGTGCTGCTTAAGATTTTTGTGGAAGCCGTGATACATTTTTTTCACAGTTTTTTGATGAATAGAAGGAACAGCATTTATTTGAAATAGAAATATTTTATATTAACATTATAAATGTCTTTACTGGCAATTTTGAGCAGTTTAATGTGTCCTTGCTGAATAGAAATATAAATTTCTATTAAAAAAAAAATCTTCCAGACCCCAAAATTTTGAATGGTAGTACGTCTTGTTGATAGATCATATTTTCTGAATCCCACTATTGTTAAATGTATTGATTATTGTACAGACATGATCTGTTTTAAGATTTTTACTAAGTGTTTGTCAATGTAGTTTGTTAAAGTCAACATCCTGATGATTTAATATATTATTCTGAAAAATAGTGTAGTAGAAAGTGGTAATCATTCATTCACACAAGGTGTAATGTTCATATTTACCCCCAGATGGCGATGGTGCACCTTTTGTAACACCCTGCTGGATTTGCCAACCACTGTAGAGCATTTCTTGCGCGCTCATACGCAGTTACTTTCTCTCGTGCTGACTGTGAAGGTTCTAGTTTCACCCGGGCCACCACTAAAGCCTCACTTCTTGAGTTTGTACGGTGCGTGTCGTGCCTGCTGTGCTTTTCCTGTTACTGGGCTCCCCATCGATCAGCAGCTCAGCGCTATAGAAATGTCAGCAGGCAGAAATGACAAAGCCCTCTGTGTGATTTAATGCACTGCCCTTTAAAACCTTGTTGGAATGATTAAGTTGGCTTTCGGCACCCTGTCGTTTTGATTGGTGTGGACTGACAGTTGATTTGACCAGCAGGCAGGTGTAATCCCATAGAAACTGAATTAATATCGCTTCTACATCAGTCTGTTTACAATAGGTACATAGAAATCCCACCAGAGGGTGGAGCCTAGTTCAGACGAGGTTGTCGTTCAGGCTGCCATTTCCCACCCTCATAAACTCTCCCATCAGAGAAGGAGATTTGTTTTAATTTGTGCTGTCAGGCCAGTGGGTGTGTTTAGAAAAGCATAGCTGGTGTTGCACAGAGCAGAGGGGGTGTTTTTGCCTTTCATTTTCTTGATGAACTCTTGGGAAAGGGCTGTTCTTCCCAGCACTGTATTCATTCATTATTTACACTAAATGCTCTCTGTGAGAGAGAAATTGTGCATGGCACAGGATGAAGAGAAACCCTCAATATTAACCCAACCCCCACTTCATCTGAAGTGCCAGACTTTCTCTAGAATCATGGTGATTGCATGTTTCTGTTTAATTGTTGATTAATTTTTTTTCTCTTGTCAGGACATACAAGAGCGGCTCGGGGGTGAATAACAGACGGACAGAGCTCTTCCTGAAAGAACACGAGCACCTGAGAAAGTAAGACCCTTCGTCTTCTGCTGTCTACTTGACGAAATTCACAGTAGCACAATTTTTGAAAATTGTGAAAATAATCACAAAAGAAATGATGAAATAATCATTTTACATTTGCCAGTTTTTCTTTAATGGGAAGGAAATTCACATGGTACACATGGATTAAAAATGCATTTTTTTAAACTCCAGGTTTGGTGTGCTTGTTTGTAGGTCTGCAAATTTTGGCCAAAATTTTGTAATTTCTAATATTATTATAGTTATAATAATAATTTTATTCATTACAGTACAACAGTAAAATTATTATATAGATGTGTTCCTTTTATTTTCTAATGTTAAATCATCGAGCTTTCTGGCAACCCCAAAAACTACAGGAAGCACTTAAGCTTCTCTTTTGTTGACCACAGCCAGTTTATAAGTTTGGGGAGTTGTTTGAGGCATACATGTTACAAGCAATGATCCAGTTTGTGTAGAACTGCAAACCAATCTGCTCCCAGACCCTGAAAGCACTGGAAGTATGCGTGTAATTGAACACAATGCTGTGCTTCACTCTGTAACTCACAGTGCATATATCTATTTAATTAAATTGCAGCCCTTAGCAATTAGATAATCGCACTAAGCCGTATTGTGATTTCGGGTTTTATTTCAATTATATGTTTAGCTCTACATACTCTATGTACTATATCTTCATTTCAACCCTTTTTAATGAGATCAACACAACAACTAATAGATCAATAAAGATAGTGGTGCAATTCTAGTCAATCCAGAGTTTGTCAATGATTGAAGAGAGGAAGCAAACTTCAGAGGTGCCCACATTCAGTGAAGTGACACATTCAGGTGAAAGGGAGAGAATAAGACGCTCAAAGTGTAGCACTCTGTCATCCACTCACAGTATCACAGCCACTTTGTCTGAGGAATGGAGGAAGGTTACCTTTAATAGACACACTCTCATTCATCAGTAACTCAGCAAGGCCGCTTGTCTGTCTTGTGCTGTTCTGTGTCAAATTGATGACTTAAATTTGTGGAGTCATCGTAAGCGACTGCCCCGACTGCTCATGTAGGCACGGGGCGATTTGGTATAACAAAGGATGTAAAATTCGCACTGGTTTTAAAACGTTAAAATGAATCAATGGGCTGTGGTAAAGAATTTGACAGATCATTTGCTCTGGGTCATTTGTTACATAGCAAAGCCTCAGTGTATCAGTTTGCCAGAGGTAAGTAAAAGAGACCAGTGACAGAGATGAATATTACACTCACATGCTTAAAGGCTCATGTGGATTGATTATTGCCTAAGGAAAGCTTGGATAAACAAGTTCAAATGAAAGTTTAACTTCTGGGATTGAACATACTTGCTTATGAAGGACTGTTCTTAATTTAATTTAATAAGTGAATGTAAATTGCAATTTGTGGAACAAGGCTTATACAAACTTTATTTTTTAAGATTTTTAATAGATGAATTCCTTGTAAAGCCATGTATTTGTATATTCTACCATTCAAAAGTCTTGAAACTTGAAGCAACACAATTTTCAACATTGATGATAATAAAAATCTGAAGGATCATGTGACATTGAAGACTAGAGTAATGGCTGCTTTGCCATTACAGGAATACAGTATAATTAAAAATATATTACAATAGAAAACAGAAAACTTTCAGAAACACATTTTACTGACCACAAACCTTTAAACGGTAGTGTATATATGAATATTTTGCGAAATATTGCAAACTGTTAGGTGAAATATAAAGTATATTGTTCTTATGCAGTATTTAATGTGCAATGACTATAAATTAACAGGATTTTTTTTTTTTTTGAAATTCCTGTAGGGCTTATAAATTGGAAAAATACTTGCGGAACTGAAAAAATGGGTGGTTACTGTTTTGCTATATAGACTTGCAGAGTCTCTCCATTGACCTGCTCCTCATGTGCAGAGTCATAATTGGCACAGTTGAGACTGTAAGCTGGCTGAATGCTGAGTGTGTATGTGTGCCTCTATCTGCCTGCAGTCCTGGCCACATGCCCACTTTGTTTCTCAGCATCAGTGTGCCCTTACTTCTCTCAGCTCAGTGCCTCACACCAGAGTCTGCTGGGGAGCAAACACAGGGCATAGACACTTTATCACATTTACTCTGTTAACATTTGCACTACTTTCTGTTGTCTTTTCTTTCCTTTTTCTTTTTTAGAAACTGTGGTAACTATATCGTACATTTATCTATGATAGAATATGATCCAGAATATCATACCAGTAGTATTGTTGACGTACTGTACATCCATACGTTGCAAGATCACAAGAGCTTTGTATGTACGATTTGGGCTGTGGTTGTCTCCTCATCTTCCTTTCACATCCTTCTTGGCTCTCATAGAGGAAGTAATCTTTGGTGTTATTGCTCGAGCCCATTCCAGTGTAAACAGTAATTGAAGTCGATGCCATCAGGAATGCCATTTAAAGACATTAACAGCCATGACAGTCTGACTCATAGATTACATTGAGCACTCAGAGAAAACAGGGAGGGAGATTGTGGAAACACATTGCAGACAACTACTCAGGCAAATAAGGGAAGATCCGATGAGAAAAAAGTAAGCAATAATACAATGCTATCTTGTTACAGGAAATATGGCTGTTCTAAAGAGCTTTTTTACATTTCTCAAAATGTTTTTTGTTCTATTTCGCTCCTTTAGAAGACTTATAATCATTAAGTATCCTGCTGACTAAAGTAGGTCTAAATAACTTAGGACCTTATGACCTGAAGACTAAAACTGGTTCTTATCATGCTGCTTCAATTGTGATGCTCACACATTTGGAAGGTTCTATTAAAAAGAAACCTTATCAGATTATATTATAAAGAATAATCCTACAGGAGGCATGGCAGGACTTTTGTTCTTCAGTAGTCTTGTTTGATATGGTGTATATGACAGGAACGCTGCCTGCAAAGAGCATGAAGAACAGGCATCTCTAGATTATACATTTACTGGAAATGTCTGGCCATATTAGTGTTGTTTATATCCAAAGCAGACTTAAAGCAATTACACAGGTCAGCTCCTCTTATTCACAGCTGGTTGAAAATACACAGGCTTTAAGTCTGGGTTGATCCAAGAATATCTTAACATTCATCTCTTTCTTTTAGAAAGACAGGAGATTAGTATGTGTACGAATAGTTTTTATGGTCTGTAAAGTATGTAATTTTAAAAAACTTCATTTTTTGAACACACAATGCATTAAGTGTGCATAAAAATATCCTACAGATATAGATATAGATTTATTTTATTTACAGAAATTTACAAATGAAGCACATACATAATTGGTTCTGCAGTTTTCCCTAACTGTAGCTTTCTAATATTTGCAGTTTGTCACGTCCCTCTTACTCTCCTTGCATAGCACTAAATCTGAAGTGCTGAGCACATTTCTTTCTTGAGACACGAGCACAGGGCAAGCAGGGAGGCTTGGTTTTCACTCACAGCTCTGTGAGTGTGTGTGTGTGTGTGTGTGGAGACAGAAGGACTCTGCAGTCATGCCTGTGTGAGTTTTGGCCCGTCTCCACTCCTATCAGATGCAGCTAGCAGGTTAATGAGAGTCTTTGAAAGTCATATTCAGAATTTGATTAGCATATGGCTTGGTAAACTTTTTAACATGAAATGCCATTTTTAATTTATATTAGTACGTGAAGTGCCATTTTTAATTTATATTAGTAAGCACTGTGCCTATTATTATGCTATATACAGTATATTTAAATTATACCATGTAGTACAGTGTGTTGTGGTATTATGTAGGGTGTTTTGAAAGCAAAAAGCAGATTGAAGTGGTTCAAGTTTTTACTTGCATTTGGTGCATAGTAAGTGTTAATTTTGGGCTCTGATTTGGCTATTTCTAAGATAAGCAACTAAAAAGTTAGTAACTTTTTTTTTTTGAATCCTTGTTGCACTTATGTGCTCACTATACTGTAGTAATAACAGTAAATTATGTATGATGTTTAATTAAGCAACTAACTCTAAACCAATCCCTTGCACTAACCATATAATAAGTGTATTTTGTTAATTGATTACTAAGTACTTTAATTTGTGTAATTACATTGTAACAACAGTGTAATTACACTATAACAAGGACACCTTGTTCTAAATTCTTAACAAAATGCTCCTCTCTCTTTGTTTTGGATTTGTGTGTAAGAATTTACGCTTCCTTATGCCCCCCACTGGTTGCTGATCAGTTCTCTGCTCACATCTTAAGACTTTTAAATACAATTACATTATGCCTTGGAATCCCCTGATTCCATTTTTAAAGCTGTTATTATATTGTAGGAAATTGTTTTTGTACTTAAGGTGGACACTTGGGATCAGAGCATTGTAGGGCTTCCAAGATGTCCATTTATTTATTGCATTGGAAATGCATTTGAATTGTGCCTGTACAGCAACAGTCCATTAGCTCATCTAGAAGAGTCTCTCTCTCTCTCTCTCTCTCTCTCTAGCTCTCTGGATGCGGGGATTCAGTATGGCGACTTTCCCACCAAAAACAATGAAACAGATCAAAGTACAAATGATAAATTTAGTTTAGCAAAAAGCAAATGACCTCGAGTCTTAATTTCTGCTACACTCATCATGGTGCGACTGGAACAAAGCACATCATTAAATGAGAAACCTGTGCCAAAAGCTTTTGTAGTTCCATTATCAAGCCCACAGTGTTTTTCTCGCTAGCTCTCTGTGGTATTGGGAGACAGAAAACTCGAACGTCATGCCATGTCATTGGAAAGTTATGGCCAGATTAGACTTGATAACACGAGCTGAACAACTATTGTTTTTCTGGCCGATGAGCTCTCTCTTCTAGCTCATTATAATACTAACATATTATCTATATCAAAGGTAACATCTCCACCTGTAGTTCCATGAATGAAGGATCCAGCAGATGGAGCTCACCCGCCTGGGGCTCAGACGTCTCTCACATTCTCCTTCTGTCAGCTCTGTGGAGCTGGGGTATAAATCTTGCCTCGCATAGGTCGGCCAATAACAATGAGGTGGATTTTCTGATGAGACAGCAAGATTCCTCTCTGTGCCAGCTTCAGGGAAAAAGAGCAAGACTGGCTTCATGACTGATGATGAGGACTCATTTAAGTATATTTCCTCATTTTAAGCCCATGTTAAATGTCCAGTGCCTAGCTTTGGTTTTTTAGAGCAGCTCTTTAGAGGACGGGACTTCCCACCTCTTCCACGGCTTAAAATGGACTGCATGGCAGCAGCTGTCTGGTGGAGCATGGGGTATTCATGCTGCATATGTCAACCTTACATCTGCCCTGTAATGACAAGGTGGATGTTCAGTAGATGTACCCTGCCAGTCAAAAGTTTGGACACACCTCAGGATTTTTTTTTTTTCTGACCTTTGATCCATATTATTTCAATGCTTGAAATTAGTTTTGTAGACACAAATTGTGTTTTCATACAAATACCCTTCAAAAGTCAGGGAGCTGGTGTGAATTTTTTTTTTTTTTTTTTTTTCATAAAATTTTGTTTTTGAAAGAATTTTCTTATGCTTACCATACATTTTACTCAAAACCAAAATCTTAATAAAACAGTAATATTCCTAAATATTATCACAATTTAAAATAACTGTTTTCTATTTTAATCAAGTTTAAATTGTAATTTCTTCATGTGATGGCAAAATCTGAATTTTTAGCTCCAGTTTCCTTCAAAAATAGTTCTAATATAATGATTTGGTGCTTAAGAAACATTTCTTATTATTACTAATGGGGGAAAAAAGACACAGCCGTGCATTTTTATTTTTTTATTTTTTTAGGATTCCTTGAATCAAATGTTTGGAATTTCACCCACTTTTGTCAGTTTTGATTAATTAAATGTACACTTGCTGAATAAGTTAGGTTTTCTTTTTTATATTTTTATATATAATATATATATATATATATATGCACACAAAAATATATGTTGTTATTATTATATATATGCATATTTAATTATAGTAAACTAATTAATAATAATAATAATTTGTTTTTATTAATTCTTGTTTGTCATTTGTTGTTTCAAAGTTTTGATGAATTTACTATTATTCTGGGGAAAAAACAAATGTAAATCTAGACACATGTGAGTGATGTTTGCTATTAAAAACTTCAGAACCACAATTTTAGAATTTGCCTGTCCAGGCAAATTTACAGCCACATGATTTAAAGTTATTTTTCATGTCCATAACACAAACATTGAGGTTATGTGCCAAAACTTTGGGTTAGAATGGTTAAGGATTTAATTAAAAAAAAAAAAAAAAAAAAAATTCAGAGCAATACTAATAGTGATGTTTTGATAAAGCAAGCCCCACTAATAAAGAATGAGTCAGTGTGTCCATACCTTTACTGATGTTGACATTACTAGATTGTTTCAGAGTATTAGTACCAGAAGCATACTGCATTTAGTTGCACTGATGCATTCTAGTGAGAACCAAAATAATTGTTCTTAGCTGTAAGTAAAAAGTTTTGCAGAAAACATTGAGGCTGAAGGTGACAAAGACAGTGAGAGGTAAAGGAAGAATGGTTTTAAATTACCTTTATGTTAATGTACCCATTAATGACTGCAGAAACCAAAATTTAGGGATAGTTTTCTCCACCAGTGGAGCTTTTGTGTCTCATACATTGCGCCAGACCCTGACATCTTTCTGTTGCCCGTCTGCCTCACAGCCAATACAGAACTACAGTAAATCCTTCAGCTAAATCCAGGGCTTGTCTCAGCCTATAAAAACACAGAAATAATTAGACCTTGACGCCCCTCCCAGATGCAGCAATGCACATTTTATAGCGCAAGCCTGGTGACAGATGGGTAAAATCAGCACGGTCACCCCATGTCAGCTGTCCACGGCTCCATACAGGTGTGCTGTATATGTGTTTTGATAGACATCTTCCAGCCTCTTTATATTAATTAATTAAAAGTCTAGTTTAACATTATATTTGGAGTTTAGCACCATTCAGTTTGAACTTCATTTGAATAAATAATAATATATTTCAAACAACAATAACTTATTTTGCTTTTTAATAAATGCAGAATTTCTTCAATATTTGAGTGATGACACAAAAATGGATCATTAACCTAGAGTTTTGAATCCATTCGTGAAAATTACAGTTTGAACTCCTTCACAGAAATGAACGGTACATACTATCACATCTTATCATTTTTGTGTCTGAAGTTTAAGTAAAAAAATAAATAAAATTAACTATCTTTCTCATTCGCATATTTGCTAGACAAATATTTTTTTAATATGCAGTATTTTGGCAAGCAGTAAATTTAAGTATTGATTTTTTTTTTTCATGAATTGTAGGTCTTAACTGTAGTCTGTGTTAAAGCTTAGACTGTTATTTATGCACATTTCTGAGATAAATTTAAATATATCAAATACATCAATATGATGCCTGAACCCATTAAGCAGCTCAGGAAATGGCTTACCCTGAAAGGCTGTGCGTCAGTCCAGTACCAGCTATGTGCTGCATGTGTTTGCATAAATTAATGTTTAATAGATTGAAAGATTAATTTTGATTAGTTTATTTCTTTTTAAGTTAAAGGTTTGCATTTTTCTTGGACAATTAGATATTAGCTCAGTTTAGAAGGCAAAGCTGATCCCAGGCATAGTCATCAGGAGGTCAGATTCGTTCATACATGTATTTGTACTTCAACCCTGGAGACAATGTTCTAATGACTTCACTGCTTTGTTTTGCTTTTTGTCTTTTCTCTGAAACATTATCAGTATCAATCCTAATTGGCAAATAAAATGCTGAGCACATTGTTTGCTTTGAGCACTTCTTGAAACGCAAGCCTCAAGGGGGCTATGGGGTATGACACACATTTCTGTGTGTGTGTCTGTAAGGGGTTGGTTATTGGGCCCTGTGGAATAGGACCATACACCAAGCCATTTATACATCTCTTGTGTATTTCTCAGGTGAAGGGGGGGCTGTTGTGGGTTAAGCATCATTTCCAAACAACACTGTTCAGGGTATGATTCCTGGGATGAATAGATAATCACTTTAAATTAGTATTTGGAATATACATTTCTGTGCAAATGTTTTTGTTTTTTCTTTCTTTTAAGAAATTTATATTCTTATTTAGCTAATACACTGTAAATTTATCTAAGATGACCGTAAAGACATTTATAATGTTACACAGGATTTCTATTTCAAATAAATGCTGTTCTTTTGAACTTCTTCAAAGTATCTTGAGGCATCATGGTTACCACAAAAATATTAAACACACAGGATCATGATTCATGTGACACTAAGACTGGAGGAAATGCTGCTGAAAATTCAACTATGGAATTACAGGAATAACTACATTTTATAATGTTTTAGGAATAAACTACATGCATCTGTTTTTTTATCGCAGAATAAACTTCAACAGGGTGATCAGGACCCCGGCACAAAGCAGATTACACTACTTCCCACACAAGTAAATAATTGGACACGGTATATTGATTTGAGTCAAAATATGGTATTAGCTCACTGTACGCAAAACTTCCGTGAAGAAAACAGTCGTTAGCAAGCATCTTTTAGCCAAGATAAATGAACAAGTTGAAATTAGATGCACATTTAAGAAATACGGTACAGCCATACCACTTATTACACCGCTTTAAACCACATAAATAATTATAGGAAAAAGAGGTATTGATTTAAGATGAAAATGTTTATTATTTTATAATCCATTATGGTGTACAAAGCAGTCATCATAGCAAGGAGATGAACACAGCAGCATTATTACACTACTATTAATACTGAAGTCCTCCAATTTAACTTTTAATACAGTCGTTAATTATAACAAGATAGTTGCAGCTGCTTTTATACAAAAACGAGAGAGAGCAATATACCCGGATGAGCAGTATGTTATTCAGTGCTACTGACAAATGGTTATCGGGAAGTCACGACTGACCAATCATAATCAAGAATTCCAAAGAGCTGTGTAATAGATTAAAATAAAAAATATATTTTAAATTATAATGCTATTTCACAATATTACAAATTTTATAGTATTTTTTTAATCAAATGAATGCATCCTTTGTGAGCATATAAGACTTTCAAAAACAAATCTTATTGCCCCTAAACTTTTTGAATGGTAGTGTACAACTTCTAAACCTCCATATCAACAATTTATTAAACAATTGGACTGTCATGTACATAATAAAATACTCCCTGTAGTCCAGATGTGTATGCCAGCAACCCGAGCTCTGCTGAAAGCTTTACAAACCTAAATTGTATCACCGTAATTTTCAGATTGGCAGTCATGTGTGATACTAGCTAATGTAATTGAACTAATAGCCCTGCTGTTGAGTTCGAAATGGATGAGGCTTTAATGGGAAGACAGAGTATATTTGCTAGAAGTTTTTGCATTGACCTCTCACTAACTTTCTCGCTAGCTGATTTATTTCCTTTGAATTTAATTTTTGGTGTAGGAAACCAGGTGGATGTATGTCTGATGCCGATGATGTAGATTAATGAGGCTTAAGGAAGCCTTATTAATTATTTAGCAAGATAAAATGCAGATAATGGTAAAGGAACCTGTTTAGTCGAGTCCCACAGGATGCTAAATATTTACCTCGCTAATTGCAAACTAAACTGTGCAAAATCAGCAACATTAGCGCCCACTGGGACAATTTATAATGATTAGTCTAGCCGATAACTTGATACTTTGTCTTTGCCAATTCAGTGTTTTGGCTTCTTGATCAATCAAAGTCATAAGCTCTTAAGATGACAGCCATTTGACAGAGCAGAGCTCATCACATCAGTTTTGCTGCACCTTTCCTTTCTTCAAAGCATTTATAAGCAGGAGCCAAGATACGTGTTCATGTGCCTGTGAAGACGGAGACTTGTTCTGCAGTAGTGGGGCTGAACAGCATGTGGACCATTAGACTCTATTCTCCCAGCTGCTGTTTGTGTGTGCCAGACTTCTCTCGCCGCTGCTGACAAAGAGAGACAGAAAGAGAGTTCATAGGCGTCGGAAGGAGAATTTTCAATCTCATTTTTGCTCGTGTAATCAAAATTGGAGCTCTCTGTCACACTGAAAACCATTTGTCTAGGAATTGAGGACTTTCTTTCCCCTGAGGTCTCTCTGGCCCTGAGACTTTGTCATCTAAATTGACGGAGGATGTGATTTTGAGCCAGCATAGAATTTCATTCCCACCCTGCAGGCCTGCATCTCTTTTTCGGGAAGAAAAATGGCCATGGTGTAGGAATGAGACATTCCAGTATAGACAGTAATGCAAGACTAAAGTATTGTTCCTGAAAGATAATTTCATTCACACATGAGAGAATTGTCTTTTCTGAGCAATAACTGCAGTGACGATCTGTGAATCTATTTGTTTCCCACACCATTTGCAATTAATATCGTCTGTTAAGTCTCGAATGGGATGTTATTTACTCATTTTGCTGCTAAGGTGTGAATTTTTAAAGCAGAATTGTAGGTAGTTTTGTATATGTGATGTACATTACATGGCAAAAAATGGACTCGCATGATGAACAGATTTAGCTATTTCAACTGCACCCATTATTAATAGGTGTATAAAATTGGTTTTGAAAGTAAATGTTCAGCAAATGCATATGGATGTAGTCCATTGTGTGTCCACATATTTTTAGCCAGTGCTGATAATAGTCCTGTATTGTAATGCTTATTAAATCAGATTTGTTGAAAAACATTCTGGTGTCCATGTGAAGTAATCGGCATTCACTGCATGTCGCCATTTATTGATTCCTTTTCCCTGACTTTCAAAGATGAGAGAGGGCTCCAGTAATTCACCTGGTTATCATTGACTAAATGCCTTTCTTCTTCCTTTCTTGTCTCCTTACAGCTCAGATCGGCTTATTGATGACACAATAAGGTGAGTCTAACTTCATACAAACAGTTCAGAAACTTCTTACACAGAATATACCCTCATAAATGGCAACAGTTTCCATTTGTATTTGTTTTATTAAAATATCTGGTCTCTTCTGAAAGAAGAGCTTTCCGAGGGTCATGAACTAAAGGAGGAAGATCTCAGTCGATGAAGGGATACAAACAACTGACCCATTGCTTTTGCATTGAGTTGATATTGACAGTGTAGAACTGCAAGTGGATTTAGACTCTAAGGTTCAAAAATGAAATAATATATTTTAATTATAAAATATTATTAAAATTTAATTAGAATAATTATATTTTATATATTTCAGGCTTATTTCAATTAATTAGAATGTTTTTAATAGTTTTTAGTTCATTATAATAACTCTGGGCCAAAACAACTCTAGACCCCATTGACTTCAATTGTATGAACAAAAAAAAAAAAAATGTTCTCATGAATTCTGCAGAAGAAAGTAAGCCATTTAGGTATGAAACTACTTGAGAGTGAGTAAATGAATGATTTTAGGTGAACTACCCATTTAAGGGAAACTAACAGAAAAGTGTCATTTGCATGAATCTGCCAGTTTTGCCTTCTTCCTGAGCTGCTTTAGTAGTGAATATTGTGTAGCTGGGCACCACCGTTTTTCCCTCACTGCAGATCTATGCTGGGACATGAGAGAAGCCTACACTTTAACTGCCGCACCTAGGGGAACCCCACAGCTGGCAACCGGCACTGGTGCTTAATTAAGTCGGCTCTTGATCCATGCTGCTCTTTTATCCCCCGTCTTATTCAAGCAAAAAATTATGCTATATCAGCTGCTTATAATCATTACCTTCCCTTTGTACCACCCACAGCCAGGATCCACCAAGATGAGATCTCATTGTTTAATGTTTCATCATAGCTCTGATCTCTGAGGAGTGTGGGCGCTCATGTTTCTCTTTTAATGATGTCAGATTGGTCTTCCATCTGTCACAAGCAGTACTTTAAGAGGTATACCTCCTTGCAGGTAACATTCAAACAATAGCTGTAAGTCATAATATAGAATATGCACCTAAATATGATGTTTAGGAGGTCCGATTAAGCTTGTGTATTCTTCATTTCGTGGTGTACAGATGCTCAGGAGTGTGGGCTGAGAACAAAAGTTAAACAGATGATAAAGGGCCTGTATAGAGGTGTCACCACAAAAGCTCAGGTTATATCAAAATAACTCCCTGTTCGTGACCGTAGGCACCTAGGAGTACAAAACACCAGAGACTTTTTGTTCCCTTAGGGTGCACTGTTTTGATTAATGTGCTTTATGCCTTGTTTGTGTGAGTGAGGTTTATCCTCCGAGATCAAGAAACTAGCACCTCAGTGGTCAGTGCATTGCACACTGCTTTAAAATTGTCATCTAACTCTAATTTCACAGGTTTTGCCTCAAACACATTCTGGTTGAGGTCTGTTTTATGTGGGTGTGATAGATAAGATCTCCTGTTCATTATGAATGAGGTGTAGGGTCTGCTTGAGCACTTGTGGCGAACTATATCTGATGGCTTTTGTTCCACAGAGTAGGGCGGACAGGACTTTAATGGGTGCCAGTGCTTTGGTTTGCACTCACAAACCTGCCGAGTTGGAGTTGGAGTGAGCCGTAGTGTCACAAAGCAATTTAATCTTCTCCACTAGGAACAAGAAAGCACGACTCTGCTGAAGAAAACAAATAAGTGGTGGGACTGGACCTACCCAACAGCGCAATTACAGCATTCAACAATACAGAATTAAAATGCATTAAAGGGATATTTCACCTAAAAATTAATCTAATTTACTGACCCTCATTTCGGTCCAAACCTTTGTAATGTTCTTTCCGTTATAAAGCAACCCTACACATTTGTGCTTCCCATTACTGTCTTTTCAGCTTCTTGGCTTTGTAAAAAGACACTAATATGCAACACACATGGACAATTTTATGATGCTTTTATGGTTTTCCCCATCCTTTTTGAAGCTTGAAAGCTTCAGTTTCCATTTTAATCATGGAACAGAATGAACAGTGCATTCTTCGTCTTTTGTGATCCATGAAAGAAAGTAAGTCATAAACAATTTTGGAATAACATGAATTTGAGTAAATGATTTTCTTTTTTGGATGAACTGTGACTTAAGCTAGGACAAATGATGGCTGTTACAGGAAAACCTCTGATTTGTCCAAAATATGAGGTGTTCACTTTCTGCAGTGTCAAGGGAAATGGATATGTAATGGTTGGTCACTTTTCTGCATGCTTTTGGTTTCTAGCTGTGTGTGGCTAATGTCTCTGGAGCATTACATTAATGCAGCTTCTGCCTTCCTGTCTGAAATTAAACCTAGTGAAAGAGACATTTGCTGTTTTTGAGGGACTTTTTCCTGCGTTTGCAGTCCTGACAGCTGCTGTGCCCTTGGCCTTGACGCGATGATCGGAGCACTTTTTGACCACTTCAAGTGCATATGTGCTGTGATGGACCAGTGCCAATAAATCTTCTGTTTTTATTTAATTATTTATTTATTTATTTTTGTCCACAGCATTGCAATGGCAACCAAGGAGAACATGACCTCCCAACGAGGTTGGTTGAAGTCTATACAGAGCAGGGTCAACACCCTGGCCAGTATCCTTGATTTCTACAAGAAGCGCATGTATGCATTAGGGCTGCATAATGTATCAGGGCAATATTGGTTTATTGGTATATGCCTACTGTGGATATGCACATTTCCCCTGTTTTTACATTTAGATTACCTTTGTCATGGAACACTCCCTAAGCTAAAAACACAAATCATTTATTAACACTGTTAAATGTAATCTACCAACATCAGAATTGTAAGGCCTAAATTGTAATAGGCCACGAATAATACTTGCTGTCTGCAATCTGCTGTATCCCTGTATTTCCTTAACTGACCCCTACTTCAGACCGTTTCCCTGCCATCAATAACCTAATACAGCGGATCAACTTGAGGAAGAGACGGGACTCATTAATTCTGGGAGGAGTCATCGGCATCTGCACCATCCTTCTGCTGCTGTATGCATTTCACTGATGGACAGGGGAGCTAACCGACTTCTTTTGGGGGGTGTTCTGCAGATCAGTGGCGAAGCATTGAGAAAGGGCTCAATGAGAGGCGGACTATTGGGGCCACAGAGCAGAAGCCCACCTGGCCTAGTCTGGTAACAGGATTGATTGTGGCCAGCATGGACCTTATTTGTATTTAGCATCGGGAGGGGTTTAGCTCTAACAGCCTTTTTTTGTTTCTGTACTACAAACAATGCGCTGTTCAGATGTGAACTGGGACTAGAGACCAAATTACTAACAGGAATAGATTTCAATGAGCATATTATAACACAGTGGCTTTGAGACAAGAGCGATGCTGTGAAGCATCAACTTTGCGTTGTGCTGTTCCTGTATATTATTAATCGGAAGAGGGTTTTAATTTGATGATCCTTTTAGTAAGAGGGTTTCTCATCATGCTGTGTACTTTGTGAATTAATAAATTATTCATATACAGGATATTAAAAATGTGTGTCAAACACTAGGGGTCCGTCCTCTAAAGCTTCTATTTTTTAGATATTTCTAAACTCTCTCATCAATGACATTTTAAACTGGAGAAGGCAGTCCAAAAATAAAACACTTGCATTGCAGCGCTTGACATGTCTAACCCTTCTCTTTCAAGGTGCTGTTGCTTTATGCTTTTGCTGATGTGTCTTTAAGTTGAGAGCAGGTTCATGTTAAGAATATCTGGCTAAACCAACAAGCCTGCGCTCGCAGCCCACTTTGTCTGCTGACTTACATCCACACAGCTCCTCCTATGGAACTCGAGCGTGAGAGACAGAAGCAGGTCAGAGCTTTAACATGATGAATATACAAGCTGAGAAGCATCGATCCAGGCAAATGAAAAACTAGCACTGGGATTGCATGTAGAGGTAAGACCAGCACTCTACGCAGCAGGGTTGTAGTAAGGATTGGAAGCCTTATTGTCACCACCTGTTTCTCTATCCCTCTTGTGTTTACAAATGATGTGCCATCTATAAAAGTGAGCATTTCTGCTGAGTCTCTCACATCAGAAGCTATATGCTATAGTTAGACTGGTAGAATCTGTTTGCCTGAGGTATTTCCATAGATGCATAAAGAGAGTGATGTTCACATAAACTCAATATAATCACTCAGTGGAGACATCAGCTTTCCCAAAACAATAAACTAGCATGGTCTGTTGGAAACTAAAAAAATCTACTTTGTTCCCTGCTGGTCCATTATCTAAAGGTCACATCAGTCTCCTGCTGCTCCAGTCCATACATTGACCAAGTGCCCTGAAATGCAGAACAAATGTTGAGGGACTGAGGGTCTTTTATAGATGAAGTGAGCCTTATTGACCATAGGTTCATCACAAATCCCCAAAGGTGTTTCTTGCCATACTTCCAGAGAGTTTGTATTATTGATGTATTTTGTGGCAACAGCACTAAAATATCTAAAAGATGCAAATTGTAGATGAAGTAACAAAATGAGGTACCTTGTTGTTTTCTCTGCCTAAATGTGTCTGTAGGAGAGGTACTGCAGCAGTCATTTGGAAGCTAATAGGCCACGCACAGAACTCCACAGGAAGCTTCCTCACCTCCCCTGCTGACTGAACCATGTTCTCTTTACACCAGCCCAGAGAATAAATGAATAAATCTTTGTCGTCTCCGCATTGTTTTATTTTGCTCTGTATGTTGCCTTATTTTGTTCTTTCCTAGTATTCTTATGATAGGACTCCTACGTGATCTGAGGTGAGAACGGAGACATCACACCACATTACCTGCTCTATTCATGAATTTTGAGGTATGCTGGCTCTGGAATATTTTAGGGGTTTTATTCCTTTGCTCTGTTGAGGCTAAAGTAGACTGCAAGAAAAATTGTTTTCTGAATGTAGCACTACAAAATGAAGCCCTTTCTGCTTAATTTCGTCAATAGCTGCAGCTATGGAGTAATGCATGAGTGAGGGGGTCATCTAATTCTTGGTTTCCTGGGCGGCTCTCCAAAAAGTTAGTTACAGATGCTGAGAAGTCAGTGAGTCTGAAACTGGAGACAGAGATCACAATCTTACTCTATCACCGTTGTGTCCTTGAGCGAGACACTTAACCTGAAGTTATTCCTGGGCAACTGTAGTGACAATCAGGCTGCATCAGGAGTGTCCAGTCCTGCTCCTGGAGGGCCAGTGTCCTGCAGAGTTTAGCTACTTGCCCCAACACACTTGCCAGGACGTTTCTAACTTTGCAGTCTTTGTTGGGACCATCCCTACCCTTGAACTAAACTATAAAGAGTACATTGATTTATTGGTATATGTATTACTACACCAAAAATTGATGTTGATGCAAAAACACTTACTACTTGTGTAAATCATATTAACCACATTTTAAGCCACACGAGAGGAATATGGAAATGTCACCCAGTGCATGCAAAACCTAACTAGCTGCCTGAGAAATTCCTAGGCTGGTGAATTGGCAATAAAGGTTGTTTTAGATCAGTGGTTCTCAACATTTTTCACTTCAAAGCCTGCCATTGTCAACAACGATATTCAAAGGCCCTTAAACAACTTTTCCAGTTGATTATGATTTACTAATTTCTATAAAATATTTGTGGGGCATACATATTCATAAAAATGCTCATGGAGATTTTAATTGACGTTTTCCAGCTTTTGAAATTAGGCTTATATTTAATTTATATTTTTGATTTTACAAAACCATGTGTTTAAAGAAAGAAAAAAAGTTGTTGAGCAAGTGAATTAAAATGAAATATCTTGATTTTTAGCTGTTTTTTATTTCATTTTAATGTTTGGTTTATCTTGCTCTAAGTCATTTTAAGTCGTCTTGATTGTGCCTTGGCCCCTGGTTGAGAACCATTGTTTTACATCACAAATATTCATGTCAGTGTTTCTCGGTCGGTCAGTGATAGTCGCATTTGTGAGATTGTGATAGAAAAGCCAGTGCAGAATTACATTATGTATATCTTAAAAATAAATGTAAAAATGGACATGCAAAGATGTTGTGCAATTCATTATATTTTGAAAGATTTCAATTCTTTTAACATCTCATGGTCAACTTCAGGCAAATAATTTAGCTCCTTGGGGTTCAGCTGACAAAAAGCTCTGTTTTTGTCATTGTTTCTTCTCCTTGCAAATAAAACCATTTCAGGTTATGAGGCTAGATGACTAATAATGGCACTTTAGTCTCATTTAAGTTGGTGGCTAGATTTGTGAGTACTTAAACACTTTGTGTCACTGTGAGCGAGAGAAGGCTGTTAGGGCTGAGTGCTGGAGTGAGGCTGGGCAGAGGGCCATACTTAGAGATCAGAGAACCAGGGAAGTGCAAAATCAGCCAGTAGATCTTGTGCCATTTCCTTAGCTATGCATTATTTACAACAGCAATAGTCAGTAGCATGAAAAATGAAGCTTGTGTGTATATGTGCTTTGGGCAGGAAGGCTTTGAAAGCTGTTGTTTAACTGTGTTTCTTTGTGTAGTATCCTTATCATTTCGCTTTTTGCTAATGCAGTAATTTCCTTGCTGATGTTTCTCTGCTACTGTGCTGTACGCAATCAATAACTGCAAGCAAGTTGTGGACCATGCATGTTAATGTTTATTTCACACTTGCAAAGGTACACTGTAACCTAACATAGAAAAACAGATATACAAGTGAACCAAGAATGCAAAGTTGTACATAATAAATCACAGTTTTAAGACATAGCAGCATTTTTGCATCTCATTCATATTGACATAATGGGTTTTATGAACAACGCAGTAACATAATCGTTTGTAGTGACCATGAGAAGCACAAAACAGTACATTATACAGCATTATGCCTATAAATTAAATGGTCATCTTAGGTGTTTAGGTACTAACAGTCTATTTTTAGGAGATTATACATGAAAGTATACTTTTAGGATACAAAAGTATTGACAGGACATGAGAATTTTGATGAAAAGTAAGTGATAAAGTGCATTGATATCTATGACTGGGCAGTAAAATACTTAATTCAGTATGAATGAAGCACGTCAATAGACTGAGCTGTGAAACATTTCCTTCTTAACTGTCACTCGGTCTAACTAGCCAGAGAAGTGCTGTTATGTATCTGTACCTCCGATTGTGTAATTTTCACGTATTAATATCAGCAGATCGAAGAATTAGCAATCACAGAGATGCAATAAACACTGTGAGGAGTGTCAAAGCAAAGTCCCTTACACACAAGCCCATTCTAGGTGAAGATTAAAAAAAAAAAATGTTTTGTCCACCCTCGGCATGCCTAAATATTTCTATAAATATGTTGATATACATCTCATATTAATATGGGATAAGTCGGGAGATTTATGACAGGGGAACTGGCATTCTGTCCTGGAAAGAACCTCGGGTAAAGATGAATAGTCCTGTGATTTGTTTAGCATACTGATATAAAGGTCTTGGCACAGGATGGTGCTGGCCGTTGCATGCCTCTAGATGAATGTCCATGCTCCAGCAGTTTTTGTCTGGAAAGAGAGGGCTGGCATGCGTAACATTTCAGTCTTACCTCTCTGAGAGAATCTATGCTAGTATGGGACATGTAGTGGAGCCTCATGGTTAAAGGCAGAGCGCTCCATGAACATTGTGCCATTGAAAGAATATAGCATTTGATACACTGGACAATGATGTACATTCCCATTTTTACATACCCACTACTCTTAGATAAAAAACATAGTAGTGAAAAATGCTGACAGTTATTCACATACAGGATCAGGCATGCGTGTGGTCATTTTTTTAATAAACAAAACATACAAAATAAATAAACAAAAATGAAATGTCCAACCCCAATGACCATTTCTGATAAGTCTGACAAGGTCTCTATCTAACAGACTTGTTATCCCTAGTTCATTCCCATCACTTAAACTCCACATATAAATATTTTTATAAAACATACATCATACATTATGTTGCAAATATTTCTGTGCATAATTTTCAAATGCAAGATCAACCAAGAGTAATATAAGGTTAAAATGCAGCTTGCCGGGCGTAGCCATATTTTCAAAGACCATCTTTGAAAAAAAAGTCCCCTTGTCCTTTGTGTCATCCTCAGGCGAGTTCTTGCCACAACAGCAATGTTTTTCATTTACATAATGCAAGCCATTACTGTTCTTTTTAACATATGGAAGTTTTTTTCACTGAGCATGCTAACCTAATGCATGCATTTTTGCTATTTGATCAGATCTTATTTTGCTGCTACAGTCCTCGTTTCTTTTTATCTTATGTGGCATTATTGTTAAGAGGGAGATCTTATTTTAATTACATCATGGGTGAGGTTTTTATTTTGTTTGCAGTAGTGCTGTAGATGGGTTTCTCCTTCTTACTATGCCTCCTATCCAGTTACTGAGGATAGAGCAGAAAAAAGAGCATATGGATCATAACAGCAACACTGAGTATGGAAATACATGCAACTTCTCAAACTGTAGTATGTGAACCGCTCCATCATTTTGGCCCAGAAACTAATTTAGAGTCTCTTAATGAATTTATGTGACATGTTTCTGCTTGTCAAGACGTAATCATTTAAATGGTGGCTGTCATAACTTGTTTTTAAGAAAATCTTCTTAAAAGTATTTTTAGAATTGTTTTTTTATTATTATTTATTTATTTATTTTTGGACAGTTAAATGGTGTTTATTTAAACTTTTAACAAATAATTACATTTTTACTTAAGTAAAATGTATTTACATTTTCCAAAGTTTTTGGTCAGTAAGTTGTTTTTTTGTTTTGTTTTGAGAAATTAATGAGAAATGAGAGTAAAGACTGATAGATTGTTACAAAATATTTCTATTTAAAAAAAATATCGACAGTTTTAGGAAAAATTAAATAGAACTGTTTTCAATGATAATAATAAGAAATGTTTTTGAGCAGCAACAAGTCACACCACATTAAAGAGCATCAAAACATTAATTATTTGAATTTCATGATAAATTTGGCATAACTTTATTTGATCAAAAAACACACTAACGCTCAAAATAAAAGTTTTTCTTATAATTGTATTTTCAAAAAAACAACTCGTTGCGACTCATTTCAACTCAAAATAATAAAGCGTGTCACATCTATATTGTTTAATAGTGGCTAGATGATGAAATAAATGTTTGTAATGTGACATACCTGCAACGACCACATAGATTATGATGCTAAGGAGGCCCACGATGATGGCCACACAGCTAAGCAGGCGAGCCAAGCGTCCCAGGCGTCTTGCCCCATCCATGTCCCCCTGCTGTAGACTGTTTCTGGACTGTAACGAGACAAAAAAGAGAGAGTGTCACAATTCTCATTATAGATATGTGCAGTATCATCTGTTATAATAGACTGTGCGCTCTTTTTCATTTAAACCTTTGTTTGAAATTCAGCATGCTAGGAAGCAAAGGGTCAGAGGTGACTTTGAAATTTTCAAGTGATTTGGATACAGGATGAGGTGAACTGATAAGCGTGTTTCCTTATTAGTGCAGCCCGATGCCACAGCCACCCATTAGACAGTCAGTGTACCCTAGGGAGAGCCTCTCCAGTAGACTGCATTAAAGTAATCAATACTGAGCAATAGATTGTGCAGGAAAAAGCCTCTGACACAGTGGCCAACCAATCTCCCCACACTCAAATGCTAATTCCATTCTCCATCTTGTCGGCGTGGTTTTTCGTCTTGCGATGTGACGTAATCTCATTATCATAAAAGAAAGTCCGGAGTCTTGGGAGTGATGCCGCTGTCCAAGGTGCTGAATGGACTTTGATCAGCTTTCCGAAGCACTAAGTTGAATTTAAGTAGCAAGTAAATTGTACTTAATCTGTACGGCACGATTCCCAAAAGCATTGCTATCTAAGTAGGGTGTACTATAGAGAGTATGAGCCTCAGAACTTGTGAAACTTAAGCTTTTTTCTCCCCCACCTCCCGTTTATCAAAGACGAAGTGAAATTATATTAATGCAAGTTTTTTTTTTTTTTTTTTTAAGTGGACATTGGCTGGCCATTTTCCACAAGTTGGTATGATTCTTTATTTCTGCAACATACTTTGGTTAAAATTTCTCAATGGACGTGTAAAACACCCCTTTTACCTTGTCAAAAACAGCTCTGTTCACAGTGAGCCATTTCTGTGAATGTCCCTTTAAATAATAAGTTACTGCTCACCACCATCCTCTGTGAATATGATGTCGAGAGAAAATGACGACGCTTGTGTTCACTTTTAAATCGTACTACAAATCATCTGTATATTTTACGAGACGTTGTTGCTACAGCTGCTTGAGCGCAAAGACCATAGCGGACAGCGTATAACTGGCTGAGGGTGGGAATATGCAAATACGGGACCGTCAGTCAGCGGTCATATGACGTCATACTGCGCAGAAAATCAAAGACTTTTAGGTTTTTTGAGAATTAAAAAAAAAAAAAAAGTGTGAATGGATTTTTGTCATTGTAGGGAAGTTGTGTCCACACTGCTTAGACACATTTGTATGCAAACACCATGTAAAATGAATTTTGTCTCTGATGAATGATTAAGATACTACTATAGTTTTTATTAATATTTTGAATTAGTTTTTATTTTTATATTTTTTTTTAAATTTTAGTTAGGTTTAGTAACTTTAGTTACAGTAATTAGTAAAACGTGTTTTTGTCATTTTTCTTAGTTTTTTTTTCTGTATAGTGTTTTTATTCATTTTTAATTTCGTTTTTTTGTCATCTATTTTTATCTATAATAAGATGTGACCATTTTTTTAACAGTCTTCACACATTTATGTCAGTATTTTCATTTTTCACACTAGTTTTGTGATTCAGCTTTAGTTCAGCACCTTCAGAAGTGACAGCTCCTGTAATGATGTGCTACTACATATATAGTAATTACATGTGGTATGGCCAAAAGAAAAAGGAATTGTTTACGCAAACATTTTAAATTCTGTTATCATTTAATCACCCTCGTGTTGTTTCAGACCTGTATGACTGGCTTTCTTCTGTGTAACCGAATATTTATTTATTAAAAAAAAAATTTCCAGTGTTGTGTTTCCCAACATACTTCAAATTACTGTATCTTCTTTAATGTTACACAGTAGAAAGAATTGCTTAGATCAACAAGAGGGTGAGTAAATAACAGAATTTTCCTTTTTGGGTGCACTATCCATTTATGATAATCTTTGTCAAGTTGAGAAAAGGAAAATTTAAGAGACTCCAAGCTTTCCGCCATAACACTTAGATAGGAGATAGTGCTGGGGGAAAAAAATTATATAAACAGAAAATACTGGCAATAGGAAAAAAAGCAAAACACAATGTGACTCAGAAATCCTTAAAGTTATATAATGTTAAACTGTGCTAAACACAGTGGGAAGCCGCCTTCACATTTATCACATTCATCCATGATGAATGTACACCAAAGTCTGAAAGGCCGACTGTGAAACCATTATACTCTTAATCATGTCTTCAGTGTTCACTTAGAGCATTTGATAGGACAATAGCAGATAGGATTACAGCTCTATCAAACTGGTTTTGTTGGAGAAACTGAAGAGCTTCCCCCATCACATACACACAATCTTCCCTCACCCACAGGGAGGTTCTTCTTCCACAATGTCACGCTGCAGTTTACCTGTTGCCTTTAGAGCCACAGTATTCAGTTCAGTGCCTCACATGCCTCAATGTTGATGTCCAGATTTAACACTCAAGACAACTGCGGGACTCGTGCAACAACGACATTAAAATCCGTGTCTTGTGGAATATACTTTAGTATCTGTTTTGCGTATGTAGATAAGCATATAGCACTTTAAGGCAGGACCTGTACCCTTCCCTCTCTGCTAACTTGCCCATCGTCTCTCAAATACTGCAGACTGGCTCTGACATCCTAGCAGGGGTATAATATGTGGCTGGAGCAGCACAACGTTATTGATTCCCAAGTCTAATCACTGCGAAAAGCCGTATCAGCGCTTTCAATCAGAAAGAGTCTTTTGAAGATACCGTGTAGTAAAATGCCATCTGCTCTTCTTGCGTTTCAATCTCTTTCATTTAGCATGATGACAGTGCAGTATGTGTCGTGATGCAGCCGTGCAAATGGCTTCTGGCTCTTTGTGTTTAGAGACGCATTTTGCCTGACTGCGGTTTGGAGAATGCTCAGAAACGCCAGTGGATTGTAATGGGCTGTGTGCGGCTTTTCCGAGTAGAGGAGGGGTGTGTCCCGTGACACGGCAAATGGATAACACTGATTCCCCAGGAGCTTTGGCCTGTAATACATTTCTCTTGAACTGAAAAGTCTTCGGCAATTCTTCTGGGCAGATTCGATGACCCCCTTTTCTCCTCACTTTCTCCCTTTCATTGTATGTCACATAAACACACAAGAACGCTCCCCTCCCCCTCTCAATATCTCCTGCTGCAGCCTGGGAGTGAACAGGGGCTCTTAGCTTTCCCTCACAAGCTTGAGCCATTAATTATAAACAGCCATGCCAGCGGCTGGGGAGGAATGACTAGAAAACCTGCACAATGGTGCACAGCGAACAGACCAAGTCCAAAATACATTTATTTTCAATACAAAACCAATAGTGTAATATTTTTTTGTTTTCATTTGACTAGACATAGTAATAAACCACATTCAAGTGTAATAAATATATTTGTTTAAAACTGCAACTATAATTATTAACAGGCTTTTTTTAAAGTGTATTAACACTTTTAAATTTAGATTAGCTTTGGCAATAACTAATGCTCTCTGAATAGAAAGGTCTGTCATCATTTACTCACCCATAAGTTGTTCCAAACCTGTATGAGTTTCTTTCTACTGTTGAATATGGTATTTTGAAGAATGTTGGTTACCAAACAGCTGCTGGTACCCATTGACTTCCATAGTATGGAAAAAAATACTATTGAAGTCAGTGGCTACCAGCAACTGTTTGGTTACATTCTTCAAAATATCTTCATTTTAGGATAAACTTTCCCTTTGAAGTGAATGTTTAAAAACACTAATAATTTTACATTTTAAAATTAATATCACTTTTTTTATATATACATATTGCACTTTAAAATGTTTTGCTCTTTAAATTCACTTGTAGCATTTATAACAATTGGTAAATATTTAAATATTTCAACAAAATGCTGATCTATAGTGTACAGTCTTAAAAATAAAGGTTTCAAAAAGAGGTTTTCATCATAGAAGAACTATTTTTGGCTCCTCAAAGAACTTTTTTTGTGAACAGTTCTTAGTGTGAAAAACTTTTTTTTTTACTACAATGAACCAATGCATGTGCATGGATATAAATCCAAATAATTTATTTAGAATTTATTGTGGAATTTTTAAATCTGCCATTTATCGGTTCATCTGAATTAACTTGTTTTGTTTTTTTTAAATGATGCGATTACTGCTATCTGCCATTTTGTTAATATCTTTGTCTCATATTTTTTCAGTATTCATTTTTTTATACACATTTATATAGTTTATTTATATTTATTTGTCTCCAGCCTCTCTATTTAGCCTGTGGAAAGCAAGCTTCTGTTGTCAGTGCATGAGCAGGTGCACTGGAAACACGATCTCACCCCCTGTTTGCTTTCATAATGTAATGTTTCACTCAGCATTGTCTGAACATGATGACACCATATTACAGTATGGGGCTTGTTTGAGAGACAAGCAACAAGCTGCTTAATGCATCAATATTTTCCATAGCTATTCTATATGAGCTTTTTGTAAAGCTGGAGAAGCAGAAAATGACAGCCCATCGTAGTCTCAAATTCCTGTTATAGTGTAACGGACACAGAAACAAAGCCATTCAGCATCTCAGCTTGCCATATTTCACCAGCAGAAGCTGCAGCGTATGCAGTAACTGCTTTACTGGTCCTCCCACTGCACTGAGATTGGCCAATAAAATCCACCCCACCTCCCCATGCCAAGCCAAATGACTCCTTTCAGCTTCCATGAGCTTCAGCTTACCACAACATCTTACTTGCCACTGTACTGCTTCTGTAAGCACATTGATTTCAGAGTTCCTGATGCATGCCTTCAGTACAAAACCTTGCTAGAATGTTGTCGGTTACAATTGCTTTCTAGATCTCAGCTGAGAGGAACCGTTTCCATGCCTGTGGCTAAGGGAGCATGCATCTGGAATCACCCTAATGGGAATTTTCATAAAGCCTTTCAACACAAAAACTAAATCTTTCTGTAGCATCCTGTTTTGTTTTGTTTTGTTCTTTCGTTGTTGTTTTTGTTGTTGTTTAGACTTCCTCTTGTGACCAGTGGAGGCCACTAAAGTTGCATCCCAAATGACGCATTATACACTATGCATTTTTACACTATGTATTTATTCTCTATGTACTCAACTGTGTGGTGTATGAATTTTATAAGGTTATTTTGTCATTCATGATCAGATTCTGATAGCCCCTCCCCATCTGCTATGTAATTAAAGCTGTGAAAGTTGAGTGCATGAAATGTCCAACATTCCACACTTCTTTTTTTCAATGAATAAAGTGCATCTTTTTCTTTTTGTCATTGTCAGTGTGAATAGAATAAGTACACAATTTGGGATGTGCTTTAAGTCTTTTTTCATCTTTGTGCTCTTATTTTGAAAGTGTTTTAATACACTTTGGTTTCATGATTTTGTTTTTTGTCTTGAGGGATGTTGAAATTGAGCACCTTATTCAGAAAGGAACAAATAATGACTTTGCAATATCGAATATTGGTGAAGCCACATTAATGAAAATGTGCGGTGCGATTTCAAGTTCAAATTCAGATGACGGTGTTGCGTCTGTTTTTGTTGTGCTCATCTCAGAAATCCTTAGTTAATAGTATACTCTAAAAATCTGAATAAAAAAATAGGAGACAATGTACTGTATTAGGAATTTTCCAGTACCAGTATTTTACACTGCATTGGGTTGTGTTTTATAGTTAACGGGAAATGCCCATAAAATGAATGGATAATGTCCTGTGTAATGAGCTGTCGGTGCTTTTTACAAATTAAATTTTTAAAGTCTAGCATTAATGTAAAATACTATATCATAAATATTTGTCTATATTATTGCATAAATATGTTAATGTTTTAAACTTACCAAACAAGATATATGATAACATGCCTGTGTCTCACTCACTCTTCTAAGTGGCTTATTGTTGTTTTGTAGCTCTTTTAGATTTACATAAAGTTTATAATAAAAAAAGAAAGAAAATTCTGAATTTTATACAGCATATTTGCAATATTCAATAGTGTTACATCTAAAAATTGTCTTTTAGAATTAGTTTGAATGCAGTTCTAGTTTAAGCCTTACCCACATAAATGTTATGATCCAAATTCTAATAGAAATCCTACACATTCCGTTTGGATTATTTTATTTTGACTGACCCAAAATGATGCAGAGGGGTCCTTAGAGCAGGTTAGAAGGCTAAATTGATCTGTCGTGCCTTCTGTTGAATTGTCAGGTACACTCTAAAAAAAAATGGTGCTATATAGCACTAAAAGTGGTTCTGTGGCTCGTGATCATAGGGGAACCACTTTTGGTGCTGTATAGCACCAAATCTTGGTGCTTCGGTGGTTCTTCACCGGTTCTTTGGCATGACTGAGGTGCTATATAGCACCACTGCCGTAGAAAGAACCTGTTAAGCCCCTTTAAAGGTTCTTTACAAGAACCATTGTTGGTGCTGTTTAGCACCATTTTTGTTGAAGAAATACAATGCAATATGGCACCTTTTATGGTTCTACATAGCACCATTTGACAAAGCTGCTGTAGAATTTTTTTTTTTTTAGAGTGTATGGTTTCAGCTGTCACTCTGTTGGCATGGATAAAAGGGTTATTTGTATTTGTGTGGACAAACGAGGCTGGGAAACACTATTTGCATGAGTGTGGTCAGCAGTACAGGTGTTTGCAGTAGAATATTGGTAGCTTTCAATGCAGCCTCAAAAACTTGACCTAGATCAGGTTCATGAGGTGCGTCTAGGACTCCAATTATTCAATCTGTCTTAACACAAAGGCTCTGTGAAGGGTGTCGTGCGGGATGACTTTTGATAGGGGCACAGCATTCTGTAATCTGTACTGTAAATCTATATAGGATTTTGATCTTTACAAGAAACCGGAGGACATTTGTATGGCGCCTTTCCACTGATGAGAATGTAATGCTCTAATTTGTGTTTCTCCAATAATGCATGTCCCGCTGAAACACTTAGAAAGTTGTAATGAGCACCGAGCACACAATGATTCAAAATTCACTTAAGGCTGAATTTGACTGTCTTATTAAATTTACTGAAATTATGTGTTTAAAAGCTGCTCTCCTGTGACTCGGCTGGAAAGTCTCATTTGTATCCTGCTGAGGTTATGCACTGCTGAGTCGCTGTTCTTTCAGGATGAAAAAGTGAACAAAAGCACTCATCTCTGATTAGAAAAACAGTGCATACTGTTATCTTCTAACAAGGGTATCTTTTCGAGAGGGACAAAAAA
Organism: Onychostoma macrolepis; assembly: GCF_012432095.1. Classification (NCBI taxonomy): domain Eukaryota; kingdom Metazoa; phylum Chordata; class Actinopteri; order Cypriniformes; family Cyprinidae; genus Onychostoma; species Onychostoma macrolepis. The sequence continues at coordinate 16,712,675 of NC_081169.1, forward strand.
AGAAATGCTGCCCTACATCTATAAAACGCAGGATCGTGCTAAATAGTTTCTTTCTAGACTTCATTAAATACAGATAAATGGTACCACACCCAACATATGCGAACTCTTACTCTCTCAACCTCTAAGTTATGTGGATGGAATTAAAAATTTAATTTGGTATGTTTTTGGGATAAATATTTATATTTGTATCTACGCTTTGGAAACGTGTTTGCCTTGGCAGCCTCAACTGTATGAACCTAAAGCCTGTTCAAAAATAACAATGCTTTCAATCAATATTAGGTTTGCTTTCATTTTCTTGCTTTTTAAGAACACTTTGCACCATATTTATGCTTCCTAATTGACTGTTTTGCTCCACAGTCCCTAGAGTTTGTGCTGTGTAGGTGCTTGATGTGCGGTGAGGGTAGTCTGCACCAATTTTCTGGCGAATAGCTCCCCAGTATGCAGTCAGGTCCATTTACCGCGAGCATATGCAGGGCTGTAAATCACACCTGTCAGTGGATCTGTGCTCTGCTCTCTCAATGCAGCTCATGTGCTTTTGCATATGATTTGCAAGAGTATGGCAAGTCATTTTAGCAATTATGCTCACCAGTATCAATTTAAAACTAAACTAGTACTATTAAAAATGAATCAAATTTATTACATTGTTTTTAAATGCCAGTAAGTAATCCTACTATTAGTGACTAGTATCATAACAGTATATCAATATAGTGACTACTATTGTTTTCACTTTTACTGTACTTATTCATTACATACTAGTACTTATTCCCTTGCTAGTAAGTATCTCAATCGTAACTTGTTCCATTGTTATTGGTAAAGAAGGCATTGAATTCTATGGTGGTCTGTGATTCAGATATCATTTATTAACATTTTTAACATTACTATTTACATTTCTATTTCTTAAACTATCCCAGTATCTATTTCAGTTTTGCTAATGCTTATTAATACCTGGATAGTATTTTTAAGACACTAAGTAGCTCACTAGCTACGATGGCCTTTTACCATATATAAATTACCTACTAGTTTTAATCGTTAAATTAAAAATAAATAAATAAATACTAGTAACAAATAGAATACACATTAGTCTCTTATACAGTAGTTAAAAAAACGGTTTGCACACAACTAGTTAAATTACTACTGAATAAGTGACTAACAGATGCAGGAACAGTTAAGAATCTAATGAATTGTTGCCAGTAAATTTGGAAAAAGATAGCCTGCTAGTGACTACAGACTTTCTAGTTAATTCAACTTTAAAGTACTATAGCTAACAGTAGTTTTAAGGAATAGGCTACCTGCCATACAACAGACAGACAGTGTTTATTGACATGAAAGAGGTTTGTGTTGCTTGTTTGTTCAAGTACTTTCAGCACAATTTCGTGCCATACAGAAATATTTACCATACAATGTGGGACTGCTGGTCTGAGTTAGGAAACACCACCCAAACTTGAATGATTTCAATTATAACTTATTGATACTCACCATAATCGAATAGACCAACGCAACAATGCTTAGTGGCCACACGGGACAAAAGCAGGAAAAAATGACCAGTATGAGGTAGTCTTTGGGTTTCTGTTGCTCTTGGGCGGCATTACCCATCGATGAAGTGCGGCTCAGGCTCACTCTAGACGGGGAGAGAGGAGCCGTCCCGAGCTGCCCCGCTGATCCGGATCTCAGCGGCAGACTGTGGCCGTTCTGATCCCCATCGAGAGACTTGTCACCCCCGACACTGACCGTGAAGGAGCTGGAGGTCTTCACCCCGGTGGGCTCGGTGGTCACGAGCAGTTTCTCGGTCTCGGCTGGTTGCGTTCCGCCGCTCTCCCCCAGATTCGATTTCGCAAACTCCGTATCTGTGTTTATTGCCATTGTGGAAATCCAAAGTTAATGTTTCTGAATGAAAACAACAACAACAAAAAAACTCCTGGCGAATGTGAAATATTATCAAAGTTGTCAGGCGACGCTAATTTCCCATTGTTTACGATTTTTTTTTCAACTTAAAATAACGCGTTTGATTGTATTCATGAGGTTGATATGACTTTCAACGTCGAATGAATATGTCCAGATTTTTTTTTCCTACTAATTAAAACAAGTCAAAGAGGCGTTGTGACTTTATCCTCCCATGTCGATATGGTCATCCTCTCTGTGTGATCGTGTTTAATGGATTCAGTTCCGCTCAGTTCAATCTCCTCTGCCCACACACTCAACTAAACCACAGAGACGCGACTCATCTGGACTTCAGTATTTCCACAGCAGCAATACCCAAACGTCTTAAAAGGCGTTGGAAAACCAGTTTTCTCGTGTAAAAATGAAAGAGCAGGTCCCGTGTGATACTGCAGCAGAAGAACAGAAGGTTAAAGTAGTTGCACAGCGGCAGTAAGTGCAGTGATGTTCCTCTCTCACCTCCTCTGCATCAATGATGGAGGTGCGCTGGTCCTGCAGGACTTTCTATGCAATACTCCCAATATTCTTCCCCTGGGGATGCTGCAATTCCTCCCTGTGTGTTTGCGAGCCTTTTAAAACATTTTATGCCATAAATACATACATTACTTATGCTATTTTCTTATTATTTGGTTACTCAACCAAATAGTCAAAGATTGAAGTGTTTACACAGAAAGAGAAAGTAGCCCATATATTTTGCTGAGTAAAAGTAGGATGCTTGGAAAAGTTACATGAGACTTGAACACCTATTATTGTATCTTTTTATCAGTGATCTCTCATGAATCAATCTAGTGGATGGTGTTTAAATGATCTATCTATGTCCCCACTCACTGACAAGCAGAGCTGAGTAGTAACTGATTAATTGTAATCTGGATTACGTAATCAGATTCCAAAAATTAAGTACTTGTAATTAGAGTAAGTTACATTTTAAAATACTCGTAATCAGACTACAGTTACTTTTTTATGGATTACATCATTACATATTATTCACACAATAGCAATAAATTATTCATAATTCATTGATTCTCCCTAATTTCTCTTTTTCATCTTTTAAATTTTCCTTTCTAAAATAGCCTACCGATTATTTACATATGTATATATAGTCCAGTTTTGTGGACATTCACACAAAGATCAGTCATTAGTCAGGTGGCGACTGCATTTGACCACTGGATTTACAAAAATCATTTCAGGTTTAAGAAGGGTTTCAACATTGCATCAATTACTGATGAACACATTCACTTTTATTTGAATTATTACTCTATAGGTTTTTTAACCATGTATTATTAATTATAACTAATTAAAATGCACATATTCACGTTATTTCTTAGTTGCATGTAATGCAGGCATTCCAAAACTTTTGTCATCTAAACCTTATTCACCAAATATATTTGCTTTAAGTACCCCTTAGATTTTAAAATAAATATTTCAATAATTAAGTATCACATTTGCATGTTCACGGTTTCTTTGATGTTGATTAATGATCACATGGCATGCAGGTAAATAAAAATGTTTCATCTTTTTTAGTAAGTGTTTTATTTAAAACAAAGACTATAGAAATACAAAGATGGTTCACTGCTATACTTATGAATGGGAGAAACTGCAACGCGCAATATGGAGGAATAGTCCCACCTTCTAAATGAAAGAGCCAAATTTCCCATAGAAACCTGACTAGACCAGCCAATGCATATGCGCAGTCATAAGAACATTGGAACTACGCATGCGCATTGCCTGGTTTAGCCTGAAAAATAAGCTTTTTAAACGCTATTTGAGCAAAAGAAACAACATTCATGGGGCAATTAATTTCAGATTTTTGTTGCTGATTTGACATATGTAATTTAATTGTGAGTTCAGCGAGCAGTTTTTGAGATTTCAGGACTCCCCCATTCATTAAGATAGGTCTTGTATGAGCTGCCCGGAGGGGTTGCAAATATGGCAGCCCAGTGAAGAGACTTTCCTCGAAAGGGACTTTGTTTTCAAATGATTTATTTTTATTTTTTATGATTTAATTAATTGTCAGCTTTTCATTAAACTCACAACCACCCTGCAGTTAACTTTACGAACCCTAGTTTGGGAAACCTTGATGTAATATAATGTTTAATGCACTTCATGTTATAAATTACAATGAATGGAAAAAGTTTTCTTACTCTTTGCGTTTTTTACATCATTATGGTACAAGATAATGTTATTTAAATCAATGTGATAAACAAGTTAAATCAAAAGCAATCTAAAAGTAATCTGATTATATTACCTAAAATGTCTAATGTAAGGGATTACGTTACTGACTACAATTTTTGTCATGTAAACTGGAATCAGTAACGGATTACAATTTGTAAGTAATCTACCCAACTCTGCTGACAAGTATGGTTACATGAGGACACTGTAGATATGCTGGGAAACTGTAGACGGAAACACAAGGGAATCCCCTTAAAATAATATCTCATGATGTAATGACATTGATCCAGACTGTTCCTGAACACATATCATTGTAAATTGATTCATAAACCTCAGGATATTAATCATCTCAGTGCTGGCATATATGAAAGTAGGGTTTCCCAAACTGGGCTCATGAATTGATGAAAGGCTGAAATGCAATGCGTAAAAATGCAAAATACAGTAATATTTGGCAAACAAGAAATCCGGGAGACCTCAAATACATACTCAAACATGATTCATTTATGAACATGATAAATTTGATAAACGTTCAATTTTATATTTAATATTTAAATGCATTATAGGACTGCAATGTCTGAGCATAAAGAGTGGGATACACTGAGTTATCATTAAGTTTATGATGTTTTGAGAGACAAAATCCTGCGGATGAATTAATTATTCATTATTCAATTATCCACCACAACACAGCAACTGATTGAGTACTATTTTATTGGATGATCTGGCAAAACTACAGTCACTATGGTAAAGTTAAATCTTACATTGTAATGTAGAATACATGAAGAAAAGCAACAAAGCATTTCAGAGGTAAAAAGTCAAAAGGGTTCAACTTTATCCCACATCATCAATTTTTTTTTTATGATTAAGACTCATTGACTGGTGTTTTCTGGTGTCGTTTCAGCTGGAGTCATTTGTTCTGAAGTTGTAAGATCCTGGTCTGCTTGTTCTGGATAGGTTGGCTCTGGAGTTATATTTTCTGGTGATGTTTCTTCAGAAGCTGATTGCTCCAGAAATAATTGTTCTGGAGTAGCTTCTTCTCTGGTAGTTTGTTCTGGAGTCACATTTTGAGTAGTTGATTGTTCTGGTATCTCATGATCAGAACTTGATAGCGCAGTAGATGTTTCTTCTGTGCTGAAGTTATTTGCTCAGGAGATGTTTGTGTTGAATTTGTTTGTTCTTCACCTGTTTGCTCTAGCGGTGCCTCCTCTGGACTCTTGAGTTGTTTTTCTTGAGTTGTTTCTTGTTCTGGAGATGTTTGCTCTGAAATCTCTTGATCTGGATTCTCCAGCTCTAGAGACTCTTGCTCTCTTGCCATTTTTGCGAACATGCCCTTGTACTTCAGTCTGTCCTCCTCATTTTTTAACTCCATTCTCATTTTGAGAACTGCAAGCTCTTTCTTGATTGTCTTTTTCATGCCTGGGTCCAGATCCAGGACTCTCATGAAATCATCTCTGGCCTCAGCTTCATTCCACACCTCCATGTGCGCTTTTCCACGCAGATAGAAGGCTTTCATTGCCCCTGCAAATACAATGCTTTTAACTGGTGCATTTCACATCAGGAAACACTGATCTTATTGTTGTAAGGCCAATTCACATTGCATCAACAGACGCTGATCAGTGGCGACAGACAACCGATTACAGTTCATAAATTCTTCTCAGGCATTCCAAGACCCAACAATCGCCACACGTTTAGTCGGTGAAACCAAGCGCTGACCAACACCAACAGGTTGTAACCCACTGATCTGACAAAACCAGACAAACTTCTGTTGCCATTTGTTTGTGTCTGTAATTGTTGGGAGAACTGACCATTTCCTGTTACTCACCAGGGTGCTGGTTGATGATGTCAGTTGTGTGTTCGATGGCCTCATAGTACTCCTCCATGTGCAGCAGACACTGACAGTAGTTTAAAGTGAGCGTGTTGGCCATCTTCTCTAGTCTCAGCCAAGGAGCTTCCCATGCCTTTTCCTGAAGAAACAGACACATTTCAATTAAATTAGACGTGCCGTACTTCATTAAAGGGATAGTTCACCCCAAAATGAAAATTCTGTCATTAATTACTCACCCTCATGTCGTTCCAAACTTTTAAGACCTTTGTTCATCTTCGGAACACAAATTAAGATATTTTTAATGAAATCCAAGAGCTCTCTGACCCTCCCATAGACAGCAACAGAACTGACATGTTCAAGGCCCAGAAAGGTTGTAAGGACATAATTTAAATAGTCCATGTGACGTCAGTGGTTCAACCGTAATTTTATGAAGCTACAAGAATACTTTTTGTGCACAAAGAAAACAAAAATAATGACTTTATTCAAAAAATGTTACTCTTCTGTGTCAGTCTTCGACACACGACAGTAGCACGACGCATGCATGTGCATTCGTCTGCTTGCAAACAAGTCTATGCAGGGTCAGAAAGCTCTCAGATTTCATCAAAAATATCTTAATTTGAGTTCTGAAGATGAAAGGTCTTACTGGTTTGGAACGAGTAATTAATGACACAATTTTCATTTGTGGGTGAACTATCCCTTTAATATTGCATTAGTGGTATTGTTGTTCAATCTTTTCATGATCAAAATAATTAAAAGATATTTTTCTCAGAATACAGTCATTTTTAAACTACTGAATGTATACAAAACAGCTGCAGGTATGTAGGTGTATTTTATTTTATTTTTACCTTTGTCTGCACATTCTTGATACACACAATGGCTTCCTTATATTTCAGTGTGGCGTCCTCATATCGGCCCTGTTTGAAGAGCTTGTTCCCTTGACCGTGAAGCACAGGTACCGCTTTCAATCTCTCTTCATCATTCAGAGCCCAGGACTCTCTGTCATACTCACTGGGCTGCTGTACCTGAACACATTATTGATTATTGCAGTAAGTTTCACACACATAATGAATTTCCAGTTAGTGCCACAGCCTAAACAGACATGAAAATGATCCCCTAGCTCCACCTAGTGGTCATTTTGTGTACTGCTCCTGTGAATTAAACCACCGTAGTCAGCAGTCTGCCATAATCTACTCAAGACCATAATAATGCACTTCACTAAATATCATATTGCAGATACACAAATAAAAAGTCATGAAAGGTTACAGCTGGTGCATATGGAAATTATATTATTAAAGCAGACCAAGTCCTGCACACTGCTGTAGCTTGCAAAGAATAATTCAATTCAAAGTGTATTTGTTAGCACTGCAGCATTTCGATCTTTCTAAATTCCTGACGAAGGTCTTTAGGCTAAAAACTTGTAGTGGTAATAAATATCAAGCCTTCTTTGCAAGCAGTGTGTGAGACCTGTTCTTCATGTAAAGTAAAATCCATATTAAATAAGGTATGTTTAGGCAAAATTTGCATATTTTTTCAATGTGCTTGAAAGTCCAGACCTTCAGAAGTTCCATTACAAAGTAAAGAGGCTGTGGTTCTTTCTGAAGCTCATCCAGATCATCATAGCCCAGGCTGTGGTAGGCAAACATGTTGGCCATGCCGCAGGTGTGAATGTGCCAGTCCACTGGATCTTTCCCCACTGCGATACGCCGCAGACTCTTTGCCACTATTGGATACATACCAGTGTGCTGCTCGGCCACAGAGGAAAGAACATAAAATACTTATTAACACTAATACTTACTTCTAATCCCTAAAATAAGTCATTTTCAGGGTGAGTTACTGCACATATTTCCATTTCCAACTGATATTTTAAAAGCCACTTTTCTAAAGCTTAAAAGTGTGTGTTTATGTGGCTGATCTGTCCATGGCTGTGTTTGTATTAACAATCCTGGTATTTCCCATAATGCTATAGAGACTGTTAGAGCCATAGTACTGTATCTCAGGTGCTGGAGCTGGGATGGCAGCTGTAAATGATGATTACACCATGTGGAACAGCTTCAGATTAATCCTATTTTGTAAGGATTTAAGCTTTCCATCAGGCTAATGTATGACAGTCTGGAGCTCACTGTGGTATTCCACAACTTTGTGCTTGTAGCGTACCATAAAGGTCACTGACTGAAATGTCGGTCACCACGTCTCATCTGAACGCATTTAAAGGGTTATCGGTTTATGATATCAGGTTAAAATTTGGCCTTCACTCAAACTTGAGGTGCGAATCATTTTTTTAAGATCAGTTATCATTATGTTCAAAGTTTTGGGTTCAGGAATATTTTTTGAAAGTAATGTATTTTATTCAGCAAGAGTGCATTCATTTTACAAAGTTACAAAAAATTCAGTTACAAACAAATGCTATTCTTTTGAACAGTCTATTCATCAAGGAATCCTGAAAAAAAATGTATCACCATTTCCACAAAAATATAAAGCAGCACAGCTGTTTTCAACATTGATAATAATAAGAAATGTTTCATGAGCACCAAATCAGCATATTAGAATAATTCTGCTGAAAAATCAGCTTTGTCATCACAGGAATAAACAATATTTTAAAATATATTCGAATAGAAAATGGATATTTTAAATTGTAATAATATTTTACAATATTACTGGTTTCACTGTACAGCCCTGGTGAGCACAAGAGACTTGCGAATTTTACTGACCCCAAGCTTTTGAATGGTTAGGTAGCTCTATATAATATTACATATATTAATAACTTAATATTAGCACCATTTAGAATAGAAAATAGAATGGTTTTTAAATTGCAATTTAACTGAATTTGAGGGAGCCAAGAGGATGTATAATTGAAAAAAATACATTTGAGGAAGTAGTATTAAAAATAGAATGAAATTCAAGGAAATTCATATAATTGTAACTAGTTTTTTTTAACTACAAATAATAGACAATTAACATAATAATTCATATTCAATAAAATTATATAATAATAATGTCTTTGAATTTCAATTCAATAGATTCCATTTACTTTAGATCCTGTTCAATATCTGATAAGCCTGGACTATTCAATTTAATCACAATGTTTAATTCCACCTCTGTAATTTGTAGTACTGAAAATCACATTATACTTACAATGACGTCACACCAGAACTCAGCCACCTCCCCTATGTGCATGGACACGAGAAGAGTCTCCCAAACATCCAGTTTAAACATGTTCCCGATCACCATTTCCATGGGCATACCTGCCTTCTTACTGTCATCTATCACGGTGCGCTCATCATTGCAGAGCTGAGTGCGGAAATGGAACGTCACCTGTAGGGAACATGGAAGAGTTAGAGAGCTTTGGGCGGAAGCCAAGACAACGGCCCCCAACAAGGTCAGATGGAGGAAGGTCGTTGATGCCCTATGTCTCGTTAGAGGCAAAGAAGACTAAGTCAAGTAAGTCAAGTTGTTATTTTGGGTTAAATCTGCTGTTAAATCCACAAAAAACCTATTACTCAGCACTAAAAATCTCTATATACTTCATAAGACCTTATAGTTTTGGTTATTCAAAGCCACACACTCCCTACAAATGACAACTTACTAAGTTTACATTAAAGAGACTTTGTGTCTGCTTTAAAATTGATTATATAATCCCATAAAAACAACCTATTACGTGTTTAATGAAAAAAGACGTGATCCCTAGATTCAGTTTGGCAAACAATGAAATGACTCACATCCTGGAACAGTTTCTACTGTTACAAATGCAATGACGCACCTGCCATACATGCGTATAAAATATGACTGTGAAGCTGTACCTTAGTTCCTGTGATAAATTTAGGCTTCTCACCGGTCCCTCCATGCAAGATGGTTTTCTTGATCCCTTCAACAGCCAGCATAATGCTGTCCTCCATGATGTCTGATATATTTGTATTGGACGTGTGTTTGTGTTTGTGGGTCTGAAGAGGTGTAAAGTCTGACTGGATCTGGATTAAGAAGGCTGGGATAACAGGATTAGGCCCAGCAGCCCCACCTTCTCATCCACAGAAGGGCTTTCCTCAGCATTTTCTCACTACATCCACAACCAGAAGAGCCCAGAATGTTCTGGACGAAGCTGAGGTTCTTCTGCTTCAGCTTCGCCTTCTGTTCAATCCCAACATAGTGGACCACAGGAACACTGAAAGAAAGGGTATGATGTAGAGCCGGGTATGGACTCAACGACCCCATCACACACATGTGGCCGACAGCTGGATCGCAAAGTGTGTGTTGCAGCACTGCTGGTGCCGAGCTCCTGCCGAGACAAAAGTTTGGAACAACCCATCTGCATTATGCCGTTTTGTAAAACTGTCCTGGATTAGACACTAAATTACATGCAATTATGGTTTTTACAAGCCATGTCTGAACATTGTGTACTGGCCAAACGCATATCTAAGCCCTTATTAGAATCTGCAATATTAGTAAGCAGCTTATTCACTGGACAAAACAACCAGGATGGGACCCAACTATCAAAAGTGTAAAAACACATTTTGTGGTAATCACAGGACGGTTATCTGTCATTAAAAAGAGCTGTTAAAAAGGTTACACATTCTGTAGCCATCTGATATATATTGGCCGTGGCTTATTTCCTTAAGATGCTTTAGTGCAAGTTAAGAGTTTATTGTACATTTCCTGTAACAATAACAGAATGTACTGAAGTTTGCATTCCAGAAATCACATGGTCAATGGTGTCTCTCTTTTTTTGGATGCTGCCATCCAAGTCTATTTAAAACAGTGTATTGCCCTCTGCTGGCCACAATGTCAAATTTAAGATCAGATTCAGAATGTCACTGTCTCTGTCCATGTCTGTTCCTTTTATCAAAATAAAGAATGTTCAAGTAAATGCTTTATCATTGTATTATATTTATAGTGTATGTTTAGTTAAAAAGCAGTAATGAATGTATATAATATTCAATAAGGCTCTGTAGTTGTACAGTAACTAAGCTAGTTTATATCATCTTGCAGAAGTAATATTGAAGGTTTCTAAACCAAATGGGCTTCCAGAAGTATGAGATACATTACCATTCAAAAGTTTTAAAGATTATTATTTTTCCCTCTCTTATTTATTTGATCAGAAAAAGAGTAAATATTTATAACTGTATTGTTGTCAAATATCGTTGCAATTATTTTTTATTTTTATACGTTTAATTTATTTCTATGATGGCAAAACTGAATTTTCAGCATCCATTACTCCAGTCTTCAGTGTCACATGATCCTTTAGAAATCATGATTTGTGCTGCCTACATTTTTTGTGGAACCATGATACTTTTTTTCACGATTCTGTAATGAATAGAAAGTTCAAAAGAACAGCATTTATTTGTATTTTATTTATTTATTTATTTCTTGTAAGTGTAAGTTTTTGTAAATAAATATTTTGCTGTCACTTTTAATCAGGGTAATGCATCCTTGCGGAATAAAAGTATACATTTCTTAAAAATAGATATATATATATATCTTACTGACAGCAGTTTTTCAACAGTAGTCTGTGTCTGGTGCTAGACATGTCTGAGGCTCATTCTGAATGCTCTTCATAGTCAAAGATGAAAGTTGTAATCTTCTCTCAAAAGACTTCCAAAAGCTGAATTATAAGCATGTTGCCATGGGTACAGGCCAGAATCTAACATAAAAGCATTATGCTATTGTTTGTTTTCCTGAAACTGGTCTTATGTTTAATTTCAGCATACTCTTCAATTTCAAATAAAACAAAAATGATTAAAAATGATAATGACAGCACCTATATTACAGTTTCACTGTTAATGACAAGGTTAAATCATTTAGACCTTGTGTCTGTTCCGATGGCTTCACTCTTTTCTGGTGTTTTATGATTTATGACATTTGGTGTTACCCAAATTGCTTTTAATTTACAGCCTGTGACAGAGCAGAAAATATGACATAATGTGAAAGTTTACCTCAATTAAGGCATACCACATCCATCTTGATCTTTTTTCAAAAACTTTCTTTCAGGCTTTCATCTATTTCTGGAGCAGGTTCAAATTTACATGTGAAAGTAACTTTCATTAAAGAACAATTACATTTCTGTTTTAAAAATGAAAACATAAAAAATTCTCACTGCTAAGATCAGTTGATGTCTCTAGCTCTTCGTGGCTGTTTGATGAATGCTGCAGTGGAGCGGCTGTAAGTGGGTCTGATCTGTGCAGCTCTGTGATTGCTCACCTGCCACAGACGCAGAAGGACATTAATGATGCTGTAAGTGATGTTTGGTGTCAGAGTGAGTCATGGAGACTGCGTCAGTTCACCCACGCATGCTGCGTTGTGCGTGTGCAGCCACGTGGAGAACGGCATGTGCGCCATCAAAATGATTCTGTGAACCAAACGAAAACCTGAATATTGAAATTGTATCAGCAATCCGCTCATGTAATGTAACACTCACTGCTGGGCTCAGAATTAAGTTGTGATCCCATTTCATAAAAAGATGAGGAGGGAGCCCAGGGCCAGACAGGTGACTGGTCTGTCAGCATTAAGCCATGGTGATATGTGTGTGTGTGTGTGTGTTACTCTCATCCACCCTTGTCATAATGTGACACATTGTGCTGACCTGACACTACATGAAACTGTAGGAAACATCCTGTGTTAGGAGAGGAAGGGTATCTGAGACGCCATTCCCCTTCAGGGAGCCCATTTTCTGTGGCCTTTTCACACATCCTTTGCTCTGCTTTCAGCCGACAGGACACGTGTTAGGAACTATTCAGTCACCCATGCTTTACTGAATCAAAGGAGCCCTGAACACTCCTGCATGACAAGCTCATCATACATTCATCTGTGCTGGTACATTCATCTGTGCTGGTGCGTTCATGTGTGTGTGCAGATAGATAGATAGATAGATAGATAGATAGATAGATAGATAGATAGATAGATAGATAGATGGATAGATAGACTCCAAGCAGTAAGGTGAGTATGTGTAATACCTGTAAGCTCCAGCAGGAGGGTGTCTGTTTGTTCCACTTTGTTTGAGTTGATCAGAGCTGCCTGGACCTGCAAAACAGACACACCTGTAAAACTGAACACCGCTCTGTTCCTCATAAATGTTCTGCAGTCAGAACTATCCAAGACACTGGTGTTGCATTCCAAGCGTCTTTAAAAAAAAGTGATCTATCAGTCAGGTTCACATGATCCAAAAATAAAGGCCTATATCCAAAGATCAAGGTGGTGGTAGCCTAAAGCCACCAAGATTATCTTCTCTAACCCTAACTCAAACCAAAATAAGGGTGACTGGAGAGTTACTGGATCACAAACTGATCTGTGACTATCGCCAAAGTCTCTTTAATGCCGAGTTCACACTGCACGATTTTAGCCCGATTTTTCACTCGCCAACAGGTTTTGATAAATCGCCGACAAATGCCCGACATCGGAGGCAAATCGGAGCTCGTTCACGCGAGTGACAATCGCGCAGCGTGAATGATCAAAGACGCGATCTGAGGGAATCGCCGACACGTCGCCGACGCCTGTGAAATATTTGGCATGCTAAATATCTGGAGCTGTCGGCGATTCACAATCACGCTGTGTGCAATGATTTCTGACTGAAAACTACATCACGATGACCTTCAGCCAATGAGAGACAAAGATACAGGGCAGAGGGAAGTTCAGTGAGGAGTTATAGACCATATCAGTATTTTAATATGTACAATTATATCATACAGAAACAAGCACAAACGCTTGACCAGCCGCAACATCAGCATAACAGTTACTGCAAATTATTATTTACCACTCTTTGCAGAACACAATCCCTGTTCCCTGCATCTCCCTCCTGCATAATCTGTTTTTGTTTTTGTAGCTGGAAATCAGCGCACAGACCATGCGGGCTATATTTTTTAATACTTCCAGTCTTGCTCGAGAACAACGGGCTGATCGACGCACGCGGGTTCTCGCGTTATTTTGTTGTGAAACGTAGTTTGCGGATCAGACAGAGTTGTCGGCGATTCTTCCTATTGTGAAATCGTGCAATGTGAAAGCCTCTGTCGCCGATCCATCGTGCAATGTGAACACAGCAGCGACTGAATGCTTCCCCAGATAGTCACGCAGTGTGAAAACAACAGCGATCCGACGAGTTTGAAAATCGTGCAGTGTGAACTCGGCATAAGACAAGTCATGTCACTCGGCGGCTATCTTTGAAACGCCTCTCGTATCTTTGAATGGGGAAACATCAAATTCTCCAAAACTGTTCACTAAGCTTACGATTAAATCATAAATGTTGTTTATTTTGCTCAAATAGCGTTATAAAAAGCTTATTTTTCAGGCTAAATCAGCCAGTGCGCTTGCGCAGTTCTAAGTGCACGTCTCAGAACGGTGACTGTTTCTATAGCAACCGGGACTTCTAACTGCAGCTGCAGTGACGCGCTGACTTTACCAATTAGGGATTGGCTCTTTCATTCAGAAGGCGGGGCTTCCTGCGGTTGAGCGGCCATATTAAGCGTTGCATTTTTCCCCATTCAAAACTATACGAGTGACACGTCTTGGGTATTCTATAGTCTTTGCTATCGCGGGCCTTGAGCAACTCACTTAACTCCAGAATGTTTCTCTAATGAGTATGCCATAAACAGTAACTAACTTAAAAGTCATTTTTATGTGATCAGATATACAGGTAAACCTGATATGACAGTAATATGAGTTCCTTTATATAATACTGTAAGATACAAACTCCTGACAGGATAATGAATTCAGAGTTGACAGTGTCATGTTGGCCTTTGGGATCCAGGGCAACGAGTGGCCCGATATCTCCCCGCTGGAGCCTCATGTACCTCCCCTCGACCTTTAGATACATACCACCGCGCATAGCAGGCAGTACAAAGGGCACATGAGCGCACACTCTCACACTGAGCGCCTGCTGACACAGCCACCTTCCCACCATCATGTGGGACGAGCTATTCTATAAGCTCCGTCACTCAGGGAGACCAGCTGACCGGGATATTCTGGGATGGCCATAGAATCAGAGGGTCCAGCTCTCAACCCTAAATGCTCTTTAACCTCTTCGGACTTTAGAGACCTGCAGATCTATGACAGACAGTACGGACACTCCACGGGCCAAAGCATTATCGCTAAAGAGTCTGGCCATAATACTCTCTAAGCATGGCATTACTTAACACACAGACAGGTCACCCTCCTCTGCACTGCCAAAACACCCACAGTGATCTGTGCACATGTGTCGTTTTTGCATTGAGGGTACTAGCTGTTATTCTCTGCTAAATCTCTCTCAAAAAGATACATCCAAATTTTGATCAAAAGAGGGCGAAAGCCACACAAGTACCAGTAGTATTTGACTGACGTCAAACCTGTCATAATGCCTCTTATAGCCATTGCAAGTGCAGGATTTGAGTGTCATGGTGGAATGGATGATTATAACAAATTGTTAACTCTTGAACTGCACCATCCTAAAAAATATGTTTTTGCATTGAGCTTAAAATTCTATGTGTTCGTCTGTTTGCATACGCTAAGCTTTTACATCAAAACTAAAGAATATCTTGGGCTTAACAGACTTTTTTTCAGCGTTTATAACACTCTGTGCGTTTGTCTACACACAAGTCCAAGCGGATGCAAAAATTACATGGGTGACGTGCACAAACATCAGCTAATTGTGAAAATTACGTTACGTGGACTGTCTGTGAGAGCAAAACTTGAACAAATGAAGAATACTTTGGGCTTATTATATTTCAGTTTTTTTAAATATGTTATTGAGTAGATTTTGGTCTTAATCTGACTTAAAATTGAACTTACAACAAATAAAAGAGTGAAAGCCCAAATAGCCAATCAGATTGCTGCATTGAGAAGCTTCATTTGCCATCTGCCATTGTCTGCATCAAGAGCTGTGTCCCAATTCAGAAATGCATCCTTCATTTCCAGTGTTGGGAAGGTTACTTTGGAAATGTAATAGGTTACAGATTACAAGTTACCCTGTTTAAAATGTAATAAGTAGTGTAACTTTTCAATTACTTTATTAAAGTAATGTAACTGATTACATTTGATTACTTTTTGATTACTTTCTAAATCTCTAATGTTTTCAACTGTTAATCATTTTCAGACATGTGAACCACACAGGGTTAACCTTACAGTTGTGCTCAACACTGTCAGACTTTCTAAATCCTTCATCACTTGAATTAAGATTATAATATTTTAATTTTAAAGGAGACATTTAAATGAGACAACAAAATTCACTTTTACATGGTGTTTGCATGTATTATCTTTGCAAGTAATATCTTAGCAGTGTGTGGACACAACCACCCTACAATGATAAAAATTTACATTTACTCCTTTTTTTTTTTTTTTAAATCCCCCAAAAACCTAAACCTAAAGTCTCAATTATCAAGCCGTTTTGATTTTCTGAGCAGTATGATATCATTGCTCAGGCCCCGCCCACAAAAGCTGAAGTACTGTCCAGTATTAGCATATTTTCGCCCTCAGCCAGTTGTACAAAGTCCATCATTTTCTCCGTGCTTGAGCAGCTGTAACAATGATGGATGTGTTTTGTAGTTTTGTGATGTAGAAGAACATAAGAGTGTTAATTTTCTCCCGACATCAGAGCCACTGAGGATGCAGTGCATTAGTTTTGTGTTTGATGGTAATGTGCCAGCGAATACCTAAATTGATGTCTGCACAACTAATTTTACTCCAGACTGCTTTCTGAACGAGGGACAATTCAAGGCAGGTTTAAAAAGTTAAAACTCAAGGATAGATCAGTACCCATTGTTTGTGATCCAGCTGCCCCTCCAGAAGAAAGTATTTATATTTCATATTTTTTATGATTATTTGCAAATCGCCTTTGCTTTTCCAAGGAAGAGAGGGGCTGGTGAGCAGAGCTCATTAGCATTTAAAGGCACATGCCCCGAAACAAGTTGCTGTGAACAGAGCAAGGGAAAAAGGGTGTTGTTTTACATGACCACTGAGGAATTTTAACCAAAGTATGTTGCAAACCTTTCACGAAGACCCTAAAGAATCATACCAACCTGTGGAAGATGGGCATCCAATGTCCCCTTTGAAGCACAGCCACCACAAAATCAGACTTACTTTGAGATCATTCTGAGGTTAAATACATATTTTAAATCATAACAAGAAATATTTTATTGGCTATGATACTGTTTTTGAAATGAAATCTTTGCACAGCTGTGACAGGAAACACTGGAATCTAATAATGCTTTGGAAAAAACAGTTAGTCTTAAAAAATGAAGCATCGCTATACATGAACCCATATAGGAAATAAAAGAGTTATCGAATAAGCATGTTCTAAACTCCTGAAACATTGGTGTTTCATATTTTAGAGCAGTCACTGCAATTTATGAAAGAAATCAATTAAATCTGTCTGTGAGAGTTAGTGTGAAAAAAGCAGATGTAACCCCCTTTGTAATCCTTAACATTTTCATAAGTAACTGTAATTTAATTACACATTTTTTCTCAGTAACTGATTACAATTACTTTTATTTTGTAATTAAATTACGTAATTCCATTACATGTAACTAGTTACTTCCCAACACTATTCATTTAACAAGCAATGAAGGATACAACTAATGGAGCAATGAAGGATACAGCCCTTCACAGACTTTGAAGGATGCAGCCTCTGAAATTGGGACACAGCTAAGATTTACTGAACTGTCGAACACATACAAACCTCCCTTTTTGGCAAATTCCTTTATGGTAAAATGGTGTTGTTGTGGCACATGTAATTTGAATACTGAATAAACTAAAATAAACTGCATTTTAAGTTTATTTTCGAAAATATTAAGCATTGGATAGAACATTAGAATCTTCCTGATTAAGAATAAAATATACTGTTAAAATACACCAAGATCAAAAAGTAGTGTAATTCCACTGTTATTGTGAAAAAAGGATAGTGTCAGATTTGCATACTACATTGCTTTCCTGCTTTCATTTTCAATGAAACCAAAAACATAGACTGCATGGTACTATTGCCGTGTAATGCCAATGTTTTACAAAGTGTACTTCAGTTAAGTCCTACAGTAGCATCTTTGAAGCTGGATTCAAGAGAGCACGCCAGCAAATCCTCTTCACATAAATCTCATTTAATGTGTCCGGCCACAAAACCTGAACATTGTAACCTCAGACATTCCTTCATAAACCCCACCTCACCGACACACGCCGCTCACCAAGGCCTTTGACATTTGGTCACATGAGTGACGCAGCTGTCATTGAACGTGCTGCTAGTGTGACGCTGGAGAAGCAGATCTCTCGGGGTAGTGCACAGTGTGTGGCGTTCTCGGGTCCCGCAGGTCTCTGGAGGGGTGGGAGTCAGAGCCAGACACGTGTTGCGAAGCCAGAGACCGAGGCGGCCAGCCGCAGGGCTAAGCCAAAGCTGGGATGCATTATCACATTCCTCCATGCAGAGAGCCAGAGCAAAAGGTCCACTAAACAGTCCGCTCACAAGAATGCGGGCAGCAGGGAAGCTGTGGAAAAACACATCTTCTGTGTTTATGTAAAAATGTTGCTGAGGAATTTGAGTCATGTGATTCTGGAGTCATCTCAGCACATCAATTCCACCTTAAGATCCCCTGAATGAAAAACAAATAAGTGGACAACTCAATTTAATGATGTAATATTGAATTCAACCCCATTGTTGGTTAACCACATGATGAGGGTGTGGCAAAAATCCATGTTCTTGGGAATAATCGGAGGTCAGGAATAGGATTAGTGCAGTTTCTCAAAGAGTTGTGCCTCATGCTGAACATTCCTGTGCACCAGCGTCAATGTTCCTGTCAGATAGGTCTTCACAGGTGAACAAAGGCATGTATGCTTGTCATGGTTCACAGGAAAGGCTATAAATATACATAAATACACACATCCCAAGGACATCAGGGTGTGGATGCAAGTGAAGGTCTCAGGTGAGGGCCTCAGAGAACTTGTGCCAACATCTTAGACTGCAGCAGACCCACCCAAACGCACTCACTGACCTCCCCTGAATCAAACGCAAACCTCTCCACTGGAAAAATGGGTCAATTAGCCACAAGAAAGAGAAAGAGCGTGAGAGAGTTTGAGGGAACGTGCGTGTGGGAATGGCAGAGCGTTTTAGAAAATGAAGAAAAAAAACCTTTGTTGCAATCTATTATTAAAAAGCTGCTCTGGTTATAGAAAAATCTAACATGCATTTGCATACAGCTATCAACAATTTCTTCAAATATGCAAGTCCAAGCTCATTTTGGCTCTAAAGCTTGGGTGTATGATGGTATTTGCAACAGTTAGCTAACATTCACAGCCTGTTGTACATGATTATTTCTGCAGGTTACATTGTTAAGCCAGTAGGTGGCAACAAGGGACTGTCTTTATGAATGAGTCATTGAATCATGATGAGTCATTGAATAATTCATCCAACAGATTTGTTTATTAATAACACAATTAATTCACTTTACTATCCCATGAGGTCATGGGAGAGGTTTTTTGAAGGCAGTGAAATGACTAAACTGGATTAGATCTTGGATCAGTTTTATCAATTTGTAGAAATGTTTAATGAGACATTTGTGCATTTAAAAGGAAGAGTAGTAATAGTAGCCTCTTTCTGTCCTGTTTACACAAGCTCTCCATAAAAAAAATAAGCTCTGCAAATGAATAATTATAATTAAAAAATATAGTTGCAAGCAGAAATTACAAGGCCAAGCACTACAGAAGCAAGCATCAGACCAACTGCAGCAATGAGTAATTCAAACCATTTTAAGGTGATTTTAGTCAAAATGCCTGAAAAAATAAAAAATACAACCACTAGTAATATGATTTATTGGCTTATCACTTTTGACCAATAGGTGGCGCTGTTATCAAATATATGCGGTGTGTTCTGTGTGAGGTGACAATGGCACACACATAGTTTGGTGTCAATATGTCAAAGCTTTGCAGAGATACAGACTAAGAGTCACTTTGGCATTATGCCTCAAATTTGTAGCGGCGCTATACAAAAATGGTTTTGTCTATCGACACACAATCAATAACTTTTATCAGCATGGTCTGAAGATGATCTGATGCGACTTTGGTGAAAATCGGACCAAGGTCGAGGAGGAGTTCGAAAAAGTTTTCGACATAAATCAAAATGGCGGACAGGACGTTCAGCCAACTATGGCATAATTGGTATCTATGTTGCCAGCATGACCCAAGTAATATTTTGAGACCAGTTTCATTACAATAGGCTAATGCAATCAAAAACTATTAGCATTTTTTGAAATGTCATAATTAATTGTTAATGAATGGTTTCAATAGGTGGTGCTGTGACCAAAATGATGTGGCCTGGTCAATGTGAGGTTACAATGTCACATACAAAGTTTGGTGTAAATATGTCAAAGCTTTGCAGAGATACAACCTCAGATCCAGTTTGGCATCTTTCCAGCAAATTTGTTGATGCGCTAAATGAAAACTGTTTCGTATATCAACACGAAGTCCATAACTTTTGCCAACATCATCTGAAGATGATCCGAGTCAAATTTGGTGAAAATCGGACCAACGGTGTAGGAGGAGTTCGAAAAATTAGGTTTTCAACATGAATCAAAATAGTGGACAGGAAGTTTGGTATCGATGTTCTCATCATGACACAGAGACTATAATGAGACTAGTTTCATTACAATAGCCCAATTTATTCAAATGTTATTAGCATTTTTGTACATTTCTTTATAACTTTTGTCCAGGTGGCGGTTCCCCTCAAACTTTTTGAGTACCATCAGGGCATGGTGCTGAAGACACGGTGCTGAAGACACATACCGAGATTTGTAACGATTTGCCAATGCGTTCGTAAAAAAATATAACATTTTACGACATAATTCAAAATATCCGACGCCCAAAATGGCTGACATGGGAAAATTACCTAATCTAAAGAGAACAGTTTTGTGATTTTTGGCCAAACCAAATCAAAACAAGTTATAAGCAAAAATATGCATTTTTCATATCTCCTGATGACTAGGTGGCACAGCGCCGAAACACTGCAGATCATCTCAGGTCATGCTTGTTATAACACACACCAAGTTTGGTCTCAATACACCAAACCGTTGCGGAGATGTAGCCTCATCCATTTTTGCGTGCTTTTTGTAGAATTCGTTTGCGCGTTATTCGAGAACGGTTTGACGAATCAACTTGAATTCTATAACTTTTTGCCAGCATGGTCTAAAGATGATCTGAGCCAATTTTGGTGAAAATTGGACAAATTGTCTAGGACGAGTTCGAAAAAGTAGGTTTTACGAACAATTAAAAATAGCAAAAAAAACTAAACCTTACAATTTTTTATTTTTGGACTTTTTTTTGACTCTGCATGAACCAAGGATTCAGAGGAAAAATATTTCCCTTCTGTGCCTTACAGTTCAAAAGGTATTAGCAAAAACATGAGTGAAATTTTGTACAAGTGGTGGTGCTAGAGGGTTTGAGATAGAGACTCCAAATTTGCTTTGGTTAATGTTAAGACTGTCCTCTATCAGTGTGCCAAATTTCACAACTTTCCCACAAGCGGTTCTATGGGCTGCCATAGACTCAAGAGCGGAAGAAACAGAAGAAGAAGAATAATAAGAACGCCAACGATACAATATGTGCCTACGCACCTTCGGTGCTTGGCCCCTAAATACATATCATACAGACATTTCATATTTAATGGTACTTTATTAATGTAATTGCATTTAATGTATTATAGTTTCAATAAAACATTTGCAATGGGTTTGTAAACACTGTTTTGTGCATGTTTTGGCCTGAATTTTTGTTGCACAGTTTACACAGTTTTGACCAGCAGGCATGTGGTCTTTCGAGCACTTCAAAAGAGTGAATCATTTTGCAAAGCAGCTGGTTTAATTGATTCGAAACTTCGAAAAGGTTTGTTTCTCCCATCTCTACACAAAACGTGTTGTCCTTATGAGTGAGTCATTGAATCATTTAATCAACTGATTTGTTCATTAACACTAATTCATTCATGAAATTCAACACACTCTTGTTCGGAACAATTTTTTTTTTTTTGTCTTGTTAGTGGAACACACATACACAAAATAACTGGCATTTGTAAAATGTAAATTACTCAATATTAATTTCTTGTTTATTTAACTGTTGTACCGCAGCAATATCTTGCAATCGTCTTTTTGTCCGACCAACAGTATTGTACAACAACCACATGGCTAATAGCATTCTTCTTCATGTTATTGCTTAAATAGCTTTACTAACCTAAATGCAGGGTTTGACAGGCCTCAGCCCGTTGAGACAGATCAGCTGAGAGCAACAATGAGCCAGTGTGGGAAACGGCACTGTTCCTTTTTCATTAAACAATAGCACTAGGCCCCATGCCATGCTGCTGTTGGATGTCATGTTACCCTGTTCACATGGACACACTGTACTCCTCACGAGGAAACAGGAACTACATACATTCCTCAAACCACACTGCTGCAGAACAGCTTTATATTTATTGTCTCTGCGTGTCAATGACATGGTGGAATGAGGTATTTAAACTGACCCACAAGATATTTAAAAGAGTATTATTGTGTGTGTAACATATAAATGTAATATATAATTTTCTTATTTTAATATATTGCTTATATAAACAAAATGATTTGAACCTAGGTGCCCTTTCAAGCTAAACAAAGTTAAATACGCATAATTAGTGGTATAGACTTAAGTCTAAAAAGAGGATTAACGGTCAGGTTGTCTTGTTCGCCCCAAAACAATCCAACGTTTTGCCACCTGGCAACACAGTTCATCTCTTTTAGATGAGAGGAGGGCTGACAAACCAGTGACAGAGAAAATCACATGATGAGGTCAGAGAATTAAAGCAGGTTGCTGTATGTACTGTACAGTGTCATTAATATTCAAGAAACTACAGTACATAGAAATGTTCCAAACAGAAAGTAATAGTGATATAAAAAAGGCAGTGAACGCGTGGCTCAAAGCTCAATTGTGAGGTGAGGTGAGGGAGAGTGTTGAGGGAGACGTACGCCGAGGCATCGTGTCCCTTTAATGAGATTGTCTAGCCCGTGTAGTTCCCCTGGTCAGACTTTCCATGGAATTACATAACCAGCCTTTAAACAGAGAAGGGAATCATCGTCTGGTGGACAGGTCCTGTGATGACGTCACTGCTGGGATTAAGCATGAAGGTACAGAGATGACAGATTAATGATTCACAATGAATTTGAACTGCCTCCTATTTTCCCCTACATTTTTGTTCTTCCTGTTCTCTATCAATCCCTCCTCAACTGCTCAGAAATGTACTCCTTTAATCAATGTTTCACCTTTTCATTCTAGGATTTTCCTAATAGGGTCTCTCCCCTGGCTATTTCTGGATCCGTCGGCTGCATGCTGCTATATGTATCACACTGCTTCATTTAACCGGGAGGCCAGTTACTTACTCATACATTGGTGGGTGTACATATGCTCTGAGTCATCCGGCCCTCAGACACCCTGCATATGGGATTTTCCAGCAGCATCTAATGAATTCACCAGACTGTGGAGAGCGGCTCTAATCACAGGGCCTGAACATGGACCCGGTAAGAGGGCCGCTTGTTTTTGACTAGGAGTTGAAGCCCCTACAAACGTCCCCATTTACAAGAAGAACGGTGAGGTTTGAGTGCTCAAATATGCATATATTTGTCAATTTTTTTTTAACACAGGGCCCAAAAACACATTAATCACAAATGAAACATATTACCGACATGATATACAAAAACACATGCTAGTGTGGGAGCTAAAGGGTTCTTATTGGTTAAAAGTCGCAATGAAATTAAAGTAGCGACAGATTTTTTTTTTCTTCCATAATGACATCCATCCAAATTAAACATTATAGAGAAAGAAAAAAAATGTTGGTTCTGTCCGTCGATTATTGATTAAATGGAGGTAGATCTGAATGCAAGCTTGCAGCCAATTGTAAGAAATGGGTGGAGTTATTCAAACTAAATGATTGGAGAGGTTGTAGGTAAAAAAAAAACCTTTCCACTAAAACATACATGGATGAATCATTCAAAACATGCATTTACAAATATACTGAGTGAAATTACATTTCATGCAACTCATATGGCTTTTTTTTTTGAGCTTATTAAAAAAAAAAAAGATATTTTTATGCTGTGTTCCATGGAAAAATTAAAAGTTATACAGGTTTGGAACTACATTAAGATTTTTAGATGAACTATCCCTTTAATGCACACTGACAAGAAGTAAAGGAAGGGTCATGTACGTCAGCACTGATTTAAACAAATGAGGAACATTTAAACGCTGGAAATCTGGGCCAAAGGCCATTCCCCCAGTGAGTGTCAATGATCAGGTGGGATGCGGATATAAAAATATGGAGCCCTGTAGTGTACATGTTGTAAATGAGAATGACAGCCTTACATTCCATGTGACTCTCTTTGGTTTTCTTCCTGGCTATACGACCGAACAGTCACCATGAATCATCCTCAGCCTCTTGAGGCCATTGTACGGTACTGAATTACAC
Source organism: Onychostoma macrolepis (assembly GCF_012432095.1). Lineage (NCBI taxonomy): Eukaryota > Metazoa > Chordata > Actinopteri > Cypriniformes > Cyprinidae > Onychostoma > Onychostoma macrolepis. The sequence goes on from NC_081169.1 coordinate 16,737,001, forward strand.
ATTGTGCCGCTTGCCAGTCAGACGGGTTACATGACACCCGCTGTGCAACAGCCAGACTGTGGTACATTGACCCGGTAAAAGGAAAAAGGCACCGGCGTGCCACATGCCTAAGGGCAAAGGTCAGGCAGGATTGTGGGATGCTGGAACAGTGTTGCGACATGGATGTTTCATCAGGTGAATGATCTCCTGCTTGCCTGGAACTCAAGGTAATCTGGTTAAGCAGCTTTAACCCTGCGGCCGGGGGGAATTTAGACGAGTTGTAAAACCCCTTTGCACCAAGTCTGGATCTGTTCTTTCACACTTGTGTCCAAGCAGTCCATGTGGAGATAAATGTTTCATCAGTCCACCCAAATGGACTTCTGTTTCATGAACAGATTTTGTGTGAATGAGTGTGGAACATGGCGTGTGAAACATGGTGTACCAATGAATCTTAAATTCCTACGCTCATTCCAATTTAAATTGAATTAAAGTCCGAACAAGTTGTTCCAGATGCAGCTGCTTACCCTTTGCAAAGAACAAACCATGAGACCAAAAAAAAAAACATTTATGAAACACATAAAATTGGACTTGATCCAAAATTCCTTGAATTTTATACTGTGACGAACTTGATTTTCTGAAAATAATAATAATGCTAATAGTATATGCCTGAAAATGTACAGAAACCAGACTATGTTTGTTGTTGTGCATAGATATGTTTATAAGAATGTTCAAATTTAAAAATATTAGACATCTTTATAAACTACTTCTGAATGCAAAACTGTCCATTGTACAGTACGCGTGCTTTCGACCTTAAGTTTAAACATTATCTAAAATGTCGAAGGTATGCTGAAGATCCCTGGCGGGTGATCCGAGCACCCTTTACCCTGGTGCAAAGTAACTGTGAGGTATCTGACCTCTGCCATTTGGGATTATTTTGCACTTGTGGGGCCCTTTCAAGCTCAACCTTAATTGAACAAAAAGGGCTCTGTGACCCATCTCACATTTAAGGAATGTTCCAGTTCGACAAGTTGTCCGCAAAAAGATATTTCAACTTGTACCACATATGAGACCAAAAAAAAAAAAATCAAAAAACAAACAGCATTGACATCTATTTAGTAGTTAGTCTACGAGGGATCATAGCGTGCAACATATTTTGCCTTTTGGCCTGTTCCTTGAAAGAATGCTTTGAGAGGCACGATTCAATGAAAAATAATTCCCTGAATAAATATATTTAGATTTAAGAGTGTTTTGTTTCACAGTAGGCCGTTAAATTAATTAGTACCACTGTATTAAATGGTGGGAAAGAGGCTCGAAAGTGACCTTTTTGAATACAAGGCCATCAGTCTAGCCATAAAACTCCAACAACAACAAAAAAAAAAGATTAACCATAACCTACTACACTAAATTGAATCTTCACCTTGAAAAGTTTTAAAAATTCGACAAGAAAATCTAGGATGTAGAAATCATGTTTATAGAGAATTTATAACCACAACAAAAAAATAAAAATCACATTTTTAATTTTAAGTAAAAATAAACAAGGCAATTCTTCCCCAAAGCCATTTTATTTTTTATTTGAGCATCACATCATTCAATCACATTTGCCCATATTGCAAGTCTGTTCATTTGGATTTTCATAGTAATCTAATCTAAATTAACCCTTACCGTCTGGCCCTAAAGAGGGTTAAAGCGGGAGTAGCGCTCTGTACTATCTACGGCCTAAGTGCACCTGAAACACAGACAGGCCGAGCTTCTTTAAGAGCAGCTGAGACAACGACCCTCAACAATCTTTTAATGCACTTGTGGAGAGATTGACATTAGAGTAGAGCGGATCACGCAGGCGATCTTCGCCCGTGACCTGAAGAAGCCCTTGAGAGGAGGTCAGAACTATAGGTACGGTTACATGGTTGAGAGCTCGGTCAGAGAGTGGCATGATCTTGTACATGTTTGGAGGGAGTGGAACGGAGAGCATATTTAAGGCACGCGGCATCTGGTTCTACTAAATGCCTAGAATATTCTCAGTTTTCATCTGGCTGGGAGGATTAGAGGGACGCATTTTCATATCCTGTTTTCTGTGCTGAAGAAGTCAGCCTTGAGGAGCTTACGGCTTGTGTAAGGTCGGTTGATGTGACGAGGATGTGTATATAGGCCAAACTGTATGTGTGACCAAGGTTATGCGCATACATAGTGTGCACAAGCTCATAAAAAATCATATTCACGCAATAGAACGGCCTCGAAAGGGAAAGAGGAAGTTACACTCTGCAGTCTTTTATCAGTTGTTCCCTGGAGGATCTCTGCGACTTTCAACACACAAACACGTCAAAGCCTGGGCACGTCTCCAGAATGCATGGAAACATCTATAAGAACACTACTTTCAGTAGTACTTAATGTTTCCGCCCACTAAATGTCAGGTCCACCATTTGCTACAGCAGAAGAGCAAGATGGCCACCTCTCTCAGCTCAGTTGAGAGCACAGAATGCCACTCCCGTACTGCTCCACACCCAAATAAGGGCAAGGGACCCTCACCGGGCCAGGAATGTGGCTGAGTCAGCATGGACCCCGTATGGTAGCCTTTGTTTATGCCTGAGAAGAACGAATAGCCAAGCTCAGACAGCTCACGTGAGCAGGCTGCAGGAGGGACCGACAAAAATGGGATCCGTCTGATCCAGGATTGGTTGAGACAGCCTCATCGACTGTCTGGAATGATGCTGTTACATCTGCATTGCCATCTCTGTGCTGACACGCCAGGAAAGAGCCAACCACAACAGTTCTTCAGCTGGCAGCTTTAGCTGGTACACAAGGACATAAAGCTTGCCAGTGAAGAACTGCTGCAGGTCAGCCAGTGGGCTTCCCGGAGTCTGTTCCCGATACTCGGCAGAAAATGTGGGAATAGGGTGTGGCAGAATCTGCAGAGGCAAAGAAAGAAAGGGATGTTTGAGGAGAAATAAGATGCAATTTAGACAATAATAGCAAGTTAGCTATAACAACAAAACAGCAAAATTATTTAAAAAAGTTCATTATTATTCTTTAAGGTAAGGTAAATTCAGTCACCAATACCAAAACCAGTGAATCTTCATGATTCTCGAAACCAATTTTGATACCAAAGCAACAATCTAATATGCTATTGAACACACTTTCATTAAATTATCAATTGTGATATAAAGTGTCATCTATATTTTAAAAAAAATGAAACAAAGAAATGGAGCTTCTATATTCAGGTTTATGAAACAATTTTCAATTTCTATATTGATACTTTTTTAAATCAAGGTAAAAAACTAATATTCTATTGAACATATATGCATTCGTTTAAAAAGTTATTAATATTGATTTAAATATCTGCTTAAACATTGCTTAAATTAATCAAGCAATAAAGAGTAAATTAAAATGTAATAATCGTAAATCATTCAGTAAGAAAAGACAAACATTTAACATTCTCTTTAAGAGTTCTATCACGTTTTTATATTTTTGTTTGATTGATGTTAATGACCATTTCTTGACACTTTGATCAAAAAATGTGAACATTCAAACGCACAGTCACATCACCACAAGGCACAAGCAATTTTCACAAAGCACACACGCATATCGGTACTACGAATACTGTAGAAAGACAGGTACATCATTAGATTTTTTAATATTAGTATCTGTATGGAATATGACAACTAGTGGTGTCAAGAGTACCGGTGATTTGACATCCCTTGTTATCATACCCTATAACTCTTATCAAATTCACTTTAAGCAGCCTTCATCCAAGAAAATTGAAAACAGACAGGGTGGATGGAAAAGAGAAATAAAGTTTAAACAGTGGCTTTTTTCCATTTTCACTGCCACAGCCAAGCAAACGAGAAAGAGACAGAAAGGGAGAGAGAGGAAGAGTGGCGGTCTAGTCATGTGCTCTTTGCCCCTGAGGTATTGCAGGCCTGCTACTGCTTCAGCATTCATTCACTCAGCTCAACTCCTGCCTTTAATTGAGTACAGATAGATCCGCTGCCTGTGCACAGGACCCAAGCGTTTGATCATGCTCGAACTGTTCTGCAGGGAGACCATCTACCACTCACACCGCATTAAAGGTCTCTCTTTATCCAATTGACTTGAAGGTTTAGTTTCATTTTCAAACACATCTGCTTCATTTAACCAAAGAATCTCCTGTATGCAGTCAAAAATCAGGCCATTCATTCTTCCCTCATGAAGTATGGTTTCATTTCCTTTCTGACTTTTTTCTCTCACAGACAGGCAGTCTCTGGGCCTCACTCTCCCATTGATCTTGCACAGCGCTAAAGGAGGCTGGAAAGCAGTTCAAGGACGAGTGCTGTATGGGTACGGCCTCATGAACCCACTGACCTTGCTGAACCACAGAAAAGGGTCCAGTTTGCAAAGCACCGACTGGCCCTAGACTGGCACTCCCACACACATTCAGCTTTGCTCCCTCTGTCTCTTGCACACGCACACACACACACACGTTCTCACCCACAACTCGCAAATGCCAACTCCTGCCAAACAGCATGGATGATCTGCCCATACTCATTGAGCTGCCTGATGGAGAAACAAACGCAGTGGAGTGAGAAAGGCTGCGTTCACACTGCACAAATACGGTTTGGTTTTACGGATTAATTTCCTGTAGACAACATTTCTATATGGAACTCAATTGGAAGTTTTGAAGTGAAAAAGTATACATTTATATAATTATTTTATACACACTTTAATCAGATTTTTAACTACATGTATGTGACTAGGAATGTAGATATTTACAGTACATTTTGCTCAAAACTGGAAAAATCAAGACTTATTTTCATGTTTGATACTTAATAAATGACCAACATTAAAAACACTATTTTGTCCAAATACACTAACCTAAAAACAATAAATTGTTTTACTGTAAATGCTACAAGTGACTTCAGGCATCACAACATTACAATGTACAGTATGAAATATGGAAATTCATTTTGAGATTTTACTTTAGCAGTTTACTTTAACTTCAGCTGACAATATGGTGAGATAACCAATATTCTATACATATAACGTGCATGTGAGAAAAAAAAATTTAAATAAAAAAAAGATTAGAGTCTGAACAAATCCAAAGAAGAAATGGATGCTCACTGCATCTATTTTGTTTTCAGTGACGGAAATCACATTCAGTTGCAGCTTCCCCCTTCCGCTGGGTCTTAAGCCTGTTGTTATCAGACACCGGGGCAGTTGAATCGTCCTTTGTCTGAAGGCGGAGATAAGATCCTTCTATGTCCAGGACACTGCAGGCAGGGAGGGCCGTCAGCTTCGGTTACAAGACTTAAACACAATCACACACCACTGTCCGTTATAATGTGCTCTCTAAAATCATGACACCCATGGATTTAACCCCACAGAATGGGCGGCACAGACAAAACGGAGCTGAATAACATGCAGTTATGGAAAAGCCAGACACTTCTCTCCAACCCACTCCCAGGAAAAAAAGATGTGTATTTTCACTGGTCCTTCGCATGGTCTTTGATGTCCCCACCCAGTCAAGATGCTCAGAGAGCCACAGGCTAACAAGTGGTCAGCACCGGACACAATGGAGCATGTTTAAACTCTTGCCGTCTCTCTCACACACACACACACACACTATGACTCACCGACATATACAAACACACAATGCCTACAAATCCTGTCGCACAGAACACAGTGTTCCCAAGGAGTGATTTATTGTAAAGCTGTGGAAGCTTCCCAAACAATTACAGTCAGACTGCTCCACAAGGCAATGGGAAATGGTGAAGTATGTGCCCCTCTCTCGCTCTCTGCAGCGTCTGCTTACATTTTCCTCCCTATAGCCCTTTCTACCCCTTTCAAATGAACCAATTAATCAATAGCCCACAGACGGCTCAAGATGGGAGGTTGGGTGGTGGCAAAAAACACTGTTATACCTCCATTTCTAGTGCTCCTTACTGCACCCAAACTGTTGCATCAGCTGTCTAGTGACGGCGTCCAAGACGGACAGCTTGCTCACATCACCGGGAGACACCGAACAGCTTGAGCGGCAGGTGAAATACAAAGGTACACTTCAAGCCAATTGGCAAAGACGGCGGTTTAGGGTCAAATGGGCTTGCCCAACATCTGGAAGACAGTGGGGAGGAGGTCACAAGTCAGATTTCTCAAAGCAAGCAGTGTTACACCCTCTGTCTAAACAGATACACATTCACCTATACTTGATTTAGCCGTTAGTCATTACGGTCTTCAACACCCACATAAACGGTTACCAAAATGAGCTACGGATCAATGCATTAGTCATTCACTTCAGCTTCCAGATGAATAATCAGGAAGTGACCAAATAGGGTGGGTGAAGAAGGGGGATCTTTAATTAAAGTGAAATCCTGTATTTATCTGAACAGAGATAATGATTATTAAGGGAAACCGGCTTTGAAAGGTGAAAGCTCTCTGTTTATCAGAGACGAGGCCAACAGTGGAGATGTTACATTCCTGTCATGCTTGTCCCGTCAAGCAGAGGCTCTCACAGGGAGTACAGTAGAGAAAATGAGAGGAGAGAGAGAACCACACCCAGCGGTTGAAAGTCTCTTGTCTTTCTGCTACTGTGGAAAAATGCGAGGTTGGAGCCATAAACTGGCAGAATGCAGTAAGAATCTCTGGAAGGAAACCACTAAATCCCTGAGGGATATAAGAATCCATTTTAGTTATGAAATGCCACATGACACAGCATGCAAGGAGATCATCTGCATGTGAGGGGAAAAAAACGACAGTCTCTTTACAATCAGAAGTCGGTGGCTGCAGAACTTTTGAAATAAATGCCTCCACAAACACGCCACATTTTAACAGATCCCAGTCTGCCATGCGAACCCACTTCTTGACTTTCTGAAAGAGAGAACTCCAGAGTTTCCATCTGGTCCTAATGTCTGAGTGTCCAAAGCCGTTTTTATGTGACTTTAGGGCAGATGCCTGAGCTCGTCCCATCCCGTCCACTCCATTACCCATTCTCCTCCGTGTCACGCAGCTCGTGCGCATTATTCACCAGCCTTTACATATGCACAGAGTGGAATGACCACTTGCATTTCAGCTCCATCCTTAATCATGCATCGTTGTGCCTGCATCAAGCCCTTTGAAGAGGCCAGGCAATCACCGTTCCAACAGCGATGCTTCAAATGCTGAGGCGGCTCCAGTAATTCTGCCATGAATCACGGCATGAGTCAACCGACGGGCAGGCAACAGTGAGAAATGGAGAAGTGCAGACATTGAGAAATGGATGCCATTCACTAATGCACAGATGAAAAGATGGGGAAAAAAAAAAAAAAAAAAAAAATGGCAGATGCCAGGAAGGGGAAGAAATCGGAACGAATCGTTATAGAGAAAAACGCACCTGTACCCAAAAGGCTTTTTGATGATGTTCGTTTGTTTGTGAAGTCGATGAGGTAAACAGGAAGACTTACCAAGGGCTCGTCCGGGACACAGACGTCACGCATACATCCTGCTCCTCCTCTCGACTCCCAGAATTTGTCTTGGTGCAGGCATGCTCGCCCTCCCAACCCAAAATTGATGAAGTGTGAACGGCAGTGCTTGCGCGTACAGGGCAAGACACATGAAAGTCTATATATAGTTCAGATGAACACAAATCTACATGTCACGGCCAAGTTACGGCCACAGAAAGTCTAAAGCGCTCAAGGAAGGTAATCTTAGCCTTAATCTGAAATGTCTAGCCAAAGCCTGAGCTTATGCAGGAGAATTCATCCGAGGAACCCCAAAGGAAAAGGGGTGTGGCACATTTAAGTGTGCATTTGCATCCCAGCAGACCCACCCTGTCACTGCTTCCCCAGCATGAAGATGATGGTTGTGCAAGGACTCAGAAACTAACAAGAGCCGCCTACTATTCGTGCCTCTGACATCCAAGACGGACCGCTCTAAACCGCTATGCGACTTCCTCCAGACGCTTGACAAACAGAAAAACCATGCACGCAAAACAGTTTGATATAAAAGAGGAAATTCCAGCTGGGTTATACAATGGAAATGACTGTGGGGCAACGCGGAAGCGGCGAAGCCATTTCAGGAATTCATGTAATCTCCTGCTAATATCAGGGCTGAGGGGTGGGGTTTCTATAAATCTCAAACAAGAGCTCCAGAAGCCCACATGTAGCCAGAGGAAGCGGTCAGAGCCTTTAAAAATGTGATGAGCATCCCACACATATTCACACTGCAGGGGGGGTCACAACTGGCCGGCATGAATGGAGCATACTTCTACAACATGAAAATCACAGGCACATGTATATGTGAACTGCAATGACTGCCACATGCTGCAGGGTACTGCCTTGAGAAAAATAGGGAAGTTTGGAACTTGGAGGTAATTGTGCTTTCTTTAGCTCGTTCTTCTGAAATGCAGATTGCAGCACTGAAGAATGCAGAACATCTGGCCAAGATTAAATACAAGGCTTCAACTTCTCGTTATTTTGTGAAACACAGCTTGTGGCACAGCCAAAGACCCATTTAAACCCTGTTCTGTGAACTTGATGAATCAGGTTCAGTTAAAAAAAAAAAAAAAGTGTGAGATGTGGCAAATCATTGCTTAAGGAGCGCTACAGCCCTGCTGCTTGTAAGCGTGCGTGCCTGAGTACACAGCTTTAGCAAGTCCAGGCCTCCTCCCTGATCCTCTCCGATGCGGTTACACTGGACTACATTCTACAGAGGAACATTCTGTATTAGCAGCACATGCAAAAGGAAGCTGATGGCAGCTGGTAAACCATGAATAAGCAGTAACTCAAATGAAGCTTCTTTCATAATGTTGGTTGTTGTAATGACAAAGCATCGCCTGTTCTCCCCCACCCCACCCGCCGAACTCTGAATCATAGCTCACAATGTTAGCGACGATCAGCGGCAGCTGCCTCTCCCAGCACAGCAAAGGAAGCAAAAGCTTTGATTTGACTCAATCATGCTTTTAATGCCATGCCATGGGTAAATCAGACTGAATGAGAATGTCTCGGTTCAAATTCACGTAAAACAATGACAAATCTACACTAGGATGATTCCGCAACACGGCGAATGACTCAGCCAAAATTACTTACTGAGTACAACTGATTTGCCGAGAGTAATGCAACTGAAAATGACACAAAGCTATATAAATATATACACACTTTATCATTCAATAGTTTGGGGTTAGTAAGATGTCTATGAAAAATCTCTTATGCTCACCAAGGCTGCACACATTTGATCAAACTACATCCAGCAAAAACAATGATACTGAAATATTACCATTTCAATCATGTATTTTAAAATAATTTATTCCTGTGATGACAAAGCTGAATTTTCAGTAGTCATAATTACAGTCTTCAGTGGCCATTCAGAAATCAATCTAATATGCTGATTTGTAGCTCAAGAAATATTACTTACAGCTGGTTAATATTTTTGAGCAAATATTTATTTCGTAACTTTATAAATGTCTTTACGGTCACGTTTGGTCAATTTAATGCATCCTTGCTGTATTAAGTATTAATTTCTTTTTAAATTTCTTTCCAAAAAAAAAAAAAAAAGTACTGACCCCAAACTTCAGAGCTGTATATTACATAGTTAATGTGTTTTATATTTCAGTTAAATAGCTAATATATGTGAAACCTATAGCCTGTCAAGCGGACTAATTATTTCCTTAGGAAACACTGATGGAATTATGCTCAACAGGTTCATTCCTGCAGCTTGCCCTCCCGCCCTCTCTCTGTCTCTCACCCTTTCCATTGCGCTTTTTGCAGTTCTTTCCGTTGGTCAAGTCTCTGTGCCATGCATTCCTGGGATGCCTGGTGCATATGGTATAAATTCCATTCTGTCTGCAGAGGCCCTCCATGCTGTCTGAGATACGCCGTTCTGGACTGACTCCACCCTCCCACAGAGCTGGGCCAGCTCACACTCTGTACTGCTGAGGTGAACTAGCTTGGCTGCCTTAAAAGAGAGAAAGAGATATAGCCCACAAGTGAAGTCAACAGGTTTTAAACAAACCCGTTTTTCCCCTGTATAGAATGAATGAGCTCGTTATTTAGAGTTCGGGGCATCGTATGTGTGCGCCGCCTTGTATGTCGAGGACAGAAATTCAATGAAGAACAATAGCACAAAACCCCAAACTGGGTCACTTACATGGCGGTGTAGAGCACAAAGCCTGCAGCCCATTTAATCAAAGGGAGATTATACAGGTCCCTCAGGGTAGACAGCAGAAGCAAACTCACTCTAGAAGTCTACAAGTCTCTGACAGTGCCGAATCATCGCAGCGAAAAGGTATTGCAAGGTAGCCAACTGCGTAACGTTACTGGGGATGAAAATGTGGACAGAAGCTCTGCAGGCTCACTTCCTGAAACCTCGTGGCACAAACTGCCTGAGCGTCCAGCATTTGGTCCCACAGGACTGCGGGGCTGCACAGACGGGAAGCTCCGCTGTCCTTGAGACAACAGCAGACCTTCTTCTGAGATCCTCCCCTCCCACACTCAAGACAACTACAGCCACCTGCCAAAGAGGCAAATCACTGTCACAGCCGAGCTTCATCTGCAAAAAAAACCCACTCACAGTCTGTGCGGCACGATACCGCACCAATTACAGAGGCAATGGTGGAATGTGTGCCAAGACTCCAGAAAAACCACTTAAAAACTCAAACCTCCACAAATGAGAGTGTAAAAAAAAAAATCTAAATGTCAAAGAGGCCTGCAGAACAGTGAAAGTGTGTAATGCTAAGGGTGTGGTTCCAAAACTCTCCATGATATGACATTTCTCCTCGTATGTCCACGAATGCAGTTGTCGGAGTTCCATGTTATGGTTTGTTCGTCCACACAGATCTATTCATGAAAATCCATGAGGGCCCAGCGTTAAAGAGGAAGCAAAAATATGAACTCAGAAAAGTTCAACGTTTTACAAAGGCCTCACAGTAAAGCCAATAAATGTCAAAAACTAAACAGAGGAAGCATTTGAACAGCAGATACCTTGAATAGCAATCAAACATCCTCCTTAGCGATTTCTCCATTCAGTGCACGGACTGTCCAGGGAGATTTAAACTCCTGTGTTATATTTCGGTATCTTTCCAGCCACGCTTGAATGAAGAATAAACTCATTTAGCAGCAAACGCAAGTGCAAGACCAGACAATGGGTTCACAAAACAAACATTTCCCTGCAAAAAAACTCCCGCACTCCCACTTTTAGCTGCACAGACACTTGAATCAGGAAATAAGAGTTGCCCTTACTGAATTCATTGATTTGAAAAGACTGCAAGAAAATTAGACCTGTATACATAGATCTGTGATGTCCAACCTTTCTACGGATAGCGATTACCCTGGGCAGGAGAACAGATGTTCCTTTTTCCATAAACTACACTGTGCTGCTTCTTTAATGAGCTACTTCAATCTGAACTTGCTTATTTAAAAAGTGTATATAAATGACATGTACGTCATTTTACAGCCCTTAATTTATTCAGACATATTGACTTTATTCAGGGTAGACGCCATTTAATTTTTCACAAATGAAAACAAGGCTGCAAGAGAAAAAATTATAGGCTGTGCTGTTTTAAGGTCGTACGTCAAGTTCATAACACATTTTCCAGAGTTTGTCAAGAGACAAACAATGTTGCATCAGCTGAATGATCAAGACTGAGCTACAGAACAACGCATTAAACGGACCTCCGTTTTCAAGGCAAACGGGCCTTGTTTTCATTCAGGAAATATATATTAAATATGGCATCTACCCTAAATAAGGTGCGTAGACAGAACATATGACCACTTAAACTTCTGGAATTTAAACAGAAACATTCATTCTGAATAATTCATTCTTAAGTTAATGATAAAATACAGATTTATAAAAAAATAAGAAAGCCAAACTCCATTTTTTTTAAATGTAGTTTCAGTGCATTTAATCTAATTTATTAAAAACCTGACACAAATATGCATATCATATTCAGTTATGTGACAATTTTTTGCTTGTCTCATTGTAAATCAATAAGATTTCATAATCAGCTCTCAGTTCATAAGAAATATAAAATCAAGGAAAAAGATATTCATTAAAACATTAAAAAAGCTAAATTGGGTAATAATGTGGTGTAAATCAAAGTGACTAATAAAGGAAAATCTAGTTTTAACATGTCATAACCTCAGTCATTAGCTTAATTCTGGTAAGGCTGATAAGTAACGATATGGTACGTCATGGCTTAAAACGTTTCTTTCTTGAAACAATTACTGGAGCAAGGAAATCCATTAAAACGGTTGCATAAACACAAGTTAAGGATGTTTGTCAACACTTGATTGCTTAATCCCATCCACAAATTAAAGAGCAAAAGACATCTGGTGATATGATGGAACTGATTCAAGAAATAAAGTTAAATAAGTTAAAAATGCTCTGTCATTTGATATTTAAAGGCCAGATTGACATTTCACAACCTCTGAACAGTTCTTTAGATTTTATCAAATATCATCTTTTCAGCCTCTACAATTTTATTATAAATTATATTTGATATCAGTTCTGACACATCACCCTCACCACCGGTAAGAGTCACCTCTAACAATCATATTTCATAACTTACCTTCAGCAGTCAGACGTCATTCAGACGTAAGAAGAAATCCATTTAATGACATACTGTTGATATTGGTATGAAATGGAGGTCTTCACTCCAGATGTTAGGCTGTATGTGAAAAGAGAAAAGTGAGATAAAGCAGACACACACACACAAAAAGGAAACAAGTAACCCAAAGGGAAAAAGAAAAAAAACTCGTAGGCTATAGTATCGCACCATACAGGGTGGGGTTCTTGAGGAATTTGCCATGCTCTCGCCTCACAGGAATCAGTGTATGCGATGCGATGTATACGCGTCGTGTCATGGCCAAATCCATGTTTTATATACCACTACTAGCCAACTACCCAAACTAATATTTTTATCTTCGCCATCTCTCGTATAGCACAATCTCCTGCTGCTCTTGTTATTCATTTTTTAAACAGACGTATTAGGCTCTAAATTTGTCTTTTACTAACACTCGTGTTTTTACAAACTTTCTATCTTCTGTAAAAACAAGAGAAAATGTGAGGCGGAATAGGAGGGCCAGTCACCATTCACTTTGACTGGATCGGCTGTGTAATATCGCTCTCTATATGAGCCATGCAGGTTTAAAACATCATGAAGGTGGCTAACTGATGACTAAATATTCATTTTAGGTTAATTATACATTTAAGGCCTATTCTTTGTCGTCTTACGAAAGTTGAAAATGAGCATAAATATAATGCAACCAAGAAAAACAAGAGAGCAAACTACAAGAAAAAAAAAGAAAAAGAAAAAAAATCACGAATACGTCAGGCGATATGAGTTTAATATATTGTAACTGAAAGCAGTGTAACGCCCACTGTTATATCAGTTGTCCGTGTTAATACAGTGTTAATTCTCAGCGACATGTTTAAATTTACTGGACTTAACAAATAGCGTCAAATCGATATCGGTGCGATATTGAGTTTTTCGACAAACACCTTTGAGCGAAAACTTCTGAATGAGGAATGTCCAACACCTACTTACGTTACTTCACTGGCAGAATTCTCGATTTCTCTCGTCGATCGATTCGTATGTCACGCTGGTAAGCGATTCGACTCCCAGATACCACATAAAATTGGCGTAACATCCTTTATTTTCGCAATGGTTTTTTTTCCCTCATAGTGCCTACAGACTGTCTACTAGCGGACGGCTCACGCCCTGTACGGCTCAACTCTGAACCGAGAGCTCTCGCGATCTCTTCCAATGGAATGTAACAGATTCCATTCGTTCTGAAGTGGGTTCACTTCACACACTTCCGAAAAGTTAGAACGAATGTTGCAACGGTCATCGAACGATTAGACGCCGTTGTGTAACCGAACGCTTCCTGGATTTAAATATCTCACACGCGTATCAAATCCTCGCGAAAAGCGTTAAAACGCTTGTGATTCAATTCAGTCGCAGTTCTGGCGCACAAGGCAGCGCACATACGACATTTAAAAGCGGTTGGCTCATTGGGAACTCAAGTTCGATTCTGACCTGGGTCATGTCCCGATCCCATTTCCAGTCTCTCTTGCCCACTTTTAATGTATCACGCTACTCTAAACATCGAAGAATTTAATATAAGCTCTGCTACAATTTAAGTAATTCGTCCTTTTGCTGAAAGCCACACCTTAACCTCAAATCACTCCTGACATCAAAGAGCTAAAGCGCGACTCAGCTGAAATATCTAATCCTAACCCGCTCAAGACAACTCAACAGAGTGTCACAGAAATCATTAACAACATAATTACTCAACTTCAACACGACACCATAGTCTTACGTCCTAAATTTCACAATCTAGCCCACATATCGCTGCGTCCTGAGTCTCCGCTTCAACTCCCCTCATACCGGCTTCTCTCCTCCCGATCAGCTGGCAGCGCAGTGACGCCAAGAGCAACAGCTGACCAATCAAACACTAACGTCAAAGAACAGAAGGAACGCCCACTTATGACCGATCATGAATGTCAGGCCTGCACACCAATGCCATGCTCTGAGTCAGACGGGTGTATAGCACACTGTCCAATAACGCGATCCCTCTCCGACTGGCGTTTCACGGCTCTTCTAAAGAGCAAATGACTGAGCACCTCTGTAAGAAGGACTGGATAACTGTTTTCAGACTCCTATTAAATCTTACTTCACTTTGATACAATTCAGACTCATGCGTAATGCCTTTAAAATTTCCACAGACGTTGTTTTACTCTTGTTTTTGAGACGTAACTCAAGTTGTTAGCAGATGCTTTTTAGATGGTCCATATTCATGTTCACATTATTTTCTGTCTTGTTAAAGCCACACTCAGTAATGTTTCCTCATTAAAAGGGTTCTACATAAAGAAATGAATAAAAATATCTTTAGAAAGATGTACATTCACATAAGATGAAGCCTTATAAAAGCTGTTTTAGTTTACATGAAGGGTCTGCTTCTGGTGGCTGCCATGTTGTCAGGTCACATGACTAGCGAATGTCCCCTTTATTTCTGTAATTCCCCCCTATTATCAGATATTTGTGGAATTATTTAACATGGCTCAATGCCAATTTCTACAGTGGTATTAATAAATCAAATTAATCAAAACGAATTCAAGTTACACAGTTACAACTGATGACAGTAGTCAGGTGAGAAACTCAGTAAGGAAAAATGCTGCATTTCATTTTCTATAAAAATGATTCCTGAGGTTTCTGGTGAAATTTAAAGCTGACTGCCATTTATGCTATTGCTCATTTTGTGGACGGAAACCTTAATTGGTGGCTTGCTGAATCTAGAGGGATTTTTTGTACAAAAATGCAAATTCCTGCCACTGACAGAGAAAACCATAGAAAAATACAGGCTTTTATTCTACAATCAGAATTTTAGACCTTGCCGTCCTTTGTTTTTGGCTACAAAAATAGGCCAAATGGAGGAAAAACAAGCAACATTGTGTTGTATGGAATTCAGGAGGAGGATAATTAGTATTATTACTTAGCGTTATTGTAGACATGGGTTTCAGAAACCCAAAAGCATCATCAATAACTTCACTGTATCCTTAGTAAATAATCACAGCAAGTAAACTTAAATGCTTGCTTGTGTGTAACCAAAAAAATGTTGTTTCCTCATGTGCAGCAACTCAAGAATTTAAATGCCATTCCACTCATAATTCTTGTACTGCACAGTCAGGTCAAACAATACTAATAAGTGCATGCATGTTATCACATACATTATAACTGGGGGCTTCAAGAGAGGGTTTTTTCCCGCATGACTACAGTCTAACTGCACTGTTATAAGGGCTCATTTCATTCCACTTCATTCCACATTCCCACACCACTAACTCTGGGATCAAGTCTGGCAGATCATTTTACTTAAAACTTATTGAAAGAATTAATATACATATATATATATGTATATATATATATATATACATACTTTTTTTTAAAAATTATTAACTGAACTCCGGAAGCTGTAATTTTAGAGGTCACCTAATTGGAAATACTTAGTGAAGTTAATGCGTTCAGATCTGATTGGAGACTGTTTGGTTAGACATTGCGTTGGAGGTGGTGACATAAACACCTTGACACAGCGGTTTCCTGTCCTGTTCCCAAAAGATTCTTGAAAATCTATTGATTATTTATATAAAGTGTTAGCAGCTTTGGGAGAAAGGTCATTCCAACTCAATCACAATATTCCAAATGTAAATGTCATACAAATTTGCTTTATACCACAAGTACTATCTCTGAGACATCCTACATCCTGTTACTTAAGAGACTGCAGACATTAAGTATATCTGGTGTAAGTCCTGGAGGGCACTTTCTCTGCTTGATCCTGATTAGGTCAAATACACTAATGCGAGCTCCGGCCCACTGTCTGGGCATGTTCCTATCTATTAGACACATCACAGTGTTAAGGGACTTAAAACAAACCTCTTCAATTTAGTTATTAAATGTCACCTAGTTTGTCCCCATGTGACAACATAAATGCAATTTGGGAACATTTTATGTTAGGTTTATGGTTAATGTTGCATTAATATACCTGGTGCACAGAACCGGTCTCTCCTAGGACACATTAATCCAGCTCTTAAATGGATTCCAGGAATCTATCGGCCCACTCCCAGGCAAGTGCCTTCCTGCATGAGTACAGCGATACACGTCCATGATGAGAACATATTATGTAAATGATCTCCTCTT